>NW_024100827.1:0-366250 GCF_016161935.1 Mauremys reevesii
GCGGTGCCACCACTCTCTCTGGACAGGGTGCCTTTGCTGCTTCTCCTGCTGTTTACTCTCTACAGATTCCTGCTTTGCAAAGTGCCTGCCACCCAGAGCAGACTCTGAGAGAAGCTCAGCCGATCTCAGGCTGATTGCCTTTGACTATACAGCAGCAGCACACACGGCATTACTGCTAACTTGCTTGGGCTACTCATCCTGTTTTCATGCACTGCACCTTCCCAATTAAGCTTTTACATCTGGGAGGGAAAATAGCTCTTGTTAACAAATCCACTGCTAGCCTGGACGTCCAGGACTGTCACCATGCTGCACTGCAGACACTCAGAAATTTCACACTGACATTTTCAGATCCTCGCTTCTCCAAGAGACCAGACCAGTCTGCTCAGAGGAGAATCTCATTAAATATTTACACTATAGGGCCTGCGTGACACACAGTATGGCAGTTCTCAATCCATCCAGCCAGAGGAGCAGTAGTAACACACACATGACAGTTTCATTACAATATCAGTGAGTTATCTCCATGGTTTGTAAGTTTAAATTGCTATGGACCAGCCTCTGCCAGCCTTTGGTTGCCCCTTGCAGTTTCACTGTTAGAAAGCTGCATTCATAGACTGGCTGAAACTCTCACAGATCCAGTGGCAGAGCCTTAGGGGGTACCAGGAATCCCACTGCCATAAGATGCAGGAAAAAATGTGCACCACCATTTCCCCCCAATGCGCCAAGACTCTGCATCTCCCAGCACCTGCGGCTTTGTAGTGCTACCCAGCCCAGTAGTGATCTGAGCCTCCCAGACCACACTTGGGGAGGGTGGGAAGGAATTTTGCAGCTGAGGAACAGACAAGAGATGAAGCCACTTGCCCAAAGAAACCACACAGACGGTCTGTGCTCAAAGCTGAGAATAGACCCTAGATCTCTGGGTCCTGTGCTTCAACACACTCCACGATCACACTGCAGCTCTCCCCAGCGCTGGCCATTTCTCTCTGGCCAACGTGAACCTGTCACCCCTTGTCCCCTTAGAGATGGGTCTGGATCGAACACCCTGAGACTCTGGGACACTTCTTGAGCTCCTGAGATACCAGAACCAGCTTACGCCTGTATAATGGAGCTAAATCTGTGCTCCTTTCCAAAGCCAGGCCAGAATCCCACCCCAGAACTCCTGGCACTTGCAGATAACACCCTGACCAGCACTTTCTCAGGAGTGGCAGCTGTAAAAGCCCCCTGAGATCAGCACATGATCCGACATTTTACATTTAGAGCCTACAGACTGTTTCCATTCACTGATGGTTTCTTTATTGATGTGTTCTCTCTGACAATGCGTTAGGGCTGTACAGGACATTAAACGTGGACAGTCCCTGGCACAAGAGCTTCCAGCGTAAGAAGGCTGGAGCCCGGGATGTGCTGGAAAGCCCAGAGATAATAGCTGGAGTTCCTAATCTGGGGACATCATGGAAGGCAGCAGGTCTCACAAGGGCACTGCCCACCTCACTAAAGGACAGAGCAAGGGAGATGGGTTGGCGAAGCTTCATTTCTCTGCTCCAGCATCCCGTCCTCCTCAATAAAACACCTTCTCCAGGAATGCGTGTTCAGGAACATGCCGGTGGGATCCAGCTCCTCCCGGATGGTGCAGAACTTCGGAGCTTGGGATACATCTTCTCAAAGTCCTTCCGGGTACAGGTGTGAGCCCTCACGAGAGGAAGCGGCCGTGTAGAGGTAGACCCTCTGCCCACGAACACTGAACAGACAGCGGCCAGAACACGAGCTCTCCGTGTGCTCGTCTGGAGAAGCTCCACCAGTAGCTGTGCAACAGCAACAGAGTCCCACGACCCCAGAGGCTTTACAAGCAGGACCAGGCTGGCTCCAGCTCAGGACAGAGGAGCAGCCCAGGAGTGGTGTGGTTCTTACAGACCGGAAGACCTGTGATGTCCAGAGTTGTCCAAACTATCACATACAGTGAAACCTGCCCTAGAAACCCCTACCACCTCAAACACCTTTAGGGACATCCCCTGTTTTTGTAAAGCCAGGTCTACGAAGCTCCTTTCCAGAAGCCCAGCCTTGGAGTCCCACACTGCATAGTAAACCTGGACATTGCATAATTGCTGGGCCCACTGGGTCTTCCAGTCATGCTAATGCATCCACACTGCACAACACAGACCTTCTGACTCAGGCCCACAGCACAATGACAGGGTTGGACCCAACTCACAGCCCAGGACCTGGGCTCCTGACCCGACCCCTAACCCAAGAGGTCCTGGGGCCCAGGCTCTGAGTCACTTGCTGGCCTGACTCAGAGTGATTGGTGTGTGGACGGAAGGGGGCTTGGTCTCAAACCTGAACCAGAGCCCGGGCTCCATGTGCAGTGTAGAGCAGACCCTCCTAAGTCTGAAGGACCAATTTGCTCATCCATGAGGTCTAGACTCAAAGCTGAGCCATGCCACCCACTTCCCCCATCTCTCCCTGACCCACATTGCCCCAGGAGGACCTCGCCTCACCACCCGTCCTTGAATCTAAAGGAGGCCTTTCCCTTGCCCCCCGTCCGATTCCATGCCACCCCACCCCTGCCCAGGAAGTGAGCAAGGGGCCAGGAACCCACAGCAGTGGAGATGTTGGGGCGTGTCAGAGAGGGCAGGCCAGGGTTCCCAGCTGAGCCAGATCACGACTCTGCCTCAGTGTGAGATCCAGGCAGGCCCTCCACTCCCTCCCTCATTACCCACAGAACCTGGGTGTGGGTCACAGTCATCTAGTTCACAAAGGGTTAAAGGCTGGGCTCTGATTCCTCCCTGAGCCCACGGGCCAGAGCTGCAGCGGTGTACCTTTTGCCCAGTGCGGTCGCCCCAGCCTTCTTCGCAGTGCTCTACCGTAGGCGAGCCAGTAGTCCAGCCAGGGCCACGTCAGCCTTCCCGTGAGACCTGAGGGCTGGGGCGGGAGTCAGTGGCTAGCAGCTGCCTCCATCCCCCTTCCCAGAGGATTTCTTTGGCGATTCCACAAAATGACCAAGAAATTACGTGACACCAGACTCGTTAGCCTCTTACGGACTGGCCACAGGGGGCAGAGCTACCACCGCCTTCACAGAGGTCATGGATTTCCCCCACTGGGGATGCTCGTGGGACCTACTGGGAGTCCTGAGTTCTGCGGCCCAGCCCAATTCGGGCCAGCAGTGGGGGTGTGAACCCGGCACTGTCCCAGCGCTAGAAGCAGCAGCCGCTGCCACGGAGCTCGAGGACTAACCCCCGGCTGGGTAGGGCCCATAGAACTCTGCTCCAGCTCAGACCAGATGGGCCAGAGACGTGCTCCTGCCTCCTAAGCCTGGGTTAAAAAACTGAGCCAAGGGCACTTGGGCTGAATGGCAGGAAAAAGCGTCCCGGGAGGGAGATGGTGGATCTCTCTGCTGTGCAGTGTCCCGGGAAAGGGGGCTGGGAGACCCACTTCGCTCGGGACAGAGCCCTGGGGAACAGGCTGAGGACCATTTTCCGGGTCTGTGTTTGTCAGCACAACGGGGTCCTGGTCATGATGGGGCCCCTAGACATCCCCACAATGTCAGAACAATTAACGTAAACAAGTAACAATAAAAATTCCCCGGGGACAGAGACCCGACAGCTCTTTTAATCTCGTATGTTCAGGATCAAACCAACCCAGCTGAGGAGTCAATAATCAACTCAACCCTTAAAATCCCCATGAACCAGCCCGTGTTGTAATCCCCATGTGACATGTGGGGAAGCTGAGAACACGCAGGAGGGGACTTTCAGACTGGCCCAGAGTCCCATAGCTGGGAACATCGTCAGGACTCTCAAGCCACTGGACAGTTTTCTGCCCCGATGATGCAGCAGGGAAGAAAACTCTGGGGCTTGCCGCCCACCAACTCGGGCCGAGCCGCGAGCAGTGAGATCTGGATCGGCCGAGCCGTCGACGTCTGGTAACACCAGCTTCCAATGTCCAGGTTAACTCTGGCTTGTGCGCAGCCAGCCATTTGCCAGAGCCAGAGCCCGTTCCTCGGCCCAGCCCGCTTTACCTGTACATAACCAGCATTCATGTAGCAGCTGTCTCTCTGAAACAGGGACTCAGCAAGATCATCGTCCCCCGAGCAAAGCGCACCCCTCCACTGGGTAGTGTGCACCACTTTGGGGTTGTTCTCCAGCACGGCCTTCGCTCCAGCAGGCCTCCTTACGTCTTCTCACTGCCCAGGCGCAAACCACTTTAGGCGCACGTTAGCACTGGAGCCACCGTCTCGCTGCTGGGCCTCAAATAGCCCTTCCCCACAGCGGGGCGGCGTTCTGAGCCTGACCACAACTCCCCTAGTGCTGGAAGGGCAGGGGCTGCGGGTCGGGATTGAGGGCACCAGCAGAGCTGTGTGGGGTGCCCAGAGCTGAGGATAGCAGGGGGCACCGACAGGAGGCGTGGTGGAGCCCAGAGCTGGGATAGCGAGGGTTGTGGGTGAGGATTGAGGCATTGGCAGAGGTGTGGGGTGGGAGCCCAGGGCTGGGATAGCAGGGGCTGCGGGTTGGGATTGAGGCGTCGGCAGGGGTGTGCGGTGCCCAGAGCTGGAATAGCAGAGGCTGCAGCCGGCAGGAGCTAATGGGTGGGAGCCCAGGGCTGGGGCTAGCAGGGGGCTGCGGGGTTGGGACTGGGGATGTCAGCAGAGCTGTGTGTGGGGTGCCCAGGGCTGAGATAGCAGGGGCTGGGCCAGGATTGAGGGGCATTGTGGCAGAGGTGGGGCAGGGCTGGAATAGCTGGGGGCTGGCGCGGTGGCCAGCGCTGCAGGAGCAGAGGCTGGAATAGCTTAGGGGCTGCAGCGCTGGCAGAGCCGAGGGGGCAGGGCTAGAATGGCTGGGGGCTGCGGCGCGCTGGCAGAGCCTGGGGAGCAGGGCTGGAGTGGCTGGGGCTGCGGCGCTGGCAGAGCTGTGGGGGCAGGGCTGGAATGGCTGGGGGCTGCGGCACGCTGGCAGAGCTGGGGGCAGGGCTCTGGAATAGCTGGGGGCTGCGGCGCGCTGGCAGAGCCGAGGGGGCAGGGCTGGAGGCCAGCTGGGGGGCTGCGGCGCGCTGGCAGAGCTGGCATGGGGGGCAGGGCTGGAGGATCAGCTGGGGGCTGCGGCCCGGCGCTTGGCAGGAGCTGTGGGGCAGGGCTGGAATGGCTGGGGGCTGCAGCGCTGGCAGAGCTGCGGGGGGAGCCAGGGCTGGAATGGCTGGGGGGCTGCGGCGCGCGCAGAGCCTGGGGAGCAGGGCTGGAATAGCTGGGGCTGGCACGCTGGCAGAGCCGAGGGGAAGCTTTCACAGCTGCCTGCACCACACTTGGCTCTAGCTGGCATTAAAATCCCTCCTCCTTTGTGAGCGTTTATTTACAGGTCGTTCCCAGAGAGAAGATGCTGAAGAGCTAAGCCGGGACCAGAACCACCTTCCCAGCCTGTAAGCCACCAGTGGAGCTGGTCCCTGCAGGACGGCCTCAGGCTAACAGAGAGCGATGCTGCTCTGAGTTTCTGCGCATGTGTTTGGAGAAATCCCCGCCCCATACACACACACACTGGGGTTCTTGGCCAGCGACGACCCTAAGCGTTTCACCGCCTCGTGCCGAGTGTGCTCTGAAGAGGCGACGAATTCACCCTTCTGTGTCTGTTTGAGGAACCTGCAATGGAGGAGGACCGGATTAGGTCCCAGTGCGCCGGCGGCTGGGTTACCCACGTGGGTGGGAATCGGCTGATTGGTCCCAAAAGTGGAACAAAACCAGGTGTGAAAGCAATAACCAGCAGTAACTTACGCCTCCAAGGGTATTGGGCACCTAACTCCCATTGGCCTCAGTGGGCGTTAAGCCACAGGAGTTAGGATCTGGGCCTAAATTCTGTGGGTCTCTGCATCAGCCCTGCCCCCATACCCCTAAGCCGTGCTGAGCCTAACACCTTGCTCAGTCATGTGTGAGGAGGGGTCTCTGCTGCCAGGATCACAGCACAGTGGTGCCCCATAAAGTCTGTCCTGGGCCCAGCCATCCTGGAAGGGATTGCTGGCTACCCCAGAGCCTGGCTGTCTCGCACACCCCAGCCTGGACATCCAGGTGCTCTGGGCACATCCAGCGGTCGCTGAGCAGATGAGTCAATCCCTACCACTGGAAGGCTTTCCGAGCCCGGCTCCTGCCTGAGTGGGACTGGGAAGCAGGAAGGAAAGAGGCACCGTGCAATCTCTCCTCTCCCGCTAGCATGCACAGGCCTGGGCCATGAACGGAGTGCAGAGCTGCATTGCACAGCCAGCAGTCCCGTACAGCCCCTTGCACGGCCTGGGTGTGGCAGGGGTTCCATAGGCTTACATGAGATAGCCCAGTCCTGGACGTGCTGTCTGAAGCGGCACTCGTAGTTGAAGATCTTGTAGCTGAGGTCGACATGCTCCACCTTGCCCTTGAAGAGGAGCCAGAAGAAGAAGCGATTGATCCAGCACACCAGGCTGGGCAGGAACGTGCTGCAGGGGAGACAGGGAGAGATCAGGGCCGGGGCAGAACCACAGAGACCACGTGTCAGATCCGCAGCTGATGAGGGGCCAGGGCTCCCCGAAGAGGTGGGTGGGTCTGACGGCCAAGCCAGCCCCTCAGTAGTTCCCAATGGGAGGCACCACTAAACCAGCTGCCCCCTGAGGTTGTAAGGAGGGGAAGGGGTTATCTTAGGGGGCAAAGGGAGGCCAGGGCTGGCTCAGGGTCTGTGAGGCCAAGGGGACCTGCAGGCCAATTGGGGCAGTAGGAAGGAGGTTGAGCTGCCTCTAGTGCACTGTTCAGTCATTGCCGTCACACCCCAAGCCTGAGGCGCTGCACCCCCTTGCACCCCAGCCGAGACGTCAGCCTCGGGCACTGGGAGCCAGAGAGGCCAAAAAGCTCGCTCGGACACACGCGTCCCTTAGAATCAGGGCAATGCCACTGCATGCCCCCTTACTGGCAAAGCCCCACACCCCATGTCACTGCACCACGGGCACAGTCCAGACAGGGCTGGGGCTTGAAGGATTTACATCACCGCATCATGCTGAAAACGCTGTCCCATGCCCTTTGCGTTATTTCAATCATTTTTAAAGCATTTGCAGGGCAGAGGTTATTTCCTTACATGGTGGGGCTTTTCGAACTTCTTCTCAGTCCCCTCAAGCTCTGGTTCTTATATTAACAATCCCTCAATACTGGGGTTTGAACTTGGGACCTTTAGATCCAGATTACAGACCTGCTACCAGGTGTGCTAAAGGAGCAACTCCATGAGCTCGCCCTGTCACAACATGCCGGCCTCAGCGTTTCTGTGGGTCTTCCAGACAGGCTGCAGTGACAGTGCCTAGAAGTCCTAACCCCCTAGTACCTACAGAGGAGGAGATTTCACGGAGTAGGGCTCTTTTAATCTAGCCAAAGGTAGCTCAAGGCAGAACGGCTGGGAGCTGAAGCGAGAGAAAGTCAGGCTAAACAGCGAGGGTAATTAATCACTGGGGCAGCTCACCCAGGGACATGGTCGATTCTCCATCACACAGAGTCTTTAACTCAGGCCTGGGTGTCTCTTGCTAACAGATCTGCTCTAGCTCAGCCAGAACAGAGAAAAAACTCACTTCTGTGCAACCTCTGAACACTCCTCTGCCATAAACCAGTTCCCTCCACCTCCACTATGTACCACTTACATCTGATTGGTTTTGATCTCAAGCTCCTTGCAACAGGGACTGCCTGAAGCTGCAGCTACCGGGGGAGTTTGGGGCTATTGCCATGTGATGTACGCTAGTTACTTGGCACTTTGTGGTAACAGCAGGACTAGAACTCAGATCCTCCTCCTCCTAAAGCATAACCCCTCTTGCCCGGCTAAGCTGAGGGAGAATCACCCTCAACAGTAGAGAATCACTGACACACACCGCTGAGTGTTTTTGTTTTTAACAACAGTCCCAGGGCTTTCTGCACCTCTGGGAATGGATATGCAGGGATGTAGCAAGGAAGTAAGGGAAGGTTCCCCCTTGCTCTGACAATGGGTGTCTGGAGAGTTTATTATCGCCTGGTGGTGATTTTATATCATGTTACACTTTCCATCCTTGCCAGGCCAGTCCCAGCCATCCTCCCTCCCTGAATTCAACCATCATCTTTCCGGCCTGACGTTCTCAGCTCCTGCAGGGTGGGGAAACTGAGGCACAAAAAGTGTATGTGTGTGTGTGTGTGTGGAGGGTGACTTCCTGAGGTCAGCAGCAGAGCCAGGACTAAAACCCAGGCAGTTCCACACTCTAAGTCAAGTTCCTTCAACCCCAGATCAGGTGCCTGACCTAATTCAGGTGGAACAGCTGGTTGCCTCTTCTCCTAGTCCTAGATTTATTCTGTGGATGCAGGGAACAGCGTAAATCCCCAGCAGCCTGGCGTGCTGCGTCAGCATATCCCAAGTGGACTCCTTAACAGCCATCCCACAACAGGGTGCCACACCAAAACACTACAGGAATCCATCCCTACCTGATCCAGGCAGAAACTCCAGCAGATAGTATCCGGCATAGTCCCAAAACCAGTTGGCAGAGGACGAAGGAGGCTGAAAGGTACCACATGAAGGCTCTGATCAGAGATTTCCCCTGGCAGGAAGAGACTGGCAGCCCTTTGTCTCTCTCTCCAGGACATTCACACTGACAGCAGGGAGCGGAAAACGGATGCTAGGGAATGAAGGTGGCAAAACAAAACTGCCCCCGCTCAAATCTGGCCAGGAGTTTGGGGTCATACTTTTGTGCAATGCATCATGGAGTCTTGGGTACAGGAGATACGGGGTTCAGTCACCCCTCTTGGCCATAGGAGGGCACCCCCGATAGCACAGCACCTCCAATGGGAGCGGCTTGGAATGCCACTGACTCATCACCCCATTTCTTCAAGGACATTGGGAGACTCCAACCCAAGCATTGGCCGGAAAGGGCCCTCTTCAGTCTGTCAAGGAGAGATCCCAGCCCCGGGAGAGGAGACTAGCAGAAGGCCCTGAGCCTGGCTGTCCCTGAGGCATGACTGGTGCCCTCTGGCATGGTGGTTTCCTCAACGCTGGGGTCTGACATTGTATCTCAAACAGTGCCTGATCTGCTTTTTCATTGCTGCCCGTGCGTGTGTCCTTCCTCGCCCCACCCTGGGGCAGGGTGGAAGACAGGATCAGGGCTGCAGTGGGACAGGCTGTACCTTGTTGGTATGATCCTGATAGATGATGCTGACGTTCTCGCTGTGGGGGAACCACAGGAAGCGGAAATATTCCGATCGCCGCAGGTGGCTGTCAAGGTTGTCGAGCACCTGTGTGGGGCAGAGAAAGAATGCAGTGGGAAGAGAAAGAATATAGGCTAAAGGAGAATCTCCAGTTGTTGGTTATAGTCTGGGGTCTATGGCACACAGTCGAGCAGTTCCGATTGCATCCCGTAGAGGGCAGTGGCACATTAGCCCATATGTTAGAGGCAGCAGACAGCCAAGAGCTGCTTCACTGGCCCTGGGGAACCGCTCCCTGATGGTGGGCATCTTGTCCTGGTGCTCAGAGCTCAGCACTTGGGACAGACCAGGGGCCTGGCAGTTGTGGGGTGCGGGTGGGGAAGCCAGATGCAAGGGCACTTTGTGATGGAGATAATAACTATATTAAATAGCAGCCCCGCCCCGCCCCCCAGGCCCACGCCCTGGGGAGCTCAGAGCCCCCACCAGGGTGCCTGTGATCAGAGCGAAGGCTAGTCTGGTCTGCAGCCACCTGGCCACGGGGCTATAGGACCAGTCTGTGCAGCCAGGATGGACCAGACCATTGTTACAAGGGTCACCGTGCAAAGGAACTTCTAGTCCCCCTTCCGTGGGAGCTGCGTGGGGGCACTGTCAGGGGGCCTCGTGCTATCTACACTGCGGGTCGGGTTGGTTTAGCTGCATTGCTCAGGGGGGTGGTTTTTTCACCCCCCCCCCCCGAGCGACATGATTACACTGTCCTAATTTCCTCATGTAGATATAAGAACGGCCACACTGGGTCAGACCAAGGGTCCATCCAGCCCATTGTCCTGTCTGCCGACAATGGCCAATGCCAGGTGCCCCAGAGGGAGTGAACCTAACAGGCAATGATCAAGTGATCTCTCTCCTGCCAGCCATCTCCCTCCTCTGACAAATAGAGGCTAGGGACACCATTCCTTACCCATCCTGGCTAATAGCCATTTATGGACTTAGCCACCATGAATTTATCCAGTCCCCTTTTAAACATTGTTTTAGTCCTAGCCTTCACAACCTCCTCAGGCAAGGAGTTCCACAGGTTGACTGTGCGCTGCGTGAAGAAGAACTTCCTTTTATTTGTTTAAACCTGCTGCCCATTAATTTCATTTGGTGACCCCTAGTTCTTGTATTATGGGAACAAGTAAATAACTTTTCCTTATCCACTTTCTCCACATCACTCATGGTTTTATATACCTCTATCATATCCCCTCCTTAGTCTCCTCTTTTCCAAGCTGAAGAGTCCTAGCCTCTTTAATCTTTCCTCATATGGGACCCTCTCCAAACCCCTGATCATTTTAGTTGCCTTTCTCTGAACCTTTTCTAGTGCTAGAATATCTTTTTTGAGGTGAGGAGACCACATCTGTACGCAGTATTCGAGATGTGGGCGTACCATGGATTTATATAAAGGCAATAATATATTCTCTGTCTTATTCTCTATCCCCTTTTTAAATGATTCCTAACATCTTGTTTGCTTTTTTGACTGCCACTGCACACTGCGTGGACATCTTCAGAGAACTATCTACGATGACTCCAAGATCTTTTTCCTGATGCGTTATAGCTAAATTAGCCCCTATAATATTGTATGTATAGACCAGGCCTGAGTTCTCTGGTGTCCGATCAATAAGAAAATTGAGCCCATTGGTATCAATAGGTTATTCAGGTCACACATAAAGGGTGCGTCTACACTGCATGGCAAACCAGGCCTGGAGACTGGGTGTTTCCAAGCCTGCACTTCAGCATCCAAACTACATAGTAAACTTGGGTTACCAGCTGCTGGACCCAGGTGTCAGCCCTGCTAATGGGTCCCACACTGGCCTTCCGGCTCGGACCTGTGCTTGGGCTGCATCCACACCACAAAGTGACAGGGCTTGGAGCAGAATCTCAGCCGGACGGGCTCTGACCCAACCCCCAGCACGGTCCTAGGGTCTGAGTCGTGAGTATTTGCTGACCAGAGTCAGCCTGATTTGTGTGTGGACGGAAGGGGGCTTGGACTCAAACCTGAGAGGCTGGACCGGGGAACGAGGTGGGGAAGCCAAGGCAGGGCACGCTTCTGAAGACAGTGTGACTGGCCATGACCACAGCATCCCAGAGGCTGGGGAGGAGGGTGGGCAGGAAGCCATGGGAGGTGTGGGGAGAGCAGCCGCAGTGGAGCTGAGAGGGCCGAAGCCGATGGGAGAGGGCCAAGCGGGAGGAACTTGGGAGGGTTGTTGATGGCTGGGGGGGGCAGGGCTGTGGTGACAGATGAAGCAGTGAGCATGCTCAGCAGCCATGTTGTGGCAGGGTGGGGTGTGGGAGACAGCTGGCTGCTATCGGGGGCTGCTGGAGTAGAGAGCTCCCCCCCCCCAAATGTCAGCACCCCCGGCCCTGCCAATAACAGGAGATGCATTTCCCCCACGCCCCTGCAAATCCAACCCCCCACCCATAAAATGCTCCTCAAGCCTGGGACCATCTGTGATCCCCATTGGCCAGGGCCATGGCCCTCAGATCCCATCCGACAGACAGCAGCACAACACTGCTCATCACCACCTACCACGTCTGACATGTACTGGCCAGGCCTAAAGCTACTTAGTTTCACGTGGGTGGACAAGACTCGCTAGGTGCTGTGGGGGCCTTAACACCCAGGGTCACATCCTCAGCTGGTGCAAATGGCCACGGTTCCCTTGACACCAGACGGGCTCTGCTGATTGGAGATCCAGTTGGCGTCAGCCCCGTGTCTGTAGCTGTTTGGCTGTGTGCTCCATCTCCGGGAGGTGCGGGGAGGCACTGCCTGGCTGCCAAGGAGCCCCCTCTCCTGGGAGCAGCTCGTCTTAGCAGAGTAACGGAGCTGTGATGGAAAGCTGCACACTGCCAATGTACCCCACCCCGGGGGTGTAACCAATGGCCCAGAGTGTCATCAGGGTAGCTGGGGCTAAAGAGAAACCTGAGGCCAGAGCAGGACGTGAGAAAGCAGGCGGGTCCGACCGAACCATGAATTCTCTCCAAGCAGCCCCTGTACTCCTCTTAAAAGCACCTGCTCTCTTGCTATTCTCTTCCACCTCACTGGGTCAACCGACGGGAAAGCCCCGCGGGGCTCTGGAAATGGGGGAACTACAGGGCATGGGCAAAAAGCCCACAGGGTCGATATGGGTATTGATATTGAGATGGTGATTTTCACACACTCACCGATTAATCCTGAGAACCTGGTGTTCTCCCATTCCCTGAACAGGGAAACTGAGGCAATGGGAAGTTATGTGACCTCAGCAAGATGAGGGAGGGCGTTTCTATCAAGACAGGGAGTTAGCCTGGGACTTGGGAGACCTGGATTCAATTCCTTGCTTTGCCACAGACTTTCTGAGACCGTAGGCACGTCACTTGGGCCCAGATCTTCCAAGGCAGTTAGGCACTTAAATACCATTGGAAAGCCCTGCCCTACCTCACAGGGAGGCTGTGAGCTGTTCAGATACGAATACCTCGTTCTTGCATAGATACTGATGCAGGCCATAGCCCGGCTATTTGGGAATAGAGTGGGGAAAAAAGCAAATGCAATTTTAGGTTGCATTAACAGGCATAACATGCAAGTCACGGGCGGTGATAGTACCACTCTACTCAGCGCTGGTCAGGCCTCAGCTGGAGAGCTGTGTCCAATTTTGGTCCCCAATGTATAGAAAGGATGGAGAGACACTGGAAAGGATCCAGAGACGAACAACAAAAATGATCCAAGGGGTGAAATGTAAACCATATGAGCACAGGCTGAAGGAACTAGGTACATTCACGTTGGAAAAGAGGAGATCAAGGGGGGACATCAACATTTTACATTCACATTATTCCCTTTATCAACCAAACTTGAAATCTCCAAAAAAAGAAACGATATCAACTTAGTTTGACAGGATCCATTTTCCATAAAGCCATGTTGATTGGCATTAATTACATTACCCTCCTTTAATTCTTTATTAATTGAGTCGTAACAGCCATTCCATTATCTTGCCCAGAATCGATGTTATAATGACAGCCTACAGTTACCCAGGTCATCTCCTGTTCACCCTGCTTAAATACTGGCAGATCTTTAGCTTTCTTCCAGTCTACTGGAACTGTCCCAGCAGTCCTGGACGTATTGAAATCAACTCTCTGTCCAGAGAGCTCCTCAGCCAGCTCTTTTACAACTCTTGCAAGTTATCTAGAGCTGCTGATTTAACAATCTCTAACTTCAGTAGCTGCTATATAACATCCTCCAAAGATACCAGTGGAATGGAAAGAGAATCACCATATGCTATGACTAAGGCTGTGAGTTTTTCATGGAGGTCACAGATTCCCCCAGCACCCACAACACGCTCAAGGTTTAGTCAGGGTATAGTACAAGTCGGGACAGGCCACAGGCCGTGAATTTTTGTTCTGGCCCATGACCTGTCCATGACTTTTACTAAAAATACCCATGACTAAAACGTAGCCTTAGCTATGACAACATCATAATTTTCCCCCCAGATACAGAACAGAAATATTTACTGCCTTTTCTGTATTACTATTGATAATCATCTTATTTCCAGCAAAGAATCCTGTGGCACCTTATAGACTAACAGACATTTTGCAGCATGAGCTTTCGTGGGTGAATACCCACTTCTTGCATCCGAAGAAGTGGGTATTCACCCAATCATGCTAAAATGTCTGTTAAACTATAAGTGCCACAAGATGCTTTGCTGCTAGATCCAGACTAACACGGCTACCCCTCCGATGATAATATTGACATCTTATTTCCATCTATTAATGGTCTGATACCACTGTCAGGATTCCTTTTGTTCCTAATATGTTCTAAACCTCCTTTCTATTGTCCTTTACCATCAATTTCGCCTGGTGTCCCTTTGCTTCCGTGATCCATTTTCAACATTTCTTAGCTTCTTATTTACATTCATTGCCATCAGCTTCACCTTTCTTCCATTTGGTTCATATATAATTTATCACTGCTTTCACCTCTCCCACAAACCAGGCTGATTTTTAACCAGTATGGTCTCCTTCCTCAGTTGTGGCTTTTGAGATATCTGTAGAGTTTTCTTAAACAATTCCCAGTGATCTTTCCCAAATTCACTCCTGAGATTGGAGTGCCACTTCCTTTGCCTGAGATCTGGCAGGTGAGCTCTGCAGTCAGTCCCATGGGTTCTCTGGAAGAAGTGGTGCATGTGGTATCCTGGATTCAGAGAGTGACATTGTGCTGCAGCATCTGCACGGCCAAGGCACTTTTCTGGTGCCACCCACCAGAGTGCACAGAGATATAAGCACAGTACTAACGATGCACAGCTGCCTGGCAACTCTAATGAGCAGTTTCCATTGATCCTGAGCCACCCCCGTTGCATCTGGAAGCAGACCCTGCAGAGCAGGATTACCCATGACACGCTGTGAGACCCACTGTCTCACGCCCATGTTGTGACAATAGAACTCACCCGCTAACATGGCCTGTCTTCAGGAGAGACCCTGATGGCTTAAGCCCTGTGGACAGTTTCCTTGGCTGCTGAGTGGAGAGAACCCTATAGCATTGCATGGTGCAAAAGCACCAGGAAAACAATCCCATAACCACCTCGCCCCATAACACAATCATTGCCTCTTCCAGACACGCCTTCCTTGCAACTCTGCCCCAGATGGACCCAGCAGATTTCGGAACAAACTGTGGGCTGGACCCTGTGCAGGGCAGGTGCTGAGTGCCAGGTGCACATGCCCGCAAACACCGGCTGCTGCAGACCTGGCATTGCCTTACCCCCGTGCACCCACTTGGGAAATTAAAACTCCATTTCCAGAGAAACGAGACTCCCCATTGGTCACTCAATCATCGGCGTGAAAGTCTCCCATTTTTAAAGATAAATCTGTTCCCATGCTGGGTTGCATCATAAATGCATGGGGGGGGGGGTGTAGTGAAAGTGGGGGATATTCCTTAACTGACTGCAGTCGCTCCCCGTCCAACCCGGGCCAGAACAGCTCGTCTCACCACGCACGGCATTTCACCTACCACGAAGGCCGCTTAAGAGAGGGCCTATCATTTTGTCCTCCCGCTTCTATTGTGGACATTACGGTACCTCCTGGAGGGTGGAGGGGAAGGTGGTCTCCAGCAGGTAGAACTCCGGCACGCACTGGAAGGTGATGGTCAGGACCACGCCCAGGCAGCCGAGATGCAGCCGAGCGGCCTGGAAGATTTCGGCGTTGATGGACTCAGAGCACTCCAGGATCTCCCCCGAAGCCGTCAGCAGCGTGAGCGCCACCACCTGTCAGGGGGAGACAATGACGTGGTGTTCCCAGCCACAGAGGCTGAGCGAGGATCGCCCCGTGGGGCATGGCTGGCAGGGCTATGGAGCCACTCCAGCCTTTGCTATAGCCACAACGCCTCCCCTCCCCTCGACAGCCGCCAGGCGGCTGGCATGCTGCCCAAGCATCTCTTTGAGTTCCCTTGCGCTCCCCCTCCGTCTACACCTATCGGCTGCCTCTTGTCTCATACTGTGATCGGAGCTCTCTGGGGCAGGGCTATTCCCTCTGATCGGTGCTTGCAAGGTGTCGGCGCCAATGAAGGGGAGGCGGTTCATGCCTGAGGCTCCTGGGCCAAACCCTCAAATCCATCACTGCAGTCAGTGGGGTTGGGAGCCCTTTGAGGAGGGTTACCATATTTCCCTGTGCTGCATAGGGGGCACCTGGTATTCAAGTGAGTTCAATGGCAATCAAACATGCAGTACAAACGTTCACATTAACATCCGTGTGACTGAGCCCCATTAAAAAGAAATACTGCGGAGTTGGATTCTGTTTATTTACCCTCTTATCATTAGGGCTTTAGGGGTCACACGGGGAGAGGTGACATACACACACTCCCATACACCTCTCTCACGGGGTGGGGGAGGAGTGACTGACCGACCCTCCCCTCCTCCCTGCCCAGTGCTCTCCGCCCTCCATGCCTGGCTGGGACCCTGCGACGGACCCACCTCTCTTGGTGCCTGGTGCCGCGTCTTCCCAAGACAACACGTGAGGGCAGGGCCGGCTCTAGGTTTTTTGCTGCCCCAAGCAAAAAAATTTTTGACTGCCCCCCCATCCCAGGGCTCCCCCACCCTGGGCTCTCCCCCCACCCACACCCCTGCCACCCCAGCGCTGGGCTTCCCCTTTCCCTCCACCAGTGCCCTCCCCAACCCCCATGCTGCCCCAGCCCTGGGTTTCCCCCTTTCCCCCCACCAGTGCCCCCCCCACACCTCCTGCTGCCCCAGCCCTGGGCTCTCCCCCACCCACCACCTGCACCCTCCTTCCACCGCAGTCCTGGGTCACTGGTAACTCGCTCCCAGGGCAGGTCATTCAGCAGGAATTTTGGATGTGCACAGAACACAGACAGGATTGGTTCCCATATGGTTACAGAGCTGCAGTAAAGTGCAACAATTTTCAGCTGGTGTGATTGGAGGAGATCTGGATGCATATTATAAGACTGTCCTCCATAAATGAGGAAAAGTTGAGGTGTCTTTATTATTCTTTTGTTCCACTCTTTCTTTCTATGGGGAATTTGCCAATGCAATATCACTGTCTTCCTTTTAAACAAACAAACAAACAAAAGGCAATGGCTGTTGAAAATAGCAATTCCAGTCCTAATAACTACTGGGGAGCATTTCTTGCTCAGTTTTATCCTACTTTTTCTACAGTAAGTTACAGTGGATCAGTATATTTGATTTGGGAGAAATGAAGTAACAGCTGCCCAAACTGAGCTTGAGCACTCCTGAATTTTGAGGTGTTCAAATCTGGAAGGCAGGTGCTGGGTGTGTGTGTGTGTGCGGGGCGCGGCTGTGGGCGCGCATAGGAGCACAACAGCATGTATGCAGCAGTGTGTCTGGCGCTGCGTGGAGCTAGACACGGGGGTGTGTGTGGCACAGTTCGGGGGGTGGAGGAGTGGAGACGGGGTACCGTCGGGGGCCGTCACGGGACGAGGAACAGGGGGCTGGATGGGGCGGAGGTTGGGGGCAGTCGGGGCAGGGAGAAGGGGGATTAGATGGGTCAGAGGTTTGGGGGCAGCCAGGGGACAGGCAGTGGGGGGATAGGCATGGGAGTCCCAGGGGTTGGTCAGCGGACAGGTAGGGGTGGGGTCCTAGGGGGCGTTGGGGGTCTCAGGAGGGTGCAGTTGGGGACAAGGAGAAGGGAGGCTTAGGCGGGGTGGGGTCCCGGGAGGGGCCATCAGGGGACAAGGACCAGCAGCGCTTAGATAGGGGGTGGGGTCCTGGGGGGCAGTTAGGGGCAGGGGTCCCAGGAGGGGTGATCAGGGGACAGGGAGCAGGGGGGGGTGGATGGGTTGGGGTTTCTGTGGGGGCAGTCGGAGGGAGTGGATGGTGGGGGGGGGGCTTCCCTCCCCCTGGAGTGTCCTGTTTTTTTGAATGTTAAAATATGGTCTCCCTACCACTCTCCACTCACAGCACGCTGCCGCATGAGGTCCCCCTCCTTCCTTTCCAGTTGGTAGTGGCCAAGGGAATGCTGGGAAATGTAGTTCTTTCCCTGCTCCAGGGCTGGCTCTATAGGCAGGGAGCTAACCAAGGAACTACAGCTCCCAGAGCCCCCTGTTGGTTCTCAACTCCTGGGCTGGATCCTTGCCGCCCCTGCAAATGGGCTGCCCCGAGCAGGTGCTTGCTTTGCTGGTGCCTAGAGCTGCCTCTGCATGGGGGGCACACAGGGTCATATGCCTCCCCCCCCGATTTCTGCCAGGGTTCACACCAGAACATGGCCAGCAGCAGCCTTTCCTCACTATGCAGGAGGGAAGAGACGGGAGCTACTTCCAGCCACAGGGAAGGGGAGAGAGGGATGACCTGGCCTGTGTCTTTGCAGAGCTCATGTCTTCTTTTTCTCTCTCCCCCTCCAAGCCCCCCCAGCTGGAAGCAGCTTGTCCCTTCCTGCCTGCATAGTGTCAAAAGGCAGCTAACACCGACATAACGCAGCCGCCTCCTGTCCCCCAGCTACAGTGTGGCAGTGTGGCAGGAAGGGGTTACGCCGGAAGGATGTATTGTGCTCCAGGGCCCAGGGAACCTGACTACAGGGACTTCAGCAAACTGGCCACAGACGTGGCTCAGCAGAGAGGCTGTCTAGGGGATGGAGCAGCTCGATGCTCCCTGGGGGCAGGACCCAGGGCAGGGGGTGTGAGTGAAGATGGTGCTAAGCCCCTGCCTGGGGGGCAGCTGTGGAGCCTGCGGGGTCAGGGGGCAAACAGGCTGGAAATTGCTTCCCCCCCTCCAGAGCTGAGCTGAGGGGCAGAGAGGCTTGGGCTTTCCCGGGGCACCGGCCCAGCCAGAGGCAGTGGGGGAAGGAAGGAGCCTGCGGACCAGGCTGTTGGTGAGCTGAGCGCTCCGACCAGGGGCTGGTTCTCCGCACTGTGCTGGGAGTGGGGTGCGCCCTGCCGGGGCGGGGGGAACATATGGAGGAGCAGTGGGGATGTGGAGGTGCGAAGGGGCACAGCAGGGAGAGGACAGTGAGAGGGGAGCACATAAAGGGTTGATGGGTGGGCAGCAGAGGTGACACATAACCAGCTGCCGCCTGGCACCTGCCCGCACACACCTGCTTCCGCAGATCACAGCACGCAGCCAGCGCTGGCCGGAAACGGGATGGGGGGCGGGGCCCTGCTGGCCGAGTGCTGGCACCGCGGGGGCTGTGCTGATGGACCAGCAGAGGGAGCGGCCAGCTCCATGCACTGCATCTTTGCCCCACCACCAGCCTTGCACACCCACCCCCATTGTCACCCACTGGACCCCCCCCTCACCACTGATGGGTGGGCGGCTGGGGAGCAGAAATCCTGCCAGCAGTGGGACCTGCCAGTACTAAATATAAAAATAATAGGAGATCTCCTAGAACTGAAAGGGACCTTGAAAGGTCATTGAGTCCAGCCCACTGCCTTCACTAGGCAGGACCAGGACTGATTTTTGCCCCAGCTCCCTAGGTGGCCCCCTCAAGGATTGAACTCACAATGCTGGGTTTAGCAGGCCAATGATCAAACCACCAAGCTATCCTTCCCACCCCCTGATGGGGAAAGATGAAAATACGGGACAATTTGCCTGATTTTAAGAAAAAGTTGGGACACCTGCAGGAGGGCTTAAATAAGGGACTGTCTCTTTAAAAATGGGACGTCTGGTCACCCTACCTTTAAGGCCCCGTGTCCTAGGCACTGCTGCAGTATGACTAGTAAGAGGATCACACACAGGGATCACTGCAGCCAGAGGGAGGATGGATGGCCCAGGGTGCTAATGTAGGACTTGGGACACGGGAGGTTGAGTCCCCTGCTCTGCCACAGACTCCCTGCATGACCTTGGGCAAATCACTTAAACCCAGATCCTAAAGGTGTAGGTGCCTGACTCGCATGGAAATCAATGGGAGCCAGGGGCTAGCCTATAAAATGCAGTAGGCTAAGAAATAAGTAGAAATGTGGCTTTGGCCTAATATAACAAGGTCCCAGGTGTCTCATGGCCTTTCCGGAGCTGGGCTTTAGTCTTTCTGTGCCTCAGTTTCCCCATCTCTCTGTCGCACTGCCCTGCCTTGCGGGGCCTTGTGAGATGGAACAGCTGCCGGATCTGGCAGTGCAGCCAGGAAATTCCCTAGCACACGCGGCCTATTGGCAGGCAGGCACCGGTGGCGTAGAAGGCTCTATAATAACTCCTGTTAACACTGCCCGATGCTTTAAGACAGGAAGTGAAGCAGGTTGTTGTATTCAGCTGAGCCTGCAGGGGGATTTTAACTGCATCATTTGGAATCTGACTAGGGCCTCACCATCCCGGGAGGAAAAGCCCTGGGATCCCCCATGACTACAGCCAGGAGCTTGGATTTTGTAACCCCTCTGTGAGATGGCACCTCCAACAGCCCCCGTCCCCCACCACCGCAGTGCCAGAATGCACTAGCTCAGAGACAGCAATGCCATTTGGAACATCAGCACTTTGGTTTTCCCTCCTCCAGGCACCAGCGTGTGGGAAAAGATAAGATCACTGGCCCAATGACATAATACTAATAATCCTTAGGTCTTCCAGCAGGAGATCTCAAAGCACTTGACAAAGGGAGAGTCAGCATCATTTTCCCCAGTTTTTTACTGGTTGGGAAACTGAGGCACAGGTAGAGGACATGACTTGCCCAAGGCCACCCATCAGGCCAGAGGCAGAACTAGGATTTGAACCCTGGTTGCCCAGTCCAGTGCTCTACCCACTAGGCAACACAGCCTCTACTCCTGGTGGTGTGAGCAGAAGGACATGGCAGGCTCTTTGCACGCGTCATTCCGCAAGGGGCCCTACTCCCAGCAGTGCCAGCTGCTGCTCTGAGGACAGGGGGGCTGGGAGGGGAATTCACCATCCAGCAGGAGGCTGTGGCACAGGGAAGTGCTGTCTAGGCCAGGGGTCGGCAACCTTTCAGACGTGCTGTGCCGAGTCTTCATTTATTCACTCTCATTTAAGGTTTCGCGTGCCAGTAATACATTTTAACGTTTTTAGAAGGTCTCTTTCTATAAGTCTATAATATATAACTAACCTATTGTATGTAAAGTAAACAAGGTTTTCAAAATGTTTAAGAAGCGTCATTTAAAATTAAATTAAAATGCTGATCTTACGCTGCCAGTCTGCTCAGCTCGCTGCCAGCCTGGGGTTCTGTTCACCTAGGCCAGCAGCGGGCTGAGCAGGGCCTGCGGCCGGGACCCCAGAGGATGAGGGCTGGAGTGTGTGGGGAGTGTAGGGCAGAAGGCTGAGTGGATGTGGGGGGCTGTGGCGATGCAGAGCAGAGGGCTGGGTGTGTGTTGGGGTGGGTGGGGTTCAGGGCAGAGGCTGGGGTTTGGGGGTGCAGGGCAGAAGGCTGTGTGGGGTTCAAGGGTCAGGGCAGAGGCTGGGGTATGGGGCTGCAGGGCAGAAAGCTGAGTGTGTGGGGGGTCAGGGCAGAAGGCTGGGGGTGTGGGGTTCAAGGGTCAGGGCAGAGGCTGGGGTATGGGGCTGCAGGGCAGAATGCTGAGTGTGGGGTCAGGGCAGAGGGCTGGGAGGTGTGGGGAGTGTAGGACAGAAGACAGGGGGGGGGGGAACAGGGCAGAGGGCTGGGAGGTGTGGGGAGTGTAGGACAGAAGACAGTGGGGGGGGGATCAGGGCAGAAGGCGGGGAGGTGTGGGGGGTGTAGGACAGAAGACAGTGGGGGGGCTCAGGGCCGAGGCTGGGAGGTGTGGGGGGTGTAGGACAGAAGACGGGTGGGGGTCAGGGCAGAGGCTGGGAGGTGTGGGAGTGTAGGACAGAAGACAGTGTGGGGATCAGGGCAGAAGGCTGGGAGGTGTGGGGGGTGTAGGACAGAAGACAGTGGGGATCAGGGCAGAGGGCTGGGAGGTGTGGGGGTGTAGGACAGAAGACAGTGTGGGGGGATCAGGACAGAAGGCTGGGAGGTGTGGGGTGTAGGACAGAAGACAGTGGGGATCAGGGCAGAGGGCTGGGAGGTGTGGGGGGTGTAGGACAGAAGACAGTGGGGGAGGATCAGGGCAGAGGGCTGGGGTGCTCGGCCCGTAGGGGTGCTCCCAGCCCCCTGCCTGAGCGGCTCAGGGGAGGGGGCTGGAAGGGATGTGCCTGTTCCACCCCCTTCCCCCAGGCTCCATCCCAACCTCTCTCTGTCCCCTCTAGGGAGCTGCCTGCAGGCTGCTGCTCTTCCCCCCTCCCCCTCGCTAGGGCCATCAGCTGATTGGCGCAGGGAAGGAGAGGGGGCGGGGCAGGAGAGCATCACTCTGGGGGAAGAAGTGGGGGAGAGGGAAGCTTGGTTGCCGCAGAACCAAGCTACTGCCTCCTGCCCCCAGTGAGGCGGTGGGCGGGGGCTGCGGGGGGCTGGGGGCCAGGACTGTGGCAGGCGGCTGCATGCCGCTCAGAATCGGCCGCGTGCCATGTTTGGCATTCGTGCTGCAGGTTGCCGACCCCTGGTCTAAGCCTTGTGGGTGAATTTCCCCCTGACAGAACATGAAAGGGGCCTTTCTCCAGCAGATAGCATTGCCAAGTTGATTTTGGACCTGCATTTCCAAATTAAAAGCATAAGCACCACGTCTGTCCTCTCTCCTTCTGCTGTTTATGTCCACACTCTGCCACCTGCCTGCCTGCAGGAAAACGACATCTGATTTCCAAGCCTGCTGGTGCAAAAGCGTCACCGTGTGGCAATATGAGTGAAACCCTTGTGACTGGCTCTGGACGGGGGATTTTTTGTGGGGGATTTGTGGTGTTCAATAGAAGAGTGGAGGGTACAAAATAGGTGCATGAGGGGGAGATTTACTAGTCACAACAAGGTATCGTGGGCTCAAAGAGGTTTGTACTGTAATACTGAGCTAAAGGAAAATCCCTGAAAGAGACCGGCTGATCATCTAGAAAGCTACAGAACCCAAGATCTATTGCTCCAGGACGTCCGCCCACGTGCCCGGAATATACCTGCTGCTCAAGTTGTCCTCGTCCACTTTATAGAGCCCATAGCTCTTACACAGACAGACTGCAGGTGGACCGGAGCTCACTGGAGCTCACTATGGAGGGAGGTGACCAGTGAGGTCACCCAGGGATCTGTACTGGGACTTGCGCTGTTCAGTGGCCAATGCCAGGTGCTTCAAAGGGAATGAAAAGAACAGGGCAATTTATCAAGTGATCCATCCCCTGTCGTCCAGACCCAGCTTCTGGCAGTCAGAGGTTTAGGGTCACCCTGTTCTGTCCATTCCCCATGGAGCTCTGGTACAAGCCACTGTCAGAGACAGGATACTGGGCAAGATGGACCATGCTCTGACCCAGTCCAGCAACTCTTATTTTCTTAGTGGCTTGGCCTTGGGACACAGAGCCTTTCCTTATGCACAACGAACCATTTGAGCCGCTCTGTATCTAACTCTGCAGCTGTGATCTAGCCCTGGAAGCACTGTTTTGTAAGGAGCTCAGAGATACTATAATATTATAGGTCAGTGGTCCCCAACCTCTTTGTCTGGTGGGCGCCAGATGAAGGACCACGGGGGCGGTGGAGCACACGCCGAAATGCCGCCAAATTTCTGTGGCATTTTGTCAGCGGCAAGCAGCGTCATCGAGCGTCCGCGAAATGCCACTGAAGTCGGCAGCATTTGGCGGGTGCTCCACCGGGGGTCAGGACGCGGGCCCATTTAGCTGCCCCCACGGGCACCGTGTTGGGGACCCCTGTTATAGGTGGTCGAGTAGCATGGCCAGTAATTCAGGTTGCTCAACACTTCCCATTATAAGACCCTGTTTTCAGTTGCTGTGCCAAACTTCATCCCATTGGGTGGAAATTTGACATGCTGCTGCAGGGTGAATTTTCTTGGAAAATTTCAGTCAAAACTGTTCAGCCATTTTCAAGACTGAGACTAGGGAAAATAACTTGCTTTGCCCAGGTTAAAACATTCTAGTGAGCTTTTCTTTGAAAAGCTCTAGCACCCCCATGCTTAGGAGCGGGGACTTGAAATTTGGCAGTCAGATAATTATGGCAGTTAGGGCCATATAAGCACTGAAATAAATATCTCCCAGGCTCAAATTCCTGGTACCCTGGGCACAGGTGAACTTCAGCCAACCTACCCCCAGCAGGCGGGAGCCTGGTCCTGTGGTTGCACTAATTCACCGGGTAGGCTTGCCTTGCCGCTCACTGCATTGTAACAGGCGGATTTACTGTTGCTTGCTACGATGTGCCTTTCAGGTACTTTATGGAATTTTTGACAGGCGCTTGTGAATTCTCGGGGATGTCTGTTCTCGAGAGGCAGCAGCTGCTTGGCTGTATATCGAGCCCCCAGCCACCCTGCACCCCATTCATTCCACTCCACTATTACTGCACTTATTTGTCATTTCTTAATGCCCCGATTCTGTATGAATTTCTCAGACATGAAGAAAGCCGGGCAAGTCTGCTCTGGAGCTAACTCTGCAGCTAGGATCTAACGGTGGCAGCGTTGCTCTGAGATATTAATGATGTCCTAGTCAGGGACCTGAGCTTGGGTGCCTCCCAAGCAGAGGGGCTCTTGCTGCTTTCAGTGAAGTCCCACAGAGGGTTTGCAGGACTGGGTCTCAGATCAGCAGTGCCTGATCCTTAGCATAGCGTTTCCTGGGGATGCCATGTGGGTCGCTCAGCACAGATCAGCAGGGATAGTGTAATGTAGTCAGCAGTCCCTTCCATGGCTACCGAGTCCAGGCCAGGACTGAAAGAGACCCTGTTTTCTGACACCAGGCAACACAGGGTGCGGAAGCTAAAGAACCACAGAGAACCACAGGGTCAGTCTGTGTCCAGCAGCAGCCCCAGTAGAGCATTCCCTTTATCTTCAGTAAAACTGAGTCCTGTCACTTTTCTACCACGAGAGGGGGCGCTCTGGGGAGCCAGGGGAAAGGAGAAAGAGAGAGGAACAGTAAAAGAGATGAAAAGAAACAGCCATTTTCACTCCTTTGACTCTTCCTGGCTCCAGCAGCATCAGTTCATTCCTCCAGCTGCTCTAGACGTCAGTGATGGAAAAGATCCGCTAGGGCCTGGAGTTCATTCCCTGCTAATGGAGGGTGGTTCCCTGCGGCTGACTGGCCTGGGCTTTGTCCAGTTCAGCTAGGATAAGCCGCAGGCAGCTGGCAAGCCCTGCTGCGCTAGATGGTACCGTAAGGGGTATGGTCTGTTCTGGGCCTTCTGTACCCGTAAGAGAGAAAAGATCAGTGACGGTGCCTTTGCCTGGCGCATTTCATGAGTTGGATCTTCATGGCTGACGTCAGGCCATAGAGGCTCTGTGAACATGCTGTGTGTGATGGGTGATGCAGGATGGGACTGGCCTGAGGATGGCAAACGTGGGGCATCTACAGCCAGGCTGATGGTCTAAGAGCAGCACATTGTGCTGGCTGGAAGCAGATCAGAGTTAAAACACAGGTCCCCTGTGATAGGCCAGGACATGGTATCCAGGGGGCCATGTGCTCAGTCCCAGGTCTGCATGTCAGCTGTTCTCAGCACTCCAGGGAGAGCCAAGGTCAGAGAGCCGGTCACCACCACACAGGGCCCAAGACAGGTGGGCAGAGAGTGAGGGGAATCCTGTCCAGACTAGCCTGCCATTAAGATCCAGATCCAGACAGGTGACGATACTGGCGAGAGACACGTAACGCGCCCATCGTACGCTCTGGCGGCTCTTCCAGCAGAAAGCAATTCCCCCTCTCAGCGTGTTCCCTGCAGCCCCATGGGGGCCAGGGACTAACCGGGGTGGGGGGGGGCAGCGTGGTCTAGTGGTCGGAGCGCAGGAGTGGGAACCAGCCTTCCAGCACTTCTTGTGTGGCCAGGGGCACCTCACTTCGCCTGGCTGGGTCTGATTTCCCCTCCTGTAGATTAGGGTTAATGACGACGACTCTCCTCTCTCTGAGGGGCGTGAGGAGGAGTCAGTAACTGAGAGGTGTTTGTGATTAACCCCTCCCACTTCTCCCTGTTCAGGAACTGAAAGCAGCAGCAGGGCTGGCGGGCAGGACGGGTGGGGGCTGTGATATTCCAGCCATGGGGAGGAAGGGATCCGCTCACTTTACAACGGAGAAAATCCGCCATCTTCCGGGCACCATGAGCAGAGCCCCCCTTTGCGGGCAGCGCCCCGGCAGCTCAGCCTCAGGGAGTTTCCTCCCTCGGAGGCTGGGGCCTGGGCAGATGAACTGGCCACCGAGCAGTGAATTCTGAGCTGGTTTATAGTGGGGGATAAACAGCACCCTGTGTCTGACTTGAAACGGGTCAGGCAAACCGTTCCCGGCCTAGTTACGGGTTCAAGGCCCTGCCCTGCCGGATTCAGCGCCGGCACTCGACTCGGGGTCTGTCACAGCCCAGCTGAGCACGTCCTACCCCCACCGGGGGTCTCCCTCTCTTCCCAAAGGGCTCGTTTTCATTCCGCCGGGTCCAGGCCTTACCTGGGTGGGCAGGATGCCGTGTTTGATGCCCGTGTTGTGTGTCCCCGTTCCAATAACCCCAGCAGCCGCCACTTCCGAAACGGCCCCTAAGCTGCACGCAGACAAAGAAACGGCATAGGGCGGTTAGTTGTGGTTCTCGTTCCCGGACGTGTCTCTCAAGATGATATTAATTAATGTGACACCCAGAACAAGGGTGGTTAATTGCCAGCTGCCCCAGATCAGGAGGTGCCAAGTCAATGTACTGCACCCGCTGCTTCGCATCAAACCGTGCTGAGATCACAGGCTGGTGGGCAGGGGATCCAGACACGGGCCTGATGCTCTGATTCAAGACAGTCCCTTTGATGCTCTCCCAGGGCCTTGGGCTGATCTCAGGGAACGCCACCTGTCCCCCAAATCCACGGCACGGACCCAGTGCCAGGCAAGTGGGGCTTGTGCACGGGGCAGGTCGAGCCCTGACTGCTTCTGGGCACTGCGGGGGCATGTTCACATGACACCAGCTGAAATGGAACCGGTGCCCCTGAGCCACCTTCCCTGCCAGCATCTGAGATCCTTTGCTACAGGGGTAACCTTCAGGGCAGCTCCACTAACGGGGAGCTGCCTCCTAACTGAGCCCAGCTGGAGCATGGCGGGCTGGGACAGCGCAGGGGGTAACAGCCCCACAGCCCCAGCACACTGACTGCCTGGCCTGCTGGCTGTTACCGGGCATGACACAGGAAATCCAGGTGATGGGGAGGCCTTAACCTGGGATGTAATTCTGAGCGAGGAAAGCGGTTGGAACTGGTTTGCAATGGATCACTTGCATTTATTTTCCCATGCTCTATGAGGAAATACTGGGTGAAAATTCAGCCATAGCACAAATCTCTAATGCTGGAGGTAGGACCTCGACAGGTCACCTAGTCCTGTCCCCTGCTCTCAGACAAGACTAAGCGATAACTAGACTGTTCCTGGCATGCCTCAGGAACGACAGCATTACAGGCGTCCGGTCTCTGGGACAGGGACTGTCACTCACGACGCCTCTCTACAGCGCCTCTACAACGGTGCCCTGATCTCGCTTGGGCCTGTACAAGAGTACAAATAAACAATAAACTCGTGACTCTTTTGCTCTTCCAGGCCCAAGCGAGTACAGGCTGTGAATCGTCAGGCTACACAATGGGGACAAGCGGGCACCCCAGACGTGCGCCCTACCACAATGCACGGTGACCACGCAAAACGGATCGTTTACTTCCGCAATTACCCACGTCGCTCACGCCCCTGAGGCATGTCTTTTTGAATCCCTGTCCACAGCCCAGCTAGCGTCCTGTTCAGTCAGTCCCCAGGAGCCCAGAATTAGTCCAGCATAAACTCCAATTGATCGAGCAAGCAAGCAGTTCAGTTACCCAGTGATTAAAGAGTACGCTCTCCCCTCGTGTCAGTGAAATTCACACATCAGGCATGACCACATGGCCTCCCATTTTAAAAATCTAAGTGTTTTCTAGCAGTGACTGTTTTTAAAAGGCTTTGAGGAGGATTCACTAAACTTTACTTCAAGTCCATAACTTCTGGTTGAACTATAGCTCATCTTTTAGAAACAGACTTCGCTCTTGAGTTAAAGACTTCGCTATAGACCCGCCCCTCACTCTTAAAGGTTGCACCTGATTTCTAGTCTGAATTTGTCTGGCTTCAGCTTCCAGCCTTCAGCTCATGTTAGGCCTTCATCTCCTAGACTGAAGAGCCATCTATCGAGAATCTCTTCCCGTGTCCTGCACTCCCAGCAGAAATCTATTGCCTGTTTGGAGCCAAGGAAGAGAAATCATTTGTCTGGGGCATGCTGTTGAACCATACAGTGTGTAAGTAAAGTCTTGTCTATACAGGAAGTTTACTGGTATAATTACCTTGTGGACTCTCTTATTCGAATAAGAGCCTTTTTCCAGTTTAGCTTATCCCGGAAATTTCCTGTGTAGACAAGCTCTAGACCCTGGCTTGGGGCAATGAAGGAGTCCAAGGATCAGAGAAGCATTAAGGTTGTCCTGAATAACACTGACACAGCAAACAGCTCACTTACTTGGGCAGGGCCAGCCCGTACTTGCTCAGCTCGACGTTTAGATCAGACAGGAGGATTCCCGCTTCCACCATCACTTGCCTCTTCTCCTCGTCCACCTGCACGAGATAAACTCTGAGGACTTGTATTGTGGGCCCTAGAGAGGAGCCCCCCACTGCTTGCCACCACCCCTGGGCACAGTTCGCACTGAGAATCAACCCCCTGGCCGGGTGGCTGCATAGAACTGGAAGGCGAAAGCCAAAGCAAGGGGGTTGGTTGGGTTTTGGTTGGTGAGGTGATACATAGCGTTCCACGCCTGGGCTGCGAGTCAGAACCTGGCCCCGCTGGGCAGCGATTGCAAAATGGCTCCTTGGTGGCCTATGAGCGGGTGGGTCTCATTCCAGGTCCTAGACCACAAGTGTCCCCAGCACAAATCCCACCAGCACAGCTGGTCCCAGTTCCTTGACAGTCTCAAATGTGCCACGGAGTGTGGAGTCACCTTCCCGTGTCTACAGAGAGGTCCTTGCTGTTGAAGCACACTGTGTCTGGGGAGGGCTGGGGGTGTGTGGGGAGGGGCAGCTTGCTCTAACGCTCTGCCAGCTCCGTGAACGGAGGGGACTCTGGTCTTGGAACCGCTTCACAGGACAAGAACCCACATGAACTTTGGACAAAGACTTGAGCCAAACTCTCGAGATGACCAGAAGTTGAGATAAGATGTCTTGTCTCCCCCTGTTGTTCTATTCTCGGGTGCCCCTGCATTTCTGCTTCCAGCCAGATGCCCCAGGAGAAAAAGCAGCTCTCTTGATATTTCCAGAAATAGGAATTCGAGACCTTATATATCACCCTCACCTCCCGAAGCAGGTCTCTGGAGCACCTCCAGAGGACAATGCCTGGAGGGAAGTCTCCTCATGTCCTTCACTTTATCTCCCAACAAGATAAGCTCTTGGACAAGGTCACAAATGGGCCAAGAGCCACGCGGGACACCGTCCCTTCCTGAAAGATGCTGCTGGTAGAAGGTGAGCGTGGGCAACATGCCTGCAGCGGCAGTCACCGGTGTGACTATGTAGTGCGTCCAGGCTCCTCGCAGAGCACCTCCACCGGGATGACTGTGGTTTGACCCAGCCTCTGAGCTACACATCCTGAAGCTTCCCTAGTAAAACACCCCAGGGGATGAATCCAGGGGATTTAGCATGGACCAATAAGCAAGCGGAGATGGTGCAGAGAGCTGTGTTGCGGAACCGATGCTATTCCAGCCCAGATCTTCCCCCTTGGCTCTGCCAATGCACCTCAGCACTGACCGGCAGCCTCCCTGCAGCTCCAGTCCTTTCCCTTGCTCCAGCCCTGCTCAGAATCGGACCACTTTGCAGTGCAGAGAAAAATCCACCCGCCTGGGACGAGCCTGACTCACCCAGACCATTCCAGCTTGTGCTCTACAGGACTCAACGCCTCTGCCCCCACCCGGTGCACTGACCCCCTGGTGCCCCCTGACCTCATGCTCTGCTTGGGGACACTGTCTATTCTGGATCATGCCTATGCCCTGTAAGCCCTGCTGTCACTGCTCAGCCAGGCTAACAGAGATGTTTCTACCCTTGTTGTTCCACAGCCCATTCATTAACATTGCAAGCTATTTATTTCAGTCCCTAAGAGCAAAAGCCATCAGGGAACAGGCCTTGCCTTTAATTAAAAGCTGCTGCTGATTATCAGTAATGACTGAGCTCTGGTGATTTATTAGCTTAGAATGAGCAGTGTTCCCTGTGGGGCCACCCGCCCCCAGCTATCCCAATCTGTCAGTGCCAGGCCCCAGACAGCTACAACCTGCCCCCTGCCCTGCCACAGAGGAGGCTGGAGGAAGGGGGGCAGAAATCAATGTTCAGCGGCAGTCAAAAAAGCAAACAGAATGTTGGGAATCATTAAGAAAGGGATAGAAAATATCATGTTGCCTCTGTATAAATCCAGGGTACAACCACATCTTGAATATTATGTGCAGATGTGGTCGCCCCATCTCAAAAAAGATCTATTAGACTTGGACAAGGTACGGAAAAGGGCAACAAAATGTCGAGGTGTATGGAACAGCTTCCGTCTGAGGAGCGATGAATAAGACTGGGACTTGTCAGCTTGGAAAAGAGATGACAGGGGAGGGGGGGATAGGATAGAGGTCTATAAAATCATGACAGGTGTGAAGAAAGTGAATAAGGAAGTGTTATTTACTCCTTCTCATAACACAAGAACTAGGGTCACCTAATGAAATGAATAGGCAGCAGGGTTAAAACAAAGAAAGGCAGTATTTCTTCACACAATGCACAGTCAACCTGTGGAACTCCTTGCCAGAGGATGTTGGGAAGGCCAGGACTATAACAGTGTTTAAAAAAGAGCTAGATAAATTCATGGAGGATAGGACTATCTATGGCTATTAGCCAGGATGGGCAGAGATGGTGTCTCTAGCCTCTGTTGGCCAGAAGCTGGGATTGGGCAATAAGGGATGGGTCACTTGATGATTCCCTGTTCTGTTCATTCCCTCTGGGGCAGCTGGCATTGGCCACTGTCGGAAGACCGGATATTGGGCTAGATGGACCTTTGGTCGGACCCAGTGGGGCCATTTTGATGTTGATTGTAAAGTGTGTGTGAGAGCAAAGCACAGATTAAAGCAACACTACTTTATTATTATATACAGCTGGTCACAATGTGATGAATTTAGGGTTTAAAATGAGGCATAATTTTGAGGTGACTTTTGCTAATTTCCTCCTGCACCCCTGGTTTTTCGACCAGGTGGAGAGTTGCCTGAAAGTTCTTTATTTTGGGACATTTCAAAATTTGAGGTTTTCCCTCCAGAAAATTCCAAATGGGATAAAATGTTAAAAAAAAAATTGTGTGATTCCCCCCCCCCTTCCCCTTTTTTGGATCAGCTCTCACTGTTATTGCTACGACTATGACACACAATAATTACTGATTTGCATTAACAGGACTGTTACACCAATGTGTCCCCAACCCATAACACCTTGGGAGATCCCGCAGCCTGGCAAAACAGGGACCGCCAGTACCTTGAGGATCTTGTTCATCTTCCCCATTTGAACCATGAAGTCATCTGTGCAGGCGATGTCCGAAGGGGAATGTCCACCACCGACCACCTTCACCCTCTTACTCCGCTGCCTGGCCAGATCCAAAATCTGCAAAGACATCACACTGTGAGTGCTGGCTGCTTTTCAAAGGCACTCTGAGCCCGGAGCACATGGAGAACCAGCTGTGCAGAGGACTCGAACCCAGGACACTTGTGTACAAGAGTAGCAGTGAGACCATTTGAGCTGGATGAGATTAGAACACAGCAAGCGCTTGTGGTAACAGTGCTGTCCTCTCTGAGCCTCCAGCCACTAGAGAGCAAAGCTTTACCACAGCACAGGTGAATAAAGAGGACAACGTTGCTAACGCATGTGCACCCAGTAAAATAAAATCTAGCCACTTATCCTCAAAGGGGCAGTAGCTGGTGTATTTACACTGACCATCCCCAGGGGGCGAAATCCTCCACATGCAGATGGCAGCCTGAGGTTCAGGCACCCCTTAAATGGACTAAAGTGGTGCCTAGACCTCGTGTTGCGTCCCCCAGAATTTCACCTTGAGTCTAAAAAGGCCGTTTTGCTTTGGAATGCGGATTCTCCTCCCCCTCCTCCTGCTTCTTTTAGTTCAAGACGTGGCTCTGATCAGGGAGAGGGACGGTTCTAAGAACCTGCAGGCGGATTCTCCATCACTGACAATGTTTAAATCAAGACTGGGTGTTCGGCTTAAAGCTCTGCTCCAGGAATTATTCTGGGGCAGGTCTCTGGCCTGTGCTATACGGGAGGCCAGACTAGATGATCGCTGCGATCCCTTCTGGCCTTGGGATCTCTGAGAGGAGCCCATGCTCTGTACTTCGGAGGCTTCGGTGGTTGTTCTGCATTCCTGGTGAGGGCTGGGTTGATTCTCAGAAGGAAGGGAGATACCTCAGCCCTGAACCTTCCACCTACCCATTCTGCCTTGGCTTTTTATTCCAACGGACTGTTGGACTGAAACCTCCTTCTTACCTCTTTGATCTCCTCCACCGACGTTGGCTGGAAGTACAGTTCTGGAGAGGAGCCGTAGGTCCTAGCCCAGTTCTGGAACTTGAACCCTCCCTGCCCATGAACCTAGGACAAAAACAAATCAAACCTGACAAAGGGAATGATTTTTTTCACACAACATGTGATTAAACTGTGGAACTCCCTGCCACAGGAAGCTATTGAGGTAAACAACTGAACAACATTGCAAAATGATCTGAATATTTATATGGACATCAGGCATATCCAGAGCGTTCATAATTAATGACAACGGAATCCTGGAAGGGATATTAAGTATTGGACCTCACGCTTCAGGGCTATGCCAGTCTCTAACTATGAGAGACCAGGAGGTGACCTAGCTGGGGGCAGATTATCCCATACACACCTACTGTGGGGTTTCTTACTCCTTCCTCTGAAGCCTCTGCCGCTGGCCACTGTCAGAGAGAGGACACGGGGCTAGGTGGACCTTGGGTCTGATGCAGCCTGGCTGTTCCTATGTTCCCTTGACAGCACCATGGTCAAAACCAGAGGAGAGGGGACAATGGGATCAGGATAACCAGATACCCAGCCTGCCTCTGCAGGTCAGATCCGGAGCGGCGAACGGCCCCTAGTAATCACCAGCTGAGGGCTGTGCAGCGGCCAGGCCATGTGCAGGTCACGGCTGGCCTGCACCTGACGCCTAGAGCCCAGCGCTGACAATGGGGACTAGCACTGGGCTTTGGACAGGAGAGTGAACCAACGTCTCCTCGCCGAGTCAGCCACTCCAGGGGGTGGAGATCACTCAGCTACCTCTGCTGAACAGCTTCCAGGGAATAATGAACTTCAGGGGCTGTCAATCCAGAGCCTCTCGCCAACCCTGTGTCCTAACAGGGTCAACACACCAGCAGCAGCACGATGGGGTCCCATGTCTGCACGGCTGGGAGCAGGAAAACTCCAGAGACACGCTGGCAAGCGCTCCCGTGCTCAGCCCCACCCTGCTCCCCTCCTGCCTCTGACACCCCACTGCCCCCACTCCCCAGGCTCAGCACCCCTGCTCCCCTCCTACCCCAAACCCTCCCCACTCCCTCGCAGAGTATCACCCCACTCCTCCTATCCTGACACCTGACTGCTGCCAGATCCCCATGCAGAGCCCCACCCTGCTCCCCTCCTACCCGACACCCCCACTGCCTCCGCTCTCCATGCAGAGCCCCACCCTGCTCCCCTCCTACCCGACACCCCCACTGCCGCCCGCTCTCCATGCAGAGCCCCACCCTGCTCTCTTCCTACCCGACACCCCACTGCTCCCGCTCTCCATGCAGAGCCCCACCCTGCTCCTCCTACCCGACACCCCCACTGCCCCCGCTCTCCATGCAGAGCCCCACCCTGCTCCTCCTACCACTGGCACCCCCACTGCCCCGCTCTCCATGCAGAGCCCCACCCTGCTCCCTCCTACCCGACACCCCCACTGCCCCGCTCTCCATGCAGAGCCCTCACCCTGCTCCCCTCCTACCCGACACCCCACTGTACCCGCTCTCCATGCAGAGCCCCACCCTGCTCCTCCTACCCGACACCCCCACTGCCCCCATGCAGAGCCCCACCCTGCTCCCCTCCTACCCGACACCCCCACTGCCCCCGCTCTCCATGCAGAGCCCCACCCTGCTCCTCCTACCCGACACCCCCACTGTCCCCCGCTCTCCATGCAGAGCCCCACCCTGCTCCCCTCCTACCCGACACCCCACTGCCCCCGCTCTCCATGCAGAGCCCCACCCTGCTCCTCCTGCCCGACACCCCCACTGCCCCCGCTCTCCATGCAGGCCCCACCCTGCTCCTCAACCCGACACCCCACTGCCCCCGCTCTCCATGCAGGCCCCACCCTGCTCCTCCTACCCGACACCCCACTGTCCCCGCTCTCCATGCAGAGCCCCACCCTGCTCCCCTCCTACCCGACACCCCCACTGCCCCCATGCAGGCCCCACCCTGCTCCCCTCCTACCCGACACCCCACTGTCCCCGCTCTCCATGCAGAGCCCCAACCTGCTCCCCTCCTACCCGACACCCCACTGCCCCCGCTCTCCATGCAGAGCCCCACCCTGCTCCCCTCCCGACACCCCACTGCCCCCACTCTCCATGCAGAGCCCCACCCTGCTCCTCCTACCTGACACCCCACTGCTCCCCATGCAGAGCCCCCACCCTGCTCCCCTCCTGCTGACACCCCCACTTCCCTCCGCTTCCCAGGATCAGCACCCCCTGCTCCCCTCTTACACCAAACACTTCCCCTCCCTCATGAGTCCTCAAACCACTCCTCCTATTCCAGACAACGACTACTCCTGTGCAGAGCCCCACGCTGCTCCTCCTACCCCAAACACGCTCCCCATGCAGGCTCCCACCTGCTCCTCTCCTACCTCTGACACCCCACTGCCCCCACCTCCCCAGGCTCAGCACCCCACCGCTCCTTCTTACTCCAAACACTGCCTCCCTACACAGGTTCCCACCCCACTCCTCCTATCCTGGACACACTGACTGCCCCCATGATCCCCATACTCAGCACCCACCCCGCTCCTCCCTCCCTGACACCCCAACTGCCCCTGCTCCCCATGCAGGCTCCCACCCTGCTCCCCTCCTACCCCAACTGCCCCTGCTCCCCATGCAGAGCCCCCAGGCAGCTCCCCATCTACCCCTGACACCCCCACTGCCCCCGCTCAGCACCCAACCTGCACCCCTCCCGTCCCTGACACCCGACTGCTCCATGTGCGAAGCCCCAGCTAACACCCTGACTTGCCTGTTCTGCCCCTGGTTTGCAGGGTGCAGGTTGAGGTGACAGTCTGGCGTGGCATGTGTCACCCACAGAAGGAAATGGGCTTTGAGGGGCACAGGCAAGGTGCCAGAATGCCCGCCACCCCGTTTATAGCGAGCAGCTGCTGCCATTGCAGAGGAGTAGAGCTGGTTGAAAGTTTTCAGGAACAGTTTTCCATAGAAAGATGCTGACCTGAAGCAACTGAAATGTTCCCGGGAACGTGTCAATTCCTTAAAGCTTTCACTGGAGGCCAGTCTGCAGCCCGCCGGCCAGCCCACCCACCGGCCAGCCAGAGCTGGCGGGTGGGGCTGGCAGGAAAGCAGGCAGGCCTGCTGCCTGGCTCCCTGGCATGTCCGCTGGCTGGCTGCCCAGCAGGCAGCACCGAATGGATCGGTCCATTTGGCTGGAAATTCTGCCAGGTCGATGTTCATTCTAATGCAAAATGGAACAAAAATGTCGACCCAGCGGAATTGACTGGGCAATGGAAATTCCCTTCTCCGGCCAGCTCTAGTGATGGCGCTGGGACTGAGAGAGAAAGGGGAGGAGAGGCGCGGATGGAAGGTGCTGTCCCTGCTGTTACTGAAACACCCTCTGCTGTCTCCCACCAGGACAGCGGGGATGTGTGCACTGGAGCTGGGGTGTAGGTAACGGCCGGTGTAGACGTACCTGCACTAGCTGGATCAGAGCTAAGGACAGCGTGGGAGGGGGTAGCTGCCCAAGTCCGTGCCTAGGGGCTCGGACGGGATCCTACTCGGGCCCCGTGCGTGGAGCTGGCTCCTCGGGCTTTGGAGAATGGTCACTTTCACCCCCGAAACGCGTTACAAAGTGGGCACCAACACAAAGACGCAGGAAGCTCCTGGGTGCCCAGAAGGCTCCTTTCCTATCAGTGGGGCTGACCACAGCTCGCTCAACACAGCAACGCCTGATCCCCCCGGCTCCCCCTGGCAATCCCTGGCCTGCCAGAAGCTGCCTTTGTAAACGGTTCTCTAACTGCAGCTGCAAACCCCTGTATGGCCACCCAGCTCCTGGGGTGCATCCACACTGTCTCTAAACCCGGGCTGCCGATCCAGGCTTGTGGACTCGGCGTTTCCGCGCCTGCACTCAGTGTCCACGCTGCATTGTGAGCCTGTGTTAGTGCGTCTCCCAGCTGTGTTAGCGCGTCCCTCTGCGCTCGCCGACCTTCTGACTTGGGCCTGCGTCCACACTGCACGGCGACAGGGCATGGACCCGAGTCACAGCAGGGCTCAGCTCTGACCCATGCCCCAGCCAGGACCTAGGAGCCAGGTCCTGGGTGCTCGCTGACCCAGGTCAGCCTGATGCGTGTGTGGACGGAAAGGGGCTTGGGCTCAAAGCTGAGCAGCGCCTGGGCGTAGCCTGGGAGGCTGGGCCATGCAGAGTCCTTAACGCCAGCGAGGTTGCTGCTCCTGCTGGGGAAATGGGCCCTCCACAGGGAAATCCCTCTGCAAATGGGCCCCATGAAAAGCCGGTGTGGCCCCGTCCAGCCGGATCTGTAACTGCAACTCTTGGATTTGCAAGGCATGGTCATCTCCCCCGCCCCCCTCCTATACATCCCCACCGCATATAACCCTCCCTCTGAGAACCTGCTACTGCCTCAACACCAGCTCGAGACCCTCCGACCCCAGTTGCCAAGCTACAAAGTCCTCACCATCCCAGCATTACAAGGGAGGAAAGCCAGGGTCTGTCTTCACTGCAGGTGGACGGAGCCTCCCAGCCCAGGCAGACAGACTCTTGCTAGCAATCACCGTGCGGAGTCCCAGCGATTGTTTGTGCACTGGCTTGTGGCTGTGGAGCCGGGCTGGGCGGCTCGCTCCCAGCTGCAGCGTAGACACCCCCCTTTGGACTAGAACCCCAAGGCTGCTTCCTCACTTGTCTCTTTCAGCTCCGCTCCTCAGATCCTCTCTTGAGCCCTGCCCCCCCGACTCTGCCCCCAGTCTCAGCACTGTTTGTGCAAGAGCAGCCCTGCTGCATGGTCTCCCCATCTGCTGCACTCCTGACACACTCTCACGCCCCCTTTGCTATTGCATGGGGAGTTTAGCTTTGTGTTTGCACTCTGCAGACCCAGTTTGTCTTTGAGAGGCTGTACAAATAAGGCCCCTTGTCATTGCATTGTCTGGGGCTCCCAGCAAGCAGCCAGGACCTATCTCCTATCTCAGACACCAGCACTGGAGACAGATTCCTTGGGTGGGGTGGGGATTCCTCAGGGCCAGGGGCTTGGGGAGTGGCCAGCAGCAGTTCCCCCCTCCTTTCTCAGCACTAAATCCCAGCCCCCAACAGCTTCTGAATTACAGCTGCTGGGCCAGACCAAGTCAGTTCTGGGGGGACATTTTGCAAAGGTTTTCACTGGTTTTAAAATTCCCCATGGCTTTTTTTTTTCCTTTGAAAAACCTAAACGAAAAACTGAACCAAAAACTCGGTGTCTGGTTAAACAAGAATGTTCCATTTTCAAAACACGCGCTTGTTACAACTAATCAGTCATCACCAAATAATGCTGCGGCTCAGAGGAGCCCTGTTAGTCTGTATCCACAAAAACAACAAGGAGTCAGTGGCACCTTAAAGACCAACAGATTTATTCGGGCACAGGCTTTCGTGGGTAGGCTTTTCATGGGGTTTTCTTATCCACAAAAGCTTATGCCCAAAATAATTCTGCTTTCCCGAGCCCCAGTCCTGACCACTGGGTACCAAAAGCAAAGTGGTTTGGGGTGTGGCGCCTGTTTGTTTCATCCACAAGTTGGGTGTTGGTCAAAGAGGCATTTTTTGTCCAACCCTCCACCCTCAAAGTTACAATTTAAAAACTCCCCCACGTGTGTTCTGCACCCCCAGCCACCCCTGGATTATCCCTGCGCTGCAGAGCCGCAACCAGGGGTTTCACCCTCACCCCTGCTCCCGGAGAGGCCAGAAGCAGTTTCCTCCAGAGGCAGATCCTTACCATCACGCTGGTTTCGCTGGGGTCCGGTCTCTGCCCAAAGCAGGGCCCCTGGGCTGTGGCTCCAGGCAAAGGGGGGTCTGCGGGGTGCAGGGAGCTGTGCCCAGATGGGGCAGTGGAAGAGGAGCAGGAGCAGGGTGTGGGGAGACCGTTCTCCTGACCTGCAAGGGCAGTGGAGAGCAGCTGCTGAGTCAGCCTGGCTGGGTGCAGAACCGGTTTGGGGAAGTGTCTGGCCAGCAAAGCACCTCCCTCCTCCAGGCTAAGAAGGGCTAATGAGTAACCGCACTCGCCTTGTCTCTGCAACCTGCCCCCTACCCTCCTCTGAGCAAGCCAGGCCCCAGGAGGAACCATGGCAGAGCTGATCTCTCCGACCCGGGGCCCTGTGGACCAGCACATGTGGGGCCTGCACAGCTGGCCTGCATGTTAGGTCCAGGTCTGGCAGGAAGCGGATTGGCACCGGGCTCACGCCTCCTGCTGCCTCCAGGAGCAACCTAGAAAAGATACAGGGCACAAACAGCTTGGGCCCAGCCCTCTGCCTGGCTCAGGGCTGGTTTTAAGCCGGCTGGTCTGTGCCCCGTCTGTTACTGACACAAAGCCGGGCGTGGTTTTGTCAGCACTGGACAGGGCCACCCTTTCGAAGGGCATGCCGTGTTCAGGAGCGTGGGAGTGGCCACCCTCCCCGTGGCGGCTTTGGCAGAAGGACCATCCAACGGTTCAAGTATGAGGCTGGAGCTCCGCCACAGGCACTCTGCATGACCCTTGGCACGTCACTTAGAGTGTGTCTACACAGCAGCCGGGGTGTCACTCCACACACACCCGCTAGCTCTGCTTGGTGGCGCCTACAAATAGCGGCATGGCGCGGCAGCCTGAGGTAGCTGCTGGAGTACAATCCACCCGCCCGGGCACCGGGTAGCCAGGTGCCATTTTTAGGTGCTAGCTCAGGCAAGGCTGACAAGTGCAGCACTAGGAATCACACCTCCCAGCTTCTGTGTAGGCGTACCCACCACATCCAATTTTTAGCGGGATGCAGGTGGGAGCCTGTTCGGAGTTTCAAAGTGCCTAGGCCCCAGATCCTCCATGGTAATTAGGTGTGTAACCAGGTCAGTTGCTTACTGTCTCCATAGCGCCTCCTTGTGGCCAGGGTGCTTGTTTGCTTGCTCCCAGTTCACCAAGTGATCCAGATCATGCTGTACCAGTGACCTGTCCTTTCGCTGGTTACCTCTCCCCAGTTTTTGTGTTGTGTGCAAACTTTTATCAGTGATGATTTTGTTTTCTTCCACTGATAAAAGGTTAACTAGCATAAGGCCAGAGCAGCCCCACTAGAAACAATCCTGCTTATTTTGATACCCAAATCCTGCTATTCCTGCCACCGCAGTGCCCACCCTTGTTTTCTCCTTCACAGAGCTCCATAAAAAACTCCACACAGTCCATGGGGAAATTTGGGGCCCAAATTATTCAGTCCTCAGGTACACGCTGGCCCTCCAGTTCAGTGTCTCTCTCCCTTTAGTTGGGGGTTCCCAGCCCTCTTGGCCAGAGCTGGTTCCCAGTTCAGTGTCTCTGCAGGAGTCAGTCTTTGCTGCATCTTCACGCCAGATACAGCATCTCAGGCATCTGTTCCTGAGCATCCCCCCAGGTTACTATCCGGCCTGCCCCAGCTACTTCTCCCCATCACCTGCCCCTGGCAGCTCCTGCTGCCTTGTGCATAGAGATAGGAACTGCTTCCTGCTCTCCGCTGGGGCTCATCAGGTCCTCAGGGCTGGCTTGGCCCCAGGCTCTCCAGCCCATGGGCAACCACCCTGTTACAAAGTGCCTAACTCCCACTGTAACCAATGGGAGTTAGCAGCAAAGAATCCTGTGGCACCTTATAGACTAACAGATGTTTTGTAGCATGAGCTTTCGTGGGTGAACACCCACTTCTTCGGATGCAAGCAATGGGAGTTAGGCACCTAACTACATTTGAGGATCTGGGTGTCTAACTCCCATTGACTGGAAAATTCCACAAGAAATCTGCATCTTTAGGTGCGTAAACACCTTAACAAAGCTGGCCCTGGCCCTGGCCCGGGGGTGAACCAGGTGTAGTGAGAATAAATCCAACCGGAGGAGGAGAACAACCATCCCTAGCTCCCAGGAGACCTGCACTAATAACAGTGACTGATACCCCAGCGCATGGTCAGTGCTGGAAGAGGGAGAAAAAGAAATGCCCCCAATTGTCCCATGCTACACACTGAGAAAAGCTGGGCTGTGGTGTTGCGGGACCCCCTTCGCCCAGACCCGGGGCTGTCAGAGCTGGTCCCAGCAAACAGAGGAGGTTGTAGCATTCCAGGCCTGGGATTTCCATCTCGTCTAAAAGTGCTGGCTCTCAGGAGCGTTCTCTGGGGGCAGACGGCTGCTGTGGGGCAGTGATAAGGGAACCCCCCCCCCAACACACACACGCAGCTCATTAAAGAAAAAGCTATAACTATTCATCACGTTCCCCAGGACAATGAGTGCTGACCGCAGGGGGGATGATAAATCTGGGCCAGGCGATCTCTAGGAAGTGTGTGTGGGCCTCTGATAAATGACTGATCTATGGCAAAATAAATGGCAGGCGGTGAAAGGGGACTGGGTGTTAGCAGCTCTAGTATTAACTTCATAATTAGCTGCAGCCGCTCACAGGCTGGCTGCAGAGGTGCCCGGCTGGTACCCTGTGAGAAGAGCTGGCCTGTCACAGGCAAGGCTGGGGAGCGCGTGCCAGGCATCCTTTAGGTGGAGTTATGAAACAGTGGGTCAGGAGACAAGGAAATTGTTTCTTAACTCCAGGCCGGGATGTATTTATGTCATAGAGTTTAAGGGCAGAAGGGACCAGCGGATCATTACCAGTATATCACAGGCCACCAGCACCACCCAGCACCTGCTCAATGCACCACTGAGCTCTGGCTCAGAAACCCCTGCTGGTGGAGAGGCAGCTGCTTTATGAAGCATCAGAACCTGCTCAGAAGTCGCTGATTCCCAGGAGCTGCCAGCTAGTGCTGAGCCGGAGGGTTTGCTGGTGTCTAACAGTCCCACGTGCCTTTCCCATATTAAGGATGAGAGGGGAGTTCAGTCTCCACAGCTCACCAGTCGTTGCACTGCCAAATGGTGCCCAATGAGACACTGCCCTTCCTGAGCTGGAGAACTTCCTACCCGAGATCGGACTCCAGCTGAGATCGACTCGCTCCGGCTCCTTTTTGAACCAGGGGCCTAGAGGCCAAAGGCCCTGGAGCCTGTTCCCCAGGTCTGATACTTGGCCTGCCCCGTTTCCTTAATAACCGACATTCTCTCTGACGCTGATGTGATGACCTTGGGGTTTTGCTACTTGGCATAATGGCGTCTGCATCATCATCATCTTCTCCCTGGGCCTTCAAATCGCCCTTGGAAACTCCTTCATCTGATGCCATCTAACATTGCCCTTGATCCAATTCCCCACAGACGTTTTCTTAGCCGCATTTGGTGCGAAGCAGTGAATCATTCTGGGTACAGCACCTGTCCAAGTGACACATTCACGCCAAGTTCCTGCGGCTCCGTTAATTCATGCTCCTGTTATCTCACCGCACTGGAACAGCAGGCTTTGGTCAGTGCAGTAAAGCGCAGTCATGTCTGTGACCTTGGAATGAAAGGCTGGGCGACCATTGGAACATCGGCCTCTGCAACAGCTCAGCAGCTTTGATTCAACGCGCCAGCTGGGCAGTACCAAAGGTCATTAAAAGCTGCACAACGTGCCCACAGCTATTCCACAGCTTCATCACCAGGCTGAGGCAAAGTGCAACCTAGTGAATTAGCCAGTTAACAGAAGCTGGTTGGGACATTCCAATGCATTGGCAAGTTAACTATTGCATAGTTCGTCATCTTCCCACATTGCCAAAGACCTTCCGGGCAGACTCAGCTGCTGCAGATTCTCAGCTCTGCAGCGGGTCCTTTGGGATTCTTAAAAGTCAACTTACTGCTGCTAAACAAGGTGAAGGCTGGTGACCAATATGCTCTGCTCACAGAGCGCAGGTATCAGCAGTGGAATATTTCCATACGTACCATCATCCCTTATCAATGTCCTTCAGCCATTACCTGGAGGGGCCACCTCCTGGGGAGAGATGGTGGTTTGGAGTTCTATGCTCACTCAGCCCTAGGTAGCTGAGATAAGACTATTCATGAGATTTGCCAGATTGAAACAGGACTGAGACCACCCAGTCATTTCACGCAGATCCAGTATCGTGGCTTCTGACAGTCCCCAGTGCCAGATGCTTCAGAGGGAATGAACAGAACAGGGCAATTTGTTGAGTGATCCATCCCCTCGTCATCCAGTTCCTTGTGTTAGTTTTAAACCTGCTGCCTATTAGTTTCCTTGTGTGACCCTGGTTCTGGTGTTCTGTGAAGGGGTAAATAACACATTGTGGAACTATCGGCCATGACTCCAAGAGCTGTGTTTAGCTGGGCCTGGTTTCCGTGGGTGGTTTTTCCAGGGAGTTTTAAAGGCCCATTCCCAGTGCTGCTGGAAGTGCCGGCAGCTCAGAGCTGAGTACGTCTGTGCCTGGATGGTCTTTCCCTCCACCCGGTGAGAGCAGAGTGAGGGGTGCAGGTTTAGTGACTCCGAGGGCAGCTGGGCCGGGCTGCCCCCTCCCCTTTCACAGTTCAGCCCTGCTGATTAAACTCGGACATTTGCCACCCAGAGAGACTTCTGCTGAAATCGGTGGGGTTTTCGCTGTGGAAAGGAAGGGCAGGAGTCCAAAGTTTTCAATCAGGCTCGGCTGTGAGGAGTCAGTGAAATATTCATTGGGCCAGGGAAAAACAAGACTCCCCCAGTAGCCAGTGATTGGGACGCTCCCCCAAGAGGTGGTAGATCCCGGCTGGAACCCCTTCTCCTCCTCAGGGAGGGGGAACTTGGGTCACGTCCCTGGTGAGGACCCTGGCTCTGCACTGTGAAGGAGAGCCTTCTTCTCCCACCCGGTTTGTGTTCTTCCAGGCAGCCTACCGGATTGGGCCCCACAGGCGAATCAGGCAGCGAGCACCTGTCTTTCCCTGGTTCGCGAATCACAGGCATATCTCTGAGAGCGGGTGGGGTGGGGCTTGGCACCTCCTCTCCCATTAGCATCTTGCCTGCTGGCTTTGTGGATCACATTCTTAAGAGCCTCTCTCTCTCCCCTGCCTTTTATAGGGCACCTAGGGCCCTTGCTCAGGCTTCGGGGATCGCACTGTTGTGCCTGTGACTTTCTAGGCACCTAAACATTAGGCACTGCAATGCTCATTCTTTTTGTGAATCTAGCGCTTAGTTGCTCTGTGCCTCAGTTTCCCCATCTGTACAATGGGGATTATCACACTGCCCTGCCTCACAGCGTTGTGACCCACGGTGGGCTGACTCGGCCTGGCATCGTCCAGCGAGGAAGCTACCTGGGTCTAGGAGCGTGTGAACCCATCTTCCCTCCCCTTTCCTTTCCGTGTGGGCGACTGACAGTCTGATCATCTCACTGGACGCAATCAGAGTAAGCGGTGCCGTCTCCCAGAGACTAGCCGACGCTCTTTGCTGAAGAGAGCTGTAGAAGAGTCGTGGTCATCCTCGTTAGTCTCTCCTGTGTGAGTACCCTGTAGGGAAAGATCCTTAGTTTATGAGCCACTAGTGTGGACAGGGCACCCTCCCTGTGTGTGTGTGATTGGAATATGGGTGGGGGACAGTCTAAGCATTCCACCTCACCCCTTAAGGGTACCCCAGCATATTACATGTACGTTATGGTCCTAAAACCTGCAGGTATTTAGAGAATTGGAATCTTCACACGTGTGAAAATCCATCTAAACAATGCCCATCAGAAGGGACTAGGCATGCGTGTATATTAAAGGTGTCTAGTTTTTAATTGTTAGAAAAGGGTGGGGTGGGTTGCTCCAGTGAATATACATGATTTATAATGTAATGGAACTGTCTATGGTTTGAGTCCCTGACACTGGCCAGGTCCTCAGACACTCCCTGGAGGTGCAGTTCATAACAGTGCCACAGGGCCGCTCTGTCGGGGAAGTCGGGATGCCGGGTGCAGGAGCCCCCGGGCCCTGCTTCGGCATCGTCCTCCTCCTCCTCGCTGCTGGAGTCGTAGCTGGACTCGGGCTCCAGGCTTGGCCTGCAGAGCTCAAAGAGCAGGATAAGGAGCAGGAACATACAGAGACACACATCCCAGGCCACGTATTCGGCCCCCTCTTCCCCCTGGCTCTGGTTTGGCCCCAGGCTCTGGTGTGGGCCCGGCCTCTTCGCTTGGTTCCTCTGCTCACACTCCAGCTGCAGGCGCGTCATCTCCAGGGCCAGCCGCTGCTCCTGCTGCTGCGCCCGCTGCACCGTTGCCAGGTCCTGCTTGTCGCTGACCCTCAGGGGGTGGTGCACAATGACCAGCACCGCCAGGAAGAGCAGGCTGCCCACAGCCATGGCCTGGAGAAGGGGAGAGAAAACCACTCAGGGGATGCAGGAGGGAAAGGATGGGGGAGGGGTATCCTGCTCCCCTTCCACCTCTGCCAGAGCTTTGGGCAGCATCCCCAGGTGCCTGGCTGGGTGCTGCAGGAGCTGTACTGGGAGAGCACACGGCCTCCTCCAAGAGGCACCGCAGGCCTGGAGCCAGGACTGGGAGAGGTCATCTCCCCTCCAGGCCAGGGGGTGGGAGCAGGGAGTTCCTTCTCCGATGGGTGATTTGGGGAGTGGGTGAGCCTGGGGGATCTGAAGGAAGGACAGAGAGATTTGGTGTCTAGGGGGCAGGAGGCTATGAAGTAAGTGAGGTTTGGGCCCCTTGGATGGGTCAGGAGGATGGAGGCCGGGTGGGGTATCTGGAATCTAGACCCAGGGCTTGGGGGAAGGTTGCTTGTGCTGCTGGGGTCGTGGGAGAATGCGGGGGTCAAATTCCAGGTGCATTAGGCATGCTGGCTCTGAGTCATGGGTGGGATTTTCTGTCCCGTTTCGCCCTGAATCTGCAAATTTGTTTGATACCAGCCTGAGTTTGACTGCGGGTTTCTGCCAAGACACATCTTAGTGCTATATCGTTTGGAAGCTAATTGCTGGCGAATTAGGGAGGTCAGAATAGTCCACTGGAGTCAACGGGATTGTGATCTAAACAACTCCCTGATGTGGGGGAGGTTTGGAGTCCACCCCAACCCCCACAGCCCTGAGTCTCATGTAGCCCCACGGGAGCTGGAAGCTGAGCGCTGTCTCATTGCCTTGAGGAGCTGTGCTCTGTCAGTTTCCTCTCTCTGGAACCACGGGGCCATCGTCAGCTGGGTACGAACGGTTCAGATCGTCCCACCTCTCCCTAGAATGTGGGTCAGTGACCCCAGCTCCAGAGCCAACTGCTTTCCAAGACAATTGGTCCCTTAGTCGAAGGGCTGGAATTTATAGCGGAGCCAAAGAAAAGCAAATTGCTGATAGGCAGCATCTGGGCCACTTGCAGTTAAATAATTCTGCCTACCCCCAAGCTTAGGAAAGGCTAGTTACTAACTAGCCATTAGGGCCACCGATTGGGGGGGCTTCATTTCTGAGCGCGTGGCCTGATGTCCAGAAGTGCGGAGCGCCCATTACTCCAGTTTGCAGCCGCTCCGCACACGTGAAACTCAGGCCTGGCTGTCTCAAGCTGGGCACTTCAAATTAATGACCGCTCTTGGCAATTTGGTCCAATGCTTCTTAAATGCTAAGGACTCTCTTAAGGAACATGTGCTCCAGCAGTCAGGATGCTTCTCCAAGTCCGTGTTCGCTGCTCCAAGCTTTGCCTTGGGGCTCCCCCTCCATCTGCCTCCACCCAGCCTCTCCATACTCACTCTGTGGAGGCGTCACACTCTCTAAGGGAGGGTGCAGCTTAAGCCAGGGCTGGCCCAGCTACAACCCTGCCAAGAGCCACTCTCCGGGATGTTCCCCTCGCACTGCGCTGGCTGGCCTGCCTTCCCCACCCCCGGCCCGCCGACACCAACCCCCTGCCATTATTACCCACTCTCTGTGCTGTCACCCCGGCCAGCATCCCTTTAAAGGGGCGGCACACGAAGCCCCATGTGTGCCCTGCAATGTCAGACCCTGCCCTGCCCCTCCGCCATTGCCCGTGTCCAGCTTTGGGCGATCCCAGCAGAGGTGTGACTGATGGGAACTGGAGCAGGGCAAAGCTGGTGGGATGACTTGTGACCAGCCTGAAGTGCAATGTTTACCCCAGTCTGAGCAGCTCTGAGCAAAGCTAGCCAGAGCTGTGGCAGGAGCTGGATTTTGAGCAAGTCTGGATCGGATGATAGTACCAGCTCGAACCCAGGCAGAAGCCCATGAGTTTTTGGTCCATCCGTAGCAGTTTCAGATGAGTTACTCTGGGGGGAGAAAGGGGAGCTGGCATAGTGGGGGGGGGCAGTATCCAGTAGAGGGCCGTCTGGTTGCCCTTGGTTTTGCTCTGTCTTTGATTTTCGCTCTGCTCTGTCACTGGCTTCCCCTGGCTCCTGCGCTATGTCTTCTCAGTCTCTCCTAAGCAGGACGCAAACCCACTAACAGCTAGGGATTGCTGATCGCCACTGGCAGTGTAACGACCCCAGTCACTGGGGGGCTTTGAACCCAGCACCCAACCTTAAACCTCTGCCGCAAGATCTACCGGAACAGCCCCGTTAGTCGGCAGTAGCAATCTGCTCTAAGAGACGCTCTCCCAGGGCGTTGCAGCTGGAAACCCCTCTGGGTGTTTTCTGCTGGGTTATTCGGAGTGTAACCCTTCTGCCCCTCTGAGCTGGCAGCAACAATGGCCGGGTTCAGTATCCAGGGGTTCCGTTTCAATAACGCAATGCAAAACCGGCTCGAGCCCCCACCCAGTGACCTGGGACAATTACCTACCACCCCCCGGGCGCCTCTAGGAGACAATACTTCCCCTCTCGCAAGCACAGAGTCTGAGTGTAGCAAAATCCTTTTAATAAAGGAGGGAAACAATGTGGCATCATATTGGGGAAACACCACAAACAGGATTCATAACATAAACCATGAGCAAAAGACCCACCAAGTCAGTTTTGGCAATGTCCTTTTCCCCTTAGGGTCTTAAGTCCAATTACCCCAAAGTCCAACAACCCCAAAGTCTCTGTCCCTGGTCAGTGCTGCACCAGATTTCAAAAGTTTATCTGCGGAGTTTTACCCCCTCCCAGCCTGGGTGGAAATGGCGGGGCGGGGGGGGGGCGCACACAGGGTGTTAAGGAGCACCTTACATGGTCTGGGGCCGACTGCCCTGCCTCTCCGTGGAGTTCTGCTGGAGCCTTCACCACGAATGGCTCCACTCCGCTCCTCCAGCCGACCCGTGAGCCGCTCCAGCCATCCCTGCAAACCGCTCCGCTTGCTCGCTGTTCCGTGGGCCACTCCAACCGCCCCACAAACTGCTCCACTCCGCTCACATAAAAGGTTGTTACAAGGAGGAGGGAGAAAAAAATGTTCTTCTTAACTTCTGAGAAAAGGAGAAGAAGCAATGAGCTTAAATTGCAGCAAGGGCAGTTTAGGTTGGACATTAGTAAAAACTTCCTAGCTGTCGGGGTGGTTAAGTACTGGAATAAACTGCTTAGGGAGGTTGTGAAATCTCAATCATTGGGGATTTTTAAGAGCAGATTGAACAAATACCTGCCAGGGATGGTCTAGATAATACTTAGTCCTCACTTGACTTCAGAGGACAGGACTAGATGACCTCTCAGCTGTTCTGTGATTCTATAACACATAAGTGTGTATCTGCTTGTAATTGTAAATAGGAGATAATCAACTCCAATTTCCATTTGAACTAATAAATGAATTCTTGTGCTAAAACTTAATAAACTTATTAGGGAAATTATTTCCAATATCTGGCCTTTCTGGTCATATTGGGGAGGGACTGGAACCACTTTGGTGAAGTTGTGAAGGAGCGGGGGAATGGCTGACTGGGAAGGTGGAGGTTGACACCCTGGTGAGAGTATGTGTAGAACTAGCAGAGCTGGTAGGAACAGGGGAAGAAAAAGCTGAGGCTATGGAGGACACTTCCAGCCAGGTCAGTGGGCCGGCAATGACCACAGCCCTGGACAGCTTCCAGAATGTGTTCAGCCAGGGGGTGGCTATCCTGGCCCATGACACAATTTTGCTCAGGAACGAGGGCAGACCAGATGATCAGTCATGCCTCAGGTTAAGAATTTGTTGCAATTATTTTTAGTAAAAGTCACAGACAGGTCAGAGGCAATAAACAAAAATTCATGGAAGCCCGTGACCTGTGTGTGACTTTTACTAAAAATAATGGGGGTGGGGAAGCTGACAGGGGGAGGATCAAAGCCCAGTCAGGAGGATGAGAGCCTGAGCCCCACTTCGGGATGGGGAGGGTCTAGCACCTGCTGCCACCGTGGCTAACAGCTCCGTGGCCCCTGCCGCAGCCCCAGTAGCTCAGAGCTCTGGATCCACTGCCACAGCCCCAGAATCACAAAGCTATGGGAGCCCCTGATGCCTGTGGCAGCTCACAGTTCTGGGTCCCACCACCGCCTGCGGGGGCTGAGAGCTGCTGGGTCTTTGGCCACCCAAGGCAGCTGAGAGCTCAGGGGTTCCCACTGGCTGATAGCTCTGGTGCGCTGCCCTGGGGCTGACGTGGAAAATGTCTCGGAGGTCTCTGAAAGTCACAGAATCCTTAACTTCGGTGGCATAATCTTCCCCGTTCACCACAGCAAGTTGTCCATAGGCTTGGCTAAGGATAAGCAGTGGAACTCCAGAGACTGAGGCAGTGACCACACTTTGGGCAGAAGGTACAACAGTCACTCAGTTGCTCCAGTCAGTAGAGTTGTTCACCACTGGGCTCAGAGTGTCAGCTGGTTGCTGTCAAGTGCTGAAGGCTGGAATGTTGTGGCCTTGGTAACGCTGCTCAGGCTGCTCGGTGCTTGTGTCCTTGGAGCTCCAGTGTTATCAATATTCACAGAAAGGCAGCGTGCTCATTCAGCAGACCTCGATGTTACTCATCAAGAAAAACCACAGGCACGGTTCGGTGACAAAGACACCCAGCCAGGTTTACTTCCCTCCAGGTATAATTCTAGCATTCTGGCCATGAACCAAATGTGCTTCTGAAATCCTTCTCCCAGGTGGTTATACCCCAAGAAATCCTTATTGACCAAGGACCTAACTTCACTTTACAACTAATGAAAGGACTGTGCAGTCTAAATGAGGGTAACAGCATTAGGAACATTGATCTACCATCCCCAAACTGATGAATTGGTGGAGCAATTTCACAGAACTTTGATGGCGACATTAAGAATTTTGTAACTTCAGAATCCAAACATTGGCACTAACTCTTCCTCCACCTCCTTTCTGCTCTCAGGATGGTGCCTGAAGCCTCCAAGATTTCTCCCTTTGAACTGCAGTCTGGGATGCAGGCAGATGCTGCCAGTAATGTCTGGTGTAAGTACCACCCTCCACAGCTCCCATTGGCTGAGGGAGAGGGACTGATCTATCATCATTAGTTGCCAGGCAGATTCAGCCATGGAGGCAGATTCACTTTTTTCCCACAATGAATATAAACAAGCCAAAATACCGAACACAACTACCTGATGCACACCTTGCTGCAAGCCTGAAGGTTTCAACTGCTCAGTCCCTGAGGCCAAACATCAACAAACTGACAGAAGTGAAGTGTGTCTGGCAAACACTCAAAACTCTCTGGCAGCGAAGAATTGTATAAAGTTGTATGACAGTTTTATTATTGCTAAGAAATTTGAAATAAAAAATACAATATAAACATTTTCTTTTCTGAGCACCATCTTCAGTGACATTATTAGCCCGCTGGGAGGATCTGAGGACTGCACTGGCCCTAAGGTAAACTGAGTTTGAGACCCCTGGTCTAAGCCTTGGCTCTTCCTTTATTTTCTGGTGTTTCCGTAGTGCCGGGTGATTAAATCGAGTCTGCAAAACTGAATTTGCCCTGACAATCTGAGCCTCTGTTATCAGAGAATCATTTCTTCACTCCCGGGGGAGGCTCTCTGGCTCAAGTTCTGCAGGGTCTATTTTCAGCTCTTCCCACTGCTCAAGGAGCCAAGAGGATTGTCTTGTAGTCCAGGCCAACCTGATTGTCCACAGGGACTGTACAGGGGAATCATAAAGGTCGCTGTCCAGCACAGAGACTGTCAGACACTTGAGACTGATGCACTGATTCTTGGGGCTCTGCCTTTCTGTCGCCGTAAGGAGATTTCCTCCCTGTGCCGAGCGGGATTTTGGTGAGTTACCAGTTTCTGCACGAAAGTTAGAACGAAGGGCTCAAGAAGAGTTCAAGGGTTCAAGTAAAAAAAAAGCCAGCTGGGTAGGAATTCATCATCAGGGCAACTTGATCTGTTTAGTGTTGTCAGAAACACCAAGGGATTGATCTGGTAAAACTGGAATTATAAATGTATTGGAAATGGTTTAGACAAATTTGTTGTTAGTTAAGATGTTGTTGTTAAGATAAGTTCTTTGTGTCTTACTGTGTCCTCTTATCTGTCTCAGTAGCTTCCTTTTTTTGGTTTATGTGGATTTTCCTCTGGTTAGCTCACATTTTTCCAATTCAGCAATTTCACAGTACTGTTAAGAAGTACAGCCAAAGCCTCTGCAGTGGGTATTTGTGTTACCAGAGGGATCACAAGAAAAGGCCACACACTGGCCAGATTCTGCTCTCACATTCTGCCTTCACTGGGTCACTCCCGATTGACACTGGCCTCCCTGAGAGAAATATCAGGGCCCACATGTTTGAAATCCCCATCTTTCATGTGCAATCTCAGAGCACAATATAAACTGGGGGTTTCCTTCTGACTTTTTCAGTTCCATACAGAACAGCGTTCTCTGTAGCAGGATGTGAAGCCGTGATTCTCGTAGCTCGGAGCCAAAATGTAAACACTAAGGGTGAAATCTTGGTCTCATGACGTTCAGTGGCAAAACTCCCAACACAGCCAGGGGATCACCCTAAATCCACACGTAGGGACTTAAATAAATGGCCTGATTTACACCGGCCATGAGCCTCCAGTGACTTCAACTGGAGTCGTCCTGTGGCCTCTAAGGCCGGGTGAGCTCATTCAGACCAAAGAAGAACTGACAGGGGAGTTGCTGAAATCTCAAACTCACAGGCTTAGGGTTGAAAACAATCAGGATAACAGTGTTTTTGTAGGAGGAGAGAGGTCTGCATTCTTTGTGCCCCTGCATCTCTGCTCCTGGAGAGGATGAGAAGCAGAAAAAAGCAGTTAAAATAGAAGCATGTTTCTGGCTTAGGGGAACCCAACAAGTCCAGGAGTGCACTGTGTGTGTGGTGCAGCGGGCAGGGATGTGCAGTATCGAAATCAGTGGCGTAGAGTCCTAAAACTGGGCAAAATTGGGAATGCACATCCTGCCTAATGCACAGACCAAAGAGGCATCATTAGGGTGGGGGTGTCTCAGACTGTAGTGGAATGTGGACAACGCTGTAGCAGATTGTCTCTGACACCATCCCCCATCCAGACTCTCCCTCCTCCTGTGAGCAGCCCCACTACAGCCTCAGGAAGGGATGTCTGGATTTCTAAGGGGCTTCAATACGTTAACTCTGTCATTCCAAGAAAGAGTTACTCACTCTGGCTCCTTTTAATCGCCACATCCTCTGTCCCTCCCACCGGCTCTGTCCCTCTCTCCTTCCCTGCACAGGCTGAGCTGCTGCTGGGTTTCCTTCACCCCCAGAAAGGCAGTTCAGGCTGATCTCCCACTTTTCTCCAGTGCAGGCAGACACTGAGTTTCACCCAGTCTGTGGACATATTTCTCCGACCTGTCGCTGTGAGGTCTGGCACTTGGGTTTGCTCCTGGGTGAGGGGTATCCCTGTGTGGCAGGGTTGGAATTTGTGGGGGTGGCAGGGCTACATGGACAAGCAGGCAGTGCTGGGGGTTGTGGGAGGAGGAAATGGGGTGTACTCTGACAGACAGGCAACACTGGAGGTTGTGGGGCAGGCGGGGGTGTGGGCTACACCAAGAGCGGTAACGCTGGGGGCTGTGATGCAGGTACGGGGTGAACTCAGACAGGCAGGCAGCGCTGGGGGCTGTGGGGCAGGTGCGGGGTATACTCAGACAGGCGGGCAGCGCTGGGGGTTGTGATGCAGGTACGGGGTGTACTCAGACAGGCGGGCAGCGCTGGGGGGTGTGGGGCAGGTTCGGGGTGTACTCAGACAGGCGGGCAGCGCTGGGGGTGTGTGGGGTAGGCAGGGGGATGAACACGGAGAAGCAGCAGTGCTGAGGGTTGTGATGCAGGTGGAGGGGTACACAGAAAGGCAGGCATCACTGCTGAAATTAATTTTTTCATTGTGATTCTTGGTCAAAGGCCAGTGCTGGAGCCTTTCCTGACCCCAAGTGCATGTGGGCTGGTCTCAGGGTCTCTTTCCCCTGACAAGCCACAGAACTGCAGCCTGCATGTCACAACCTTCACTCAGTTTGTTTCCAGTTGTTCTTATTCAATGTTATTTATGTAACTTCAGGCATTAAACTGATGGAAAGAACCACTGACCTTTGCTCCTCAGCTGGTTGAATCTCCCAGTGTATTCTGACCCCCTGTCTCCACTCTCCTTCCCCATCCCAGCCTGCCCCGATTCCAAAAGCACTCTGGTTGCTGTGCTTAGATGTTGGGCTGCATGTGCGTGTTCTCCCTGTGTCCTGTCCCAGCTCTGCACAGACAGCCGGCATGAGTGAACCTTGAGCGAACCACCCAATGACCACAAGATCTGCTAAGGTACGAAGGCACCCAGCCAGATTTATTGTCAATGAAGTATCCCACAGACTCTGCCAGAACACTAATACACATATGCCTGTAAGAATGGACCACTCTGATATAGTTAGTTACAGCCCGCTGACATGGCTAGTTATCAATATCTTTGTATATGTTGGTTCAATCAAAACATCTTTATTACGTACTGTCATCCCACCCAGACATTTTTTACTTTTTCTTGCTGTTGTCTCTGGGGAGCTGCTGATTCCCAATTTACAGCATAATTTAGTGACAACCATACAACACAATCTCATAACTTCATAATATGCATTGTTTTATCTAAATATGCATAATATACATATTTAGATAAAACAATGATTTTCAGCAGATCAGAATCTTTCCCCTGACACCTCTCATGGTATGCTTTATATGCAATATCACAATTATATATAAAGGAGAAATATGGGGTTACAGGGCACTCCCCTGATGTATAGAGTATTGCACATGTCTCGGACAAAGCTGGGTGCTTGCAAGAAAGAATCCCATCAAAAGAAACAAGGGAAGTAACAGAGGTGCAGGCCTGTAGCCATAAATACCAAGACCTCTGTGCCCTTCATGACCATTCTGTTCAGCACAAAGTCATATCTCACCATGATAATATCTGTTTTCATGGGGAAAAGTTGGCTCCTTTCCAACATGGGGATTGCATCATAGATCAGATCTATGGTCCATCTAGTCCACAATCCTCTCTCTGACAGTGGCATCCCCAGGTGCTGCAATAGAAGGTGTAAGAAACCCAGCACCGTGTGGATGGGGGAATGACCTGACCATCATGAGGGTGTCACCCTTAACGCCTAACAGCTAGAGATTGGCTTATGCCATGAAACACAGGGGCAGATAGGCTTTCCCAAATATTTATTTAGCTGTAACTATTATAACTGGATAGTATTACTATCCATGTAAATGTCCAAACCATTCCTGATTCTTGCTTAGCTCAAGGCCTCAACTATGTCTTGTGGCCATGAGTTCCTCAGGCTAATTAAGCATGGAGTGATGAAAGCACTCTTTTTATCAAGTTTTGAATTTGACATGTTTCAGTGTAATTGAATGTCGTCTTGATCTTTTGCTATGAGACAGGGAGAACACATTCTCCATCTACTCTCAACCAGTCAGTATTTTATAGATTTTTCTCATATGCCCTCCTATTCATCTCCTTTGTAAGGTAACAATCCCAGTCTTTTCAACCTCCATATGAGAGTTTCCCTGGACCCTTGATCATTCTTGTTGTCCTTGCCCAAAACCCTCTAGTTCTGCAATATCCTGTGTGAGAGGGCTGCTCAATATTACACAGAGGAGTCCGGAGGAGGGTGAAACATTGACTGACTATTTTCATGGCATTGTATTTCCTGTAGGATTCCCCATCCCATTTCTCCTGAATTCCAACATTTTCCTTAGTTTCTGGTCATGCTAACACTGTGAGTAAAGTTTCACAGGTTTGTGTACTGTGATGTCCAGATCCCTCTCCTGAGTTCATACTGTTAAATTAGAACCTTGTAATATATTTGAGGAATTGAAGTTTTTCCCTCAATGGGCATACACGCTGCAGTTATTGACATTGAAGGTCATCTACCATCATGCTGCCCATTCACTTGGCTTAGTTAGCTCCCTCTGAGAACTTCTCTGGACTTAACTCTGACCTCAATAATCTGGTGCCGTCTGTAAATGTTGCCACCTCACTGCTTGCGCCCCTTTCTAGATTGTTGATAAGTACAACATATTTACTGTACTAATTACAACATGTGTAATCCCCATCACTGTGCTTCTCTCCCTTCACAGACACCTGGAGCATTTCTGAGCCTCATCGTCGCATTGACCACCTCATGGCAGCTCTCAACCTCACCCCCTCTGACCCTTCAACATTCATCCTAATGGGCATCTCTGGTCCGGAAGCTTCCCATGTCCTGATTTCCATCCCTTTGTCTATGTTCTACATTATGAGCCTGCTGGGAAATTTCACTGTTCTGTTTGTTGTAGGGAAAGAGAAGTCCCTGCACAAGCCGATGTACCTGCTGATCTGCATGCTGGCACTCACAGACATTGGCACGTCTACCTCTGTCATGCCAAAAGCCCTGTGTATATTTTGGTTCAATTTGAACGGCATTACTGTGGGTGGCTGCCTCACCCAGATGTTCTTCCTTCATGCAGTTTCTGTGATGCACTCAGGTGTCCTTGTGACAATGGCCTTTGATCACTATGTTGCCATATGTAACCCCCTGAGATACACCACCATCCTCACTAACGCACAAATAGCTAAGCTAGGGCTAGTGGGATTGATAAGAGCTGTCATCTTCGTTCTGCCTGCGCCTCTGCTCCTCAGCGGGCAGCCATTCTGTGCCAACCGCATTATCCCGCACATGCACTGTGACCACATGGCTGTGGCGAAGATGTCGTGTGGGGATATCACAGTCAACAGGACGTACAGCTTGGTGACAGTGTTTGTAGTCATTGGGTTAGACCTGACCCTCATTGCCCTCTCCTATGGTCTGATCATTAAGGCTGTCTTCAGAATCTCCCATAAGGAAGCCCACCAGAAAGCCCTCAACACTTGCACAGCGCACATCTGTGTGATGCTGACCTCCTATACTACCTTGCTCTTCTCTAGCCTGACATATGAGTTCGGTCAGGGCATCGCTCCCCATCTTCACATCATCTTGGCCAACCTCTATTTTCTCATCCCCCACATGCTGAACCCTATTATTTATGGGGCCAAAACCAAAGAGCTTAGTGACAAAGCGGTCAAATACATCTGCAGAATGTAATCACCAGGGGCCTTGTATTTTAATCCTGTCTGACAAGAGGGGGAAAGGATAACTCCTCATTAATCAAGGGTGCGCTGTCCAAGTTTGGCCGAGCTCAGCATTGTGGAAGTTCACAGCCTCAGAAATTCCTCACACCTAATGTATTATCTCTCCATTACCAAGCACTGCTCTTTCCATTGCTGAGTTCCCTCTTTCTGACCATCACCTGATCTCCTTCAGCATCACCTGTCAGCCCCCAATCCTAGATACCCTCTCATTCAGACTTTCTATGACTTACAGACCACAAGAAGATACTGCAGCTTTCTGAAGCAAGGTGGTTTTCCATTAGTCCCTGTGTGACAAATGGAAGCTACTGTTTTTGATAGCCAAGACAAATAAACAAACTAAAAATGCTGAACTTCTTTATCATATATGCAGTGATCTCGTGAACAAAATTTGCCTGAGTTTGTAGGTCAAATACTTCAAGAAGCCTGGATGATAAAGTGAGTGTTTCAGTTTGAAAGTGCTAATTTACAAAAGCTGTGGCAGGAATTGAGGAGATCTTACTAAAGCTTATTGGTGATAGATGTGAAACTGCATTTTTGAGAATGAGACTGCTGTGCTAAACTACAACAGCACCTTTGTGTCAAATTATTTACTGCTTTGCACAGTCGATTTTGGAGTCACTTTGAGGTGGACCTTTCAAAACACACACTACCCATTGCTATTCTCAAAGATGTCAAGAGTAATGGTACGTCTACACTATGGGACTATTCCGAATTTGCATAAACCGGTTTTGTAAAACAGATTGTATAAAATCGAGTCTGCGGCCACACTAAACACATTAAATCGGTGGTGTCGTCCACGGTCGAGCTAGCATCGACTTCTGGAGCGTTGCACTGTGGGTAGCTATTCCGTAGCTATCCCATAGTTCCCGCAGCCTCCCCCGCCCCTTGGAATTTCCAGGTTGAGATCCCAGTGCCTGATGGGGCAAAAATCATTGTCGCGGGTGGTTCTGGGTAAATGTCGTCAGTCACTCCTTCCTCTGGGAAAGCAACGGCAGACAAGCATTTCGCGCCTTTTTTCCCTGGATTGCCCTGGCAGATGCCATAGCATGGCAATCATGGAGCCTGTTTTGCCTTTTGTGACTGTCACCGTATGTGTACTAGATGCCGCTGACAGAGGCGATTCAGCAGCGCTACACAGCAGCATGCTTTTGCTTTTGCATGACAGCAGAGATGGTTACCAGCCATACTGCACCATCTACCAATCCATAAATTGGTAAAAAGATGATCATGGCTACCAGTTGTTTTGCACCATTTGCTGCTGTCATAAGTGCCCCTGGCTGCTCTTAGCCAGGGGCGCAAAAGCCAAAATTGGGAATGACTCCCTGAGTCAATCCCTCCTTTTTGGTATCTAAAAATAGAATCAGTCCTGCCTAGAATATGGGCAAGTGTACTAGAGAACCACTGTATCATAGAACCAGAGAGCACAGCTGCTCTGTGTCAGATCCAGCAGAAATTATGAGCTGTATGCTATTCACAGGGGGTGCTCCTGCAACAACCCCACCTGTTGATTCCGTTCTTCCCCCAGCCTTCCTGGGCTACTGTAGCATTGTCCCCCCACTTGTGTGATGAAGTAATAAAGAATGCAGGAATAAGACACACTGACTTGTTAGTGAGAAATGAGTGGAAGGCAGCCTCCAGCTGCTATGATAGTCCAGACAGGACAGTAAGGAGTGTGGAGGAGAGGAGCCCAGCATCCCTCTGCTAGTCCAGGGGCAACTGAATCTTTTTTTTACACATGAAGGGTGGGGGCTGACAGAGCTCAGCCCCCTGTTGCTATGACAATGATGGTTATCAGCCATACTGCACCATCTACCAGGAAAAATTAGGGCCAGGCGCCCTTGATCGACCTGACGGATGCTAGTCAGCATGGTTACCAGCCCTTTTGCACTGCCCCATGTGCCAATAGGCTGATGATGAGGACGGGTACTAGTCGTTTTGCACCATCAGCCACCCATGGCGGGGGGAGAGCAAGGATGTTGGTGTTGAGTGCTGCAGCATCGCATCTATCTGCAGCATTCAGTAAAGATAGGGTGACATGTAAAAGAGTCAAGAGAGGATTGTTTTCCCTTTCACTTCTGGGGGTGGGTGGGGGGGTGCGTAAATTGCCGAGCTATGCCCTGACCCACCGCGGACACTGTGTTTGACCCTAGAAGCATTTGGAGCTCAGCCAAGAATGCAAATGCTTTTCAGAGAGACTGCAGGAACTGTGGGATAGCTTGAGTCCTCCAGTCCATGAGCGTCCATTTGATTCCTTGGCTTTCCGTTACGCTTGTCACGCAGCAGTGCGCTGAGTCCCTGCTATGGCGTCTGTCTGGAGATTTTTTAAAAATGTTTTTTAATTCGTCTTCTGTAACGGAGTGCTGATAGAACAGATTTGCCTGCCCTTACAGCAATCACGTCCACATGGTCCATGCGGGAGCTCTTTCTTTATTTTGATTTTTAACTGCATCGCCACATGTGCTGATCGGAGCTCCACACTGGGCAAACAGGAAATATTCAAAAGTTCGCAGGGCTTTTCCTGTCTACCTGGCCACTGCATCCGAGTTCAGATTGCTGTCCAGAGCGGTCAGTGGTGCACTGTGGGATACCGCCCGGAGGCCAATACCGTCGATCTGTGGCCACACTAACCCTAATCCGATATGGTAATACCGATATTAGCGCTACTCCTCTCGTTAGGGAGGAGTACAGAAACCGGTTTAAAGAGCCCTTTATACCGATATAAAGGGCCTCTTAGTGTGGACGGGTGTGGCGTTAAATCGGTTTAATGCTCCTAAAACCAGTTTAAATGCGTAGCGTAGACCCGGCTTAAGTTTCAAGATTTCATCTTGGAGTTTGTGAAACAGATGAAACAGGGATTGCCACCAAACATCCAAGTGATTGAATCGCTTGCAAGACTAAATCCTTCATGACCTGGTTTAGGCAATCTCTCATTTTTGCCATTGTTTTGTGGAGACCTTGGACAGTTGGAGCAGCAGTGGAGAGTTTTGCTTATGGTTCACTGGCCTCATACTCAGGACAGTCAAGTTGAGCATGTTTGCGTTGAAGTTCTCGAACATACTGATGCCGCTGAGGACAAAGGCTTCAGTGAATTTGTGTATTTGCTCTGTTGTTGCCAACACTGCCTTTTAGCAATGCTGCACTTGAAAGACTTCTTTTTCTCAAATGGACTTGATAAAAACAAAACTCTTAGAAAATATTTTTCATGTTAGGGTGTATATTGTTGACCTCAATTTATGGGCTACTTTAATTACGGTTTGTGAAAAATCTGATCAGAATAGATTTAGATTCTTGGCCCAATTCAGGTTACAGGGTTAGGAAAACTCAGAGTTCAATGACATGAACAGACCCTCGGGTTGTGTGTGCCAAGGAAACTTATACTGAGGACATTACTATAATGTTAAGATCTTTATTAAAATTAATGAAAAAATAATCAAAGATATAAAGCACAGTGTTACAAAGAAGTAATACTGTTCTATGACCTCTGGTGGTAACATCCCTATTCTTAAAGACTACTTAAACTAGCAGACTCACATCCTTCCCTGACAATTTGGTAATGGGGACTGTGATGCTCTGTACCTCGAAACACCCAGCACCCCCATGTTCATACTTATACAATGTTTGTGTGGTATCCAATGCAACATTTGTCATTTTGGGTGTCTTCAGAAGGCTCATGATGAACTAAGCATTGTTGTTATAATATGGAGATATACCTATCTCATAGTAATGGAAGGGACCCTGAAAGGTCATTGAGTCCAGCCCCTGCCTTCACTAGCAGGACCAACTACTGATTTTGCCCTAGATCCCTAGGTGGCCAACTCATGGACTGAACTCACAACCCTGGGTTTAGCAGGCCAATGCTCAAACCACAGGCAAAACTCTCCAGGAGCAGAGGGGCAGTTCACACCTCATCAGTGTGTGTATGAGACAAACCCAGCCCAACCTCACAGGAACTAAGGACACTGGCCTAGGCTGCAACAAAGGGTCTGTTGGACTCTCCAGTGAGTCACCCCCCTTCCTCTGGCCAGTCTGGGACTACGATGAGGTAATGCTCACCTGATTCTGGAGGGGGGAGGGGCAAAGCCAAGAGGGGAGAAAGAACATGATAAAAGGGAGAGACGTTTGCTAGGCTCTTTCTCTCTCTTCCATCTCCATCTCCAGACACCACCACCAAGCGACTGAAGTGGTGATGAAAGGGGAGAGCCTGGCTGAAGGGCAACCGGCCTGCCTGTGGTGACAAGCATCTAAGTTTGTAAAGGGCACTGAAAGTGTTAAGATCAGCTTAGAATACGTTTTGCTTTTACTTCATTTGACTAAATCCAACTTGTTATGTTTTCACTTATAATAACTTAAAATCTATCTTTGTGGTTAATAATTTTGTTTGTTTATTCTACCTGAAGCAGTGCGTTTGGTTTGAAGCATGTCACAGACTCCCCTTGGGATAACAAGTCTGGCACATATCAATTTCTTGGTTAAATTGACAAACTCATATCAATTTGCAGCATCCAGTGGGCATAACTGGACACTGCAAAACGGAGGTTCCTAGGGGTTGTGTCCAGGATTGGAGGTATTGGCTAGTGTCATTAGGGTGCGCAATCCAAGGAGCAGCTTACATGGCAGAGGCTGTGTGTGAACAGCCCAGGAGTGGGGGTTCTCACAGCAGAGCAGGGTAAGGCTGGCTCCTAGACTCAAGGATTGGCGTGACCTAGCAGATCACCTGTCCGGATAACACCAGAGGGGAACGTCACAGAGACAGGTGACGCAGAGGAGTTCAGCCATTGAGAGTTCAGAGTATGAGGGGAACCCTGCCTTGGTGGCAAAGGTGGAATGTGCAGGAGCCTTTCCATTGCATGTCCCGTTATCAGGGATTCAGCGCAGGGCTTGTTAGCTGGGAGGAGATGCTGAGATTCTATGGTAATGGGCGGCTGCACGGAAATGCTGATAGATAAATGAATACGTCTAAGCCTTGGCTCTTCCTTTTCTCTCTGGGGTTTCAGTGGTACTGGACCACTCCATCAAATCTGCACGACTCAGTTTGCCCTGAAAATCTGAGCCCTTGTTATCAGCGAAACATTTCTTTACTCCCGGGGGCTGAAGTTCTGCAGGGTCTATTTTCTGCTCTTCCCACGGCTCACAGAGCTGAGGGAATTGTGTGTGGAATCTGATGGACTGCTTGCCAGGTAGGGTGAGAAACTGCTAATTCATTTCCAATCTATCTAATACTTTAAGCTTAGTTTGTGATTTTGTTTATTTGCTTGGTAATCTGCTTTGATCCATTTGCTATCACTTATAATAGCTTAAAATCTCTGTCTACTTAAACTTGCTTTTTCCTTATCTAAAGCACTTTGCCTTTGAGTGAAGTGCCTGGGGAAAAGATCAGCTTGGTTCACGCAACCACAACTTGGTTCACAGGCTTGCTGCACATCCTTCCCACATTGAGCGGAGGGTAAACCCTATCCATGAGCTTACATTGTACAGATCCTTGTGCAGTGCAAGACAATTTAATTTTGGGTTTATCCTGTGGGGGGTGTCAGCCTGGGGAGCTGGGAAATTGTCTGGTGTCTGGTGTTTGTACTTGGGTGGCTTAGGAAAGCCCTCAGGTAGCTCAGTTTGGTGTATGGCGCCATCTGCTATCATGTTGGGTGATAACAGGGCCTGGAGAGGCTGAATCACCAGCAAAGCAGGGTGAAAAGGGGCCAGGCCAGCTGCGCGGGTGGGGCGGCATTTTACCGGGAGTGCGGCAGGCAGCTCCGGCAGACCTTCCGCAGTCATGCCTGCAGGAGGTCCACCGGAGCCGCGGGACCAGCGGACCTCCCGCAGGCATGACTGCGGCGGGTGCGCTGGTCCCACGGCTCGGGTGGACCTCCCGCAGGCATGCCTGCGGATGCTCCACCAGAGCCGCGGGACCAGCGGACCCTCCGCAGGCACGTCTGCAAGAGGTGCCCCGGAGCCGCGGGACCGGCAACCGGCAGCGCGCCCCGCGCTGCGCACCACCCTGCTTGGGGCGGCGGAATTCCTAGAGCTGCCCCTGCAGGCCAGCTGGGTGGCTAGAGGGGTGCAGCAGTTCCCATGGCTCCCAGGGGTGACATCCCATCACACTCATACTATCCGGAGCCCAAATTAGGCCCTTAGGCACCTGTGATGCAAGGGTGGAGGAGGAACTGTACCCTGAACAAAAGATCCAGATGTAGCAGTTGTTTGTTTTCTTTACTGCTGTGTTCTCACCCCAGGAGGGCACAGCTACCTAAAATACAACCGTAGTTCTGATGCAGGATAACACAACCTGTTTCTGCACTGATTTCTGAAAGATCAACACAGTATTGACATTTTTATGCTGACCCGATGCAGAGAGTAGATGAACTGTTAGAACAGTTGGGAGCTGCCAGATATAGACCCACTTTAGACCTCACAAAGAGATACTGGCAAGTACCGCTGATGCCAGAATCCTGGCAGAAGCCTTTTCCACACCCTTTGGCCTGCATCAATTTAGCATCAAGTCATTTGGCCTCCACAGGGTGTCAGTGAATTTCAGAGGCTAATGGACTGGATATTACAACTGCCTGGGTGGGATGTAGCACTACGCTGCTACGATCACTTGAAAATGGTTTTTGGTCAGTATCTTGTGGCAGCATTCCCACACAAAGTGCAGATGGCAGTACATTACACACAGGAAAGAAAGGCATCATCTGTTGCTAGGCTGAACAGTCTGCAAGACACAGTTTGCAAGACTGACAATCTGAGCTCCTGGTGTCAGCAAATCATTTCTTCACCCCTGGGGGAAGCTCTCAGGCTGAAGTTCTCAAGGGTCTATTTTCTGCTCTTGCCACCGCTCATGGAGGTGAGGGAATTGTCTGGGAGTCCTGCCAACCTGAGAGTCTGCAGGGACTGTACAGGGGAATCAAAAAGGTTGTGGTTCAGCACGCCAAGTGTCAGATATGTGAGATTCGTACATTGATTCTCAGGGCTCTGCCTTTCTTTCACAGTAAGGAGATTTCCTCATTCTGCTGAGCAGGATTTCGGTGAGTTGCCTGTTTCTGCATTAAAGTTAGTGCTCAGGGTTCATGTCTAGAACAATCTAGGCAGGAATTCACCAGGACAGCGACTTCACCTGTTTATTATTGTCAGAAACACCAAGGGATTTTCCTGGTAAAGTTGGAACTACAATAATCTAAATAGTTTAGACCAGTGGTCTCAACCTTTTTGTCTGGCGGGCGCGGACGACGAGCCACTGAGGACCATGGCTGGAGGACAAGCACCCACCGAAATGCCGATGATGAGCAGTGTCATCCAGAGGCATTGCCGCCAAAATACTGCTTCTCGGCAGCTCTTCGGCGGATGCTGATTCTCCGGCCAGTAGGCGGGTGCACATAGATGCCCTGGAGGGTGCCATGGGGCCCGTGAGCCCTGTGTTGGGGACCACTGGTTTAGACAAATATTTATGATGATCAGTTTCTTGTGTCTTACTGTGTCCTTCTATCTGTCACAATAGCTTCCTTTTTTGGCGGCTGCGTGGTTTTTCCTCTGTTTTGCTCATGTTTTCCAATTCAGCAACTTTACTGCCCTGTTAGGCTGTACAGCCATAATCTCTGCAGTGGGTATCTGTGTACCAGAGGGTTCACAACAAGAATGGGTCACACACTGGCCAGATTCTGCTCTCACATTCTGCCTTCAGTGGGTCACTCCAGGTGGACACTGGCGTCCCTGAGAGCCAAACCAGGTGTTCTGGAATCTCTATCTTTCATGCCTGGTCTCAGAACGCCACATAAATTAGAGGTTTCTTCATAGTCTTTGATCGCTCTACAGAATAGCGCTCTCTGTGGCAGGATCCGAAGCCGTGATTTTCACAGGTTGGGCTGAAAGTTAAACTCTAAGGGTCAAACCTAGGCCCCATTGAGATCACCCTAAATCCATATGTAGGGACTTAAATAAATCCTTATAGAGGTGTCTCTGCCTCTTGCATGACTGACTCAGCCTTCTGAAGCTGCCCCGCTCCAGGCCAGGGGGCCTGTTTGTGGCTTGCTAGCCGAGCGAGGGGCCTCCATGGGAAGTGGGGGGGGGGGGTTAGCACCTGGCTGGCGTACGTGGCTCCCCGCCTGGTGTGCTGGCTTTGTGGGTCCCCTTCCCAGGTGCCCGCCTCTCCCAGTCACTGTGCAGGGAGCCCAGGCGCCGAGCTTCGCTTCGTAGAGCCCAGGGATCGAAGTGACTGATAGCTCCACGCTGCATCGCTCTACCCCAGAGACTTTGTGGGTCCAGCCGCAGGGACTTGTTCAGGATCACCCGGGATGGACCTGTCTGAAGCAGGAAATGAACCCAGACCTCTTGAGTGTCAGGCCTGTGCCCCGCCACTGGGTCCCCCATGCTCGCTTCCTTCCTAAGGGGGCTCCTATCTTATGAGCCTTGTTCCCCTCTGTTAACAATACAGCTGAGGCCATCTCCCAATCACACCCAGCTCCTCTGCACACCCACGGCCGGCCAGGCAGCCGCCCCGCACCCACCTGTCCCGTCTTGTCCCAGGTTAGTCCCACTCCTGTGAGGCACAGCATGTAGGGACACAGCTGTGCCCATAGGGAGCTCACCACAGGATCGGGGCCTAAGCCTAAGAGCCCTGTGGGGCAGGAGATGGCTTGTATGCCATGTCTGCCCAGCACAGGGCACCCTGCTCCAGGATGGGGCTGACGGGCCTGAATGAAGTCCTCACCCCCCCGCCCGCACCCCAACCCACTGCCTCACCCTGAATTCCTCATTTCTGGCCCCACCCCAGAGCCGGCACTCCCAGCCAGAGCCCTCACCCCCTCCTGCATCCCAACCTCCAGAGTCAGCCCAGTGAGTGAGGGTGGGGAGAGTGAGCGAGGGAGGGAGGGGGGATGGAGCGGGAGGGGGCGGGGCCTCGGAGAAGGGGCAGGGCAGGGGGCAGGGCAAGGAAACCTGCCGTAGCCCCGCTGTGCCGCCAAGTGGACTTTTAACGGCCTGGTCAGCAGTGCTGACCGGAGCCACCATGGTCCCTTTTCGACCAGGCCTTCCTGTCAAAAACTGGACACCAGGCAACAGTAGTGCCAGCCACTAGACCCTGCCCGCTCTTCTCCTGCTGTGTCGGGCCCCAGATCACTCCTGCAGATTGCACACAAAATAGAGGTTCTTCTTCGAGTGATTGCTCCTATGCATTCCATGTAGGTGTGCGTGCCGCGCGTGCACGGCTCTCCGGAACATTTTTACCCCAGCAACTCTGGCGGGCCGGCTGGGCGCCCCCTGGAGTGGCGCCGCTATGGCGCCGAATATATACCCCAGCCGGCCCGTCCGCTCCTCAGTTCCTTCTTACCGCCCGTGACGGCCAGTTGGAACAGTGGAGTGCTCCTTTACCTCCACAGCCCTAGCGTTTCTCCGTTCTTTAGCACAGTTTGTTAACTTAGTTTAGTTGTTAGATTAATTGAATAAGTTTAGTTAGTTATAGTATCAGTAGGGAATTAGAGGGATTAACCCCTCTTCTTCCTCAACCGGTGCGGGCTTATGCCCAGGGCACCGGGATTCAAGCCCTGTGCAGCTTGCCAGCAGCATATGCCCGTGGGTGACCCGCACGACTCCTGCCTGCGCTGCCTCGGGGAGTCTCACAGAACTGATAAGTGCCCGATCTGTGCAGCCTTCAAACCCCGAACGAGGAAGGAGTGGGACTCTCGCTTGAAGCAGCTCCTCAAGGAGGCTTCGCTCCAGCCTCCCGCGCCGACCCCACTGGCGCCGAAGTCATCCTCGGCGTGCAGCGCACCGGCGGCACCGAGCCGCCCCGGTACCGAGGCCCCTCGACACCCGGCACCGACATCCCGGCACCGCTCCCTCTCCCCAACGAGGAAGCATAAGACGCCGAAGACGACCTCAAAACATCCTCCGAGGCCGTTAGCCCAGCCACCTCCGACAGAGGCGGTACCGGCTGTGGCGGTGCACAAACCGTGCACGGGGCCGTCGAGTCCGGCACCACCCTGCTCCCCGGTACCAGCCGAGGTCGAGCTGCAGCTCCCGTCCACGCCTGAGGCGTTTGCGACGGCGAGAGAGCTTATCGAGCTCACAGAGGCACTGAGCCTCCGGCCCCCGGCACCACCGGTGCGGGCTGTCCAGTCGGTGGGCAAGCCGGCAATGAATCGGCCCCGACCCCGACAGAGCGGGGCGGTTGGCGCTCAAATCTCGGACCCGGTCCCGATCTCGGAGGCGGTCACCGCCACGCCGATCCCGGCGCCGCTCCCCGTCTCGGCGCCGCTCCCCGTCTCGGCGCCGGTCGCAGTCCCGGTACCGCTCAGCATCGCGGTACCGGTCGCACTCCCGGCGACGTTCCCGCTCCCGTTCCCGGTCACCGGCACCGCTCTCGATCACGGTCACCCAGTCGCCGGCACCGCAGGAGGTCCGGCTCCAGAGCCCATTCTCGGCACCGAGACTCCCAGAGCCGCTCCCGACGCCGTCGGTCACCGTCGCGGTCGAGCACCCGACGCCGTTCGAGCTCCCGGCACCGGTCGAGCTCGCGGCACCGCAGCGCACTCCAGTCCCGCTCTCCGATCCGGTACCGCGATGACCGGCACCGAGCCTCGGCGCTGCTCAGAGACCTGCCACCGGCATCGGAGGCACACTCGGGTGTCGCCTCAGCTCCACCCTGGCCCTCTCGTCAGCCCTCGATCGCTTCTCCCGAGGGCAGTGGTGCAGACTTTGGAGCCGAGTCCCAAGGCCGGGAACATGGACCCCATCAGTGGGGATTTTGGGTTCCCTGGGACTACCATGACCCTCGAGGGCTTCCCTTTCCCCCGAGGCAGGTGGGAGCAGAGCGTCGGGAGCCAGAGGCCACAGTCAGCAGGCCGCCCCCATCACCAACGGGAGAGGCCACATTGCCACAGGATCCGACTCAAGATCCAGGTTCCGTGGCGGCTGAGCACCCATTGGAGGAGCAGGCTCCTGATGAGGTACTCCCAGGTCGGTCCTCGTCATCTTTTCCGGACGAGGCGGTGGTGGGGGCATCCACGACCGACCCCCCACCTATTGATTTACGGGCACACCAGGACCTTCTCCGCTGGGTGGCGAAGGCCATTAACCTGCCCGTCGAGGAGGTCCCGGAGGACGAGGACCCAGTGACTAATGTCATTGGAGCAGAGGCCCCGATGTGGGTGGCCCTGCCCTTTATCCGCACGATACAGCGGAATAGCACTACCATCTGGCAGTCGCCGTTGTCGGTCCCCCCCACGTCACGTGGGGTGGAGAGGAAGTACTCGGTCCCGCCCAAGGGGTACGAGTATTTGTACATGCACCCAACTCCGGACTCTCTGGTGGTCCAGTCTGTAAACGACCGGGAGAGGCATGGACAACCTGCGGCAGCGCCGAAATCTAAGGAGGCACGGCGCATGGACCTGTTGGGGCGCAAGGTCTATTCAGCGGGTGGTCTTCAGCTCCGAATCGCGAACCAGATGGCGCTGCTTTCCCGGTACACCTTTGACATCTTGGTGTCCCTGGGGAAGTTTTTGGAGCTGACCCCGCCAGCCTTACGCCAAGAGTTCTCGGCGCTCTTGGAAGAGGGCAGGAAAGCCTCCCGGTCCTTAATTCAGGCCGCCCTGGACTCCGCTGACTCGGGAGCCAGAACCGTGGCCTCCGGGGTGACTATGAGGCGCATTTCGTGGCTGCAGTCCTCCACCTTGCCGCCTGAGGTGCAGTACACCCTCCAGGACCTCCCCTTTGACACCCAGGGTCTCTTCTCAGACAAGACTGACTCCAGAATCCAGACCCTGAAGGATGGCCGGATTGCCATTCGCACTCTGGGCATGCACATGCCAGCTACCCAGAGAAGGTCATTCCGGCAGCAGCCCTACCGGCCCTTTACCCAGGCCAGGTCAAGGCCTTTTAACAGTCGCCGTGCAGCTTTACACCGCCGCAAGCCGTCGGGGAGCAGGCGTAACCAGGCTCAGGGCCCTTCCAAGGCCCCTCAGGGTCCCAAACAGGCCTTTTGATGGGACACCCGGGGACAGCCCATCAGTCTCCCTCCAGGATCCGACCCCGTTATTTTCCGACCGTCTTTCCCACTTCCTCCAGGCGTGGTGCTCCATAACATCGGACAGCTGGGTCCTCAGTACCATCCAGCACGGTTACCGCTTTCAGTTTATTTCGCCCCCTCCCTCCCACCCACCTTCCCTGTCCCTCTTCAGGGACCCCTCTCACGAGAAAGCCCTCTTACAAGAGGTCGAGACTCTGTTGAGCGTGGGTGCCATAGAGGAGGTGCCGCACAGCAGGCGGGGCAGGGGATTTTATTCCAGATATTTTCTCATCCCCAAGGCGAAAGGAGGTCTTCGTCCCATCTTAGACCTCCGGGAGCTCAACAGACACCTGTACAAGCTCAAGTTCCGTATGGTCACCCTGGGGACCATCATTCCTTCCCTGGATCCAGGAGACTGGTTTGCCGCCCTCGACATGAAGGATGCATACTTTCATGTGGCAATTTACCCTCCCCACAGATGCGTTTCGTGGTCAACGGTGAACACTACCAATTTGCGGTACTACCCTTCGGCCTATCCACCGCACCAAGGGTTTTCACCAAGTGCATGGCGGTGGTTGCCGCAGCCCTCCGCCGGCGTCAAATACATGTCTACCCATATCTCAACGACTGGCTAATACGCGGGCCATCCCAAGAACTGGCAGCGGATCAAGTGGCCGAAATACTGTCTCTGTTCTGGTCACTAGGACTCCTTATCAATGCCGAGAAGTCCTGCTTGACTCCAACGCAAAGAGTGGAGTTCATAGGAGCGGTCCTCGACTCCAACTTAGCCAGGGCCTGCCTTCCTCGTCCTCGGCACCAGACAATAGTCTCGATCATACGGGACCTGCATGCCTTCCCCACAACGACGGTGCGGTCCTGCCTACGCCTACTGGGCCACATGGCAGCGTGCACGTTTGTGACCGCGCACGCGAGGCTGCGCCTTCGCCCATTCCAGATTTGGTTGGCAGCGGTGTACCGCCCCCATCGCAACCCCGTAGACATGGTGGTGACGGTCGCAAAGCCCACTCTCCAGACGCTCAACTGGTGGCTGGACCTGGAGGTCGTCTGCGCAGGCGTCCCGTTCCGCCTTCCTCGCCCGTCGGTCACCCTGACCACAGACGCCTCGGCACTAGGATGGGGTGCTCACATGGGCGAACTACACACGCAAGGTCTCTGGTCGGCCCAGGAGCTCTCCTTCCACATCAACGTCCGGGAGCTGAGAGCGATCCGCTTGGTATGTCTCGCCTTTCGGTCCCACCTGCAGGACCGCAGCGTAGCGGTGTTCACAGACAACACGATGGCGATGTTCTATGTGAACAAGCAGGGCGGAGCCCGGTCCTCCCTACTCTGCAAAGAAGCGATGCTCCTGTGGGACTTTTGCGTGACCCACTCGATTCGCCTAGAAGCGTCTTTTCTGCCAGGGGTACAGAACACGCTGGCCGACCAGCTCAGCAGGTCGTTCACCTCCCACGAGTGGTCCCTACGCCCAGATGTGGCCCACACAATTTTCCGGAGGTGGGGGTTTCCCCAGATAGACCTGTTCGCCTCCAGGGAGAACAGGAAGTGCCACAGGTTCTGCTCGTACCAGGGTCGAGCTCCGGGATCCCTGTCAGATGCATTCCTCTTCACATGGACGGATCACCTCCTCTACGCATTCCCTCCGTTCCCGCTCATACACCGGGTGCTACTCAAGCTTCGGAGGGACAGGGCCCGCGTAATACTCGTCGCTCCGGCCTGGCCGAGACAGCACTGGTACACTCTGCTGCTCGAGCTCTCGGTTCGGGATCCCATTCCCCTCCCGTTATGGCCGGACCTCATCACTCAGGACCTCGGCAGGCTTTGTCACCCGAACCTGCAGTCCCTGCATCTTACAGCTTGGTTCCTGAGTGGTTGACCCGCGCAGAGAGGGACTGTTCGGCGGCAGTGCAGCGAGTCCTGCTCGAAAGCAGAAAGCCGTCGACGCGCTCTACCTACCTCGCGAAGTCGAAACGTTTCGCGATTTGGTGTGACCAACGAGGCCTTCATCCATTCCTAGTCCCCATCCTGACCATCCTGGACTACCTCTGGTACCTTAAAGGCCAAGGTCTAGTGATCTCCTCCTTGAAGGTGCACCTGGCAGCCATGTCGGCGTTTCAGCCTTCTATGGGTGGTCGGTCCATCTTCTCCAACCAGATGGTTTCCCGATTCCTTAAGGGCCTCGATCGTTTGTACCCGCCGATACGTCATCCTACTCCAACGTGGGATCTGAATCTGGTTCTGGCCCAGCTTATGAGACCACCCTTCGAGCCCCTGGCCACGTGCTCTCTGCTTTATCTCTCTTGGAAGACAGCTTTCCTCGTGGCGATTACATCGGCCAGGCAGTGTCTGAGCTCCGCCCTGACGGCCATTCCACCGTATACCGTCTTCCATGGTGATAAGGTGCAGCTTCGGCCACACTCAGCCTTCCTCCCCAAAGTGGTGTCGGCCTTCCATCTCAACCAGGAGATCTTCCTCCCGGTCTTCTTCCCGAAGCCGCACGCCTCATCCCGTGAGCAGCAGCTCCACACCCTGGACGTTCGCAGGGCCCTCGCTTTTTATATCGATCGGACGAAGCCCTTCCGGCGTTCGACCCAGCTGTTTGTAGCGGTTGCCGATCGCATGAAAGGCGAGCCGGTCTCCTCGCAGCGAATTTCCTCCTGGGTGACGTCATGCATACGGACATGCTACGAGCTTGCTCGCGTGCCACCATGCCGCCTCACCGCTCACTCAACCACAGCTCACGCCTCGTCGGCCGCCTTCCTGGCCCATGTCCCTATCCAGGACATCTGTAGAGCGGCCACCTGGTCTTCTGTCCACACCTTCGCTTCCCACTACGCGTTGGTGCAACAATCTAGAGACGATGCAGCCTTCGGCTCAGCAGTCTTGCACTCTGCCACGTCTCACTCCGACCCCACCGCCTAGGTAAGGCTTGGGAATCACCTACATGGAATGCATAGGAGCAATCACTCGAAGAAGAAAAGACGGTTACTCACCTGTAGTAACTGGTGTTCTTCGAGATGTGTTGCTCCTATCCATTCCAGACCCCCCCTCCTTCCCCACTGTCGGAGTAGCCGGCAAGAAGGAACTGAGGAGCGGACGGGCCGGCTGGGGTATATATTCGGCACCATAGCGGTGCCACTCCAGGGGGCGCCCAGCTGGCCCGCCGGAGTTGCTGGGGTAAAAATGTTCCGGAGAGCCGTGCATGCACGGCGCGCACACCTACATGGAATGGATAGGAGCAACACATCTCGAAGAACAACAGTTACTACGGTGAGTAACCGTCTTTTTATTAGCCACCTGCAAGCCCCAAACCTAACTTTCTTCCAAGGCCCAGAGGCGGCTCTCCTCTTTGGAGGCGGCGCTGTTGAGGGACGGGGACAACTTCCTCTGCCAGGCCTGCATCCCCTCCCTGCATTAGGTCACTTTCAGGGTCACCCGTTCTTGGTATCCACCATACTCTGCTGAGGGCCCTGTTTCCTCTGGAGAAGGTTCTTCTCCCCTGATCACGCTGTCCCCTCGCCTGGCATCGGGGGAGGCTGCCCCAGATCCCTGGGGAGCCCCATTCCCTGGCAGCCCCCTGGTCTGAGCGGCTGCGGCTGGCTCCTTTCTCCCAGCACCGTCCATCTTCTCCACGCTGGAACACAGCTGGCGTCTCCTGACCTCTGCCCGCACGTGAACATTGGCATTGAAGGTCACGCTCTTGGGGGATGGGACGAGTTTCTGAGGGGGTGGCGGGGCTCCACGTGGTGCAACCACCGACCTATTGACCTGTCCTCTCTTCTCCACTGATGCCCTGGAGGTGACGCGTTTGAGGAAGCCCAGCATGATTCCCCTGAAGGTGGAGCCCTTCCCCTTGCAGGGGACAGACGGTGACTCAGCCCCTCTCCCTGGAGGGGCACGAGGCAGCTGTTCAGCCCCAGGCGGTGCCTCAGTCAGCACCAGGGCATCTGCCTGCCTCATGTTGGTTCCAGCCCTGGGGCCCGTCCCCTCCGCCAGCATCTCTCTCATGCCGCGTCGCCCCTCGGTGTCCCTCCTCTCCTTCCACCCCAGGCTGCCTTCTCCTTCCGCATCCCAGGCTGCCACGGCCTCGCTGTCCCAGTCCCCGACCATCTCCCACTCGCCCTCGGTGCTGAACTGGGACTGCCCCTCTGCAGACCGCGGGCGCTGCTCCGAGGGGCTGGCTGGCCACTGGCTGCTGGACAGGGGGCCCACAAGCTCATTGGAGGCTGCGGAGGAAACTTTGTCTCCCGCATTGTCTCTGGTTACTGGCCGGGGGTGATGTGCTGGTGGGGCCCTTGGAGCCCATCTCCCAGGCGGCAGGGGGCCGAGCCGGGGGTGTGGAGGTGTGGCTGCATCAGCAGCCTCAAGGACTCCTGGATCCTCCTGGGCAGCCCCCATCTCTTTAGATGCACCATCCTTTGCAGCTGCCGCTCCAGCTCTGCCCTGGAGCCGACGCTCAGGAAGGGCAGGACCTGTGGCATCGTCACCACCCTGCCTGCCCCTGAGGGTTTGCCTGCGATGGGTTTCGGTGCTGGGGGCATGAAGATCTTCAAAGCGCTATGCAGGGTGCAGGGCAGCCCCAGGGTGTGCTGCAGCCTCTTCGCCTGGACGTGCCGCTCGAGACTCGCCCTGACGTCGCACTGGAGGAAGGGGGTCTCCGCTTTGGCCAATTCGAGCCTGCCAGGCACACACAGGGCTCCAGGGCTGAACCACGCCGGGGGTCTCCCAGCCAGAGACATCGGAGCTTCCCCCGCGGCCTTGGGTGCCATGATTTCTCGGTCTCGCTGCCGTTTGGCCTCCTGCCCTGACAGCCTGGTCCCACCTGGGGACTTGGCCAGAAACGGCACCCAATCAGGGTGATGCACCTGCCTCTGGGGAGCGGCCTGGGGGCTCCTTGCTCTGCCTCTGCACAGGAAACTCCCAACCCAGCCATGTTCCCCTTGGCTTGGAGGGAAGGGTTCGTGCTGGGCAGGAGAGGGGCCGGGGTACTCCTCATGCCTGGGAAGAAATGGCTCGTGCTGGCTTGATCCAGTTCTCAGCTCCCAAGCGAGTAGGGGCGGCTCGTGCTGGAGAGAAGAGGAGCTCTGGGCCTGCTCTTGCCCATGAAGGAGAGTCTCATCCCAGAGAGAGGAGCAGAAGAGACATTCCTCCTGCTATGTGGAGGAGCCTTTGGCCTGCTGTGGGCGAGACGGCCCCTCCTCATCCTCCCTCGGCGGGCGGCGCTCCGTTTTCCGGCTGCCTGCCTGGCGCTCGGGAGGGGAGCGGGACTTGCCCGGCTGGAAGGGGCCCTGTGCCGGTGGGAGGACCTGGTCGCCTATACATGTCCTAGAGGGGCACCACTGCAGCACATCCAGGCCTTTCCACATGGATCTACCCAGCAGGTTTCTCCCTTTGGAGTGGGAGGCGGGAGGTGACCCTGGCCCGGCAGGGACCCACGCGCTGGCCCTGTCAGCGTATACCAGCCACTTGGCTTTCCGGGCCACCTCGTTGCACAGGGCATAGCTGTCACACAGCAGCTGGCGGATGGAGCGGCGCCTGGCGGCTCGGTGAGCGCGGCATGGGGGGTACCGGCACAGCCTGTCATGCGGCTGCTTCACCCGCTGCTTCTTTGCACCTAAAACAGAACAGCAGGGAGGGCTTCTGAGGAGAGATGGGGCCTGAACGTAGCGGGGGCCACAGGCACCCAAACTGTGACCCCACCCACTCGTACCACTCCAATCCCGAATCCCCAATCCCGCACTGCTCCTAACCCCGAGGACCTGCCCCGTGCCACTCCTTCTCCCAGCGCCCCACCCGCCTGTGACCCATTCCCCCCAAGACCTTGCCCCCACACCAAGCCCCGCTCCTTTGCCACTGCTTCCCTCCAAGACCCTGCCCCCCCCGCTTGCTCTTTCTTCTCCGCACGCCCTGCCTCCTGTTGCTCGCCCTTACAGCCAGTCAAAAGTCAGAGGGCATGGCCCCCCGCCCCCTCATTCCAGTGCCCTGGCCCTAGGCCACTCTGCGCTGCTGCTCCAGAACCAGGCATGCTGAGCTGGTGAGAGCCCGGAGCCCGATGAAACACTCTGCCAGCACCACGCCGGGCCCCCTCTCAAACACTGCCAGTGCTGTGAACCTGGCCACAGTGAAGTCCCAGCGCCGTGAACCCGGCCCGGGCATTGTGCCAGGGCCGTGAATCTGGCCGGTGCGCTATCCCAGTACCAGAAACTCTTCCGTGTCCCAGTAGTGAGCCATCATGCCACCCAAGTCCACCTTTTTTCCCAGGGGAAAAAGCATCAGCTTTCCTGCTCGTTCAGCTGCTGCAGCCCAGTCTCACAATCAGTGTCTTGGAATCAGTCTCTTATTTGTATTGATTCCAATCAATTTTGTGGCCAGAGCCAGCTAAGACTCAGTGCCTCTTACCCTTAGGAGCTGTTAAAGTTACTCCCTTCGCCCCACCCATTTTTCAATAGGCAGCGCCTTTCTCATTCAGGAGGGTCTGGTATCCAATACATAATGTACTTGCTTTTTTCTGGTGTGTATGGTCTCCAGCAAGTTTCACTTTTCACCTATAGCTCGGGAGCCAGCTGGGCAGTGTCGAGTTCAGTTCTAAAAAGTCTCATTTCATAAATTATTCAAGTGATTAGCCTACAGAACAAATGCTTCACAGAGCAAAAGGAGAGAGAGAGAGAGGGTGTTTGTTGTTGATTTTTTAATTCAAATCACCACGTGTGTTTAAATTAAATATTTTAGATCAATTAATATTAATATATATTCAAATTAGATTTTTAAAAGCCATTTCCAATCTAATAAATGGAGATGTTATCATATTTATACACTATCACATGCGCTGTCTCATTTAAAGAAGGTGGGGGAGCCCCCAATTTCCATAGTGCACAGGGCCCTACAATTCTTTAATCTGCTCTTGGAGGGAACAGAAAACAAAAGTTTCAGCTAATGACATCTCAGTGAACTAACAGATTCCTTTACAATACATATATATATAAACATCCTATGCAACCTTTCATCCTGATCTGGGTTTAAAGCAGCAGCTATGAAAGAACAACAACAACAAAAGACTGCAAATTGATGCTGTCACAAAAAGGATGATGGATTGATTCAATTAATCAGTAAGTCATTTCTAAGAGTTCTGCAGGAAATTATTTACCAAAGCCATACCCTGTTTATTCTCTTCTCTGGAGGGTATGAATGCTGTCATTTTTCTTTATTCTTCCTGTTTCATACATCAACTTTTGGTGCATATTCTCATCATGATGTGTGGGAAGCTGCACATGTAAATCTCCCCCCCCCCACCCACACACACGCGTTACTAATTGAAAGCTTTGCACTGACCACTTCCACTAGCACAGCCTGCAAGCTTTGTTTATTGCCTTTCCAACAGCGAGAAACACTAAGCCAGTATTGTCAAAATGAGAGTTTCTTTTTTATTTAATCTTTGTTTTTACTGTCTGATTCATATACAATAGATTTAGACCCCGATCCAGCAAAGCACTTAAGTGTGTGCTTAATTTTAAGCATGTGAATAATCCTACTGAAGCCAAAGGGACGATGCCTGGGCTTGAAGTTAAATGCATATTTAAGCACTTTGCTGGATTGAGGGGGACAATTGGATCAAAATACTGACTCAACCATTACTATTTTAAATACTGCCATAGGAGTGCATACTCGGCCCTACCCAACCTTGGCACTGGAAAAAGATGCTGATGTTTAGGTGTTTGTGGTATTTCAAGGGTTAAATATAAGGAAATGATCCCTGCAGTGGCAAGGCATATACTGTAAAATGAGATCAAAAACACAAAGAAGGAATAGTTGTGTGGTGTGTGTGTGTGTGTAAATAAACACATGCACACATATATATACAGTGGACATGCTTTAAAAGCTCATTCCGGTTTTAGAGGCGTTGCTGGTTCTAGCAGTAGCTCTGATTTAAAATATAGGGAATATCACTAGAAGTAGGTCCACTGGGTTACAGTTAGGCCATAGACTTCAATGGAGCCATGAAAATGTATACTAGCTGAGGATCTACTCTGGAGTGTTTTTGAAAACTGCACCCTAGTTACATTTATACACACACACACATTATATGTGGTGGTAACATCTGTGTTATGAAGGCAGCTGGGACACTAAGGGCATTAGCCATCTGAGTTTGCCAGCAGAGGAAAGAAGTGAGGTATTTTTTCTTCAACCTGCAGGTACTCTGCAAGGAAGAACCCACAATGAAAGGAAAATGGTTGTGTGCCAACACCACTGCTAGCTCTTGCGGGGGCCCTGGACAAATATCCTGACCCTGGAGGCTTCCACTCAGGCCTCGTCTTGACTTGCTGGGGACATGACCTGCATGTCACCACTGATAAAAGCCAGGCAGAGGGAACAACTTGGTGTGAGACGTGTCCGCTGATGGGGTCCCTCAGGAAGCAAGTAAGAGAACTGCAGAAAGAAGAGGCTCATCTGCATAGCATCCAGGAGCACAAGGACTTCATTAACAGGATGCATATGGAGATGGCTGGGATGGAGGATGCTACCCAACTAGAGAACCTAAGTGGGACTGGAGGAGGAAGGAGAACCATCTGCTCTGTGAAGAGGACACTGGCTGCTGGCCTTCTTAAGCAGTAGACAGTGCTCAACCCACCATCTGGTCCCCTATCCATCCAGGTCAAGAACCGGCATGCTGTACTGGCAACAGGAGGAAAAAAGCAGACCCCAATGGCTGAGGAGGAGGAGCCACCTACCCCGAAGGCTGGGAGGCTCACAGCCACCAAACCAAAGAGGAGGAGGCTGAGGGTGCTCAGGGACATCCTGTTGAGCGGGATGGAGATACCCATCTGTCAAGCTGACCTGATATCCCAGTAGGGTGCTGCTTGCTTAGAGCCTAAATCCAAGACATTATGGAAAGGTTGCTGATGATCATCCAGCCCTCTGACCACTATCTCATGCTCTTCATCCATGTTGGCATTAATGATATTGCCAGATCAGTAGTGACCACTGGGAACCAGGATGGAGTCAGGGATGCAGGTTGTGTTCTTTTCTATTCTCTCGGCTGAGGGTAAGGGCTTCGGAAGGGATACATGCATCCTGGAGATGAGGGCCTGGCGTAGAGTGACCAGACGGCAAATGTGAAAAATCGGGACACTTTTTTTTAAAAGGGGGTTATAGTTGCATATATAAATCACAGCCCCTAATATCAGGACATCTGGTCACTCTAGCTTGGTTGCGCAAGTGGTGTTGACAGAAGGGCTTTGGCTTCCTCATCCACAGGATGTTGTTCTGTGAAGAAGGACTGCTAGGAAGAGATGGGATCTACCTGATAAAAAACAAGAAGAGCATCATGGAAGATAGGTGAGGTTCTAGCATGCTGGAGAAGGGAAATCATATTGCCTATCTTTAAAAAGGGGAACAAAGTGGACACATGGAATTATAGACCAGTCAACCTAACTTTAAAACTTGGAAAGATACCGGAGCAAATTATTAAACAATCACTTACAGGATAGGGTGATAAGTAATAACCAACATGAGTTTGTGAAGAATAAATCATGTCAAACCAAACTAATTTCCTTCTTTGACAGGGTTACTGGCCTAGCTGATGTGGAAAATGCAGGAGACATGATATATCTTGATTTTAGTAAGGCTTTTTACAGTGCCACATGACATACTCATAAACAAACTAGGGAAATGTGGTCTAAATGTAATTACTATAAAGTGGAAACAAAACTGGTTGAAAAACTGTGTTCAAAGAGTAGTGGTTCACTGTCAGACTGGGAGGATGTATCTAGTGAGGTCCCCTAGGAGTCTGTCCCGGGTTCAATACTATTCAATATTTTCATTAATGACCTGAATAATGGTGTGCAAATTGCACTTATAAAATTTGTGGATAACTCCAAGCTGGGAGGGGTTGCAAGTTGTTTGGAGGACAAGATTAGTATTCAAAAAGATTTGATAAATTGGAGAACTGATCTGAAATCAACAAGATTAAATTCACTAAAAATAAAGTGTAAAGTAATATACTTAGGAAGGAAAAATTAAATGCACAATTACAAAATGGGAAATAACTGGCTAGATGGTAGTACAACTTGAAGAGGATCTGGGAGTTATAGTGGATCACAAACTGAATATGATTTAATAATGTGATGCAGTTGCAAGAAAGATAATGCCATGGTAATAACCTTTGTACGAAATATGCCTTGAGAGGTACCATTTGAAAACTAACAACTCTCTGGTCAATAAGATCATAATGCAACATTACACAGAGAGTTATGAGTTCCCCCCTGTACGACATTACTTGTGAAAACCCGACAGTCCCTCCTAGGCAACCGCTGTTAAAGAGGTCTGTCCTAAACAAAGGAATGGGGGGTTATATAAGCAGCAAACAGGATCATCAAGACAGCAGGGGAAGGAGATGGTAGTGAACAGAGCAATTTACAGTTCAGCAAACACAAGTGGGGGGAAAAAGAAGAGCACATGTAATGTTGACAGAACTTGGTTGTTGTCAGGCAGGATCAAACCTGAGACTTAGTGCATGAGCCTCTACTGCATGAGCCAAGAGCCACCTGGCTGTTAGCTAAGGATTCAGCGCAGACTCTCGCATTAAGTGGTCTTGGTGCCACTAGATGGGACAGGACACGACACCACACCCAGGAGGTGTGTGGGTTACACACGGAGCCTTCACCACCAGACTTCAGGTCACCTTCCTCACAGCTTGGAGAAACTTCGCTTTGAGGGGATCCTTTAGAACAGCGGCTCTCAACCTTTTCAGTCTCCTGTGCCCCTTTCAGGAGTCTGATTTGTCTTGTGTACCCCCAAGTTTCACCTCACTTAGAAACTACTTGTTTACAAAATCAGACATAAAATACAGGTGTGTCACAGCACACTCCTACTGACAAATTGCTGACTTTCTCCTTTTGTCTGTATGAAATTTTAACCTGTACTTATTTCACTAGTGCTTTTTATGTAGCCTGCTGTAAAACTAGGCAAATCTCAACAGGAGTTGATGTGCTCCCCAGAAGACCTCTGTGACAACCACAGCTTTAGAAGAACCCACTTCCAAGACTCAATGGACTAGAAAAGAAAGGGTCAGACAACCCCACATTCTTTCAACTAAGAAAACAAAAACACCAGCACCTTTGGTCCCCTGGAAGAGAGCCTGAGCAAGGGGAGAGCCAGTCACCATTTTGCTGGGAGACTGTGGCTGAGAGAAACCATCTGGAACAGACCCTGTGTCTTGCTAGATTAAGTTTTAGCTTAGCGCGCAGTGTAGGCACACCCAAAGAGGCAGCTGCAGAGTCCCCTGACATAGAGGCCACACAGAAGCGGGTGGAAAGACATTTGGCCAAATAGAACAGGAGTACTTGTGGCACCTTAGAGACTAACACATTTATTTTAGCATGAGCTTTCGTGAGCTACAGCTCACTTCTTCGGATGCATAGAATGAAACACACAGACAGGAGATATTTATACATACAGAGAACATGAAAAGGTGGAAGTATGCATACCAACAGGAAAAGCCAAATGACAATTCAGCTGTATGCAGGGCCGGCAGTTGCTGGTCTGATACCTACATCAGGTGTTACTCTCCTTTCCTTCACCCCAGAGTGACAACAATCACATTAGTGCTGATTTGCAGTGGGGTGAGGGAGAGAAGATGCAGGTTACCCTGAAAGTTACGGGTCAGGCAGCAGGGCTGCATGTGAGGATCCGATTCCACGCACATGCCATTGAACTCCCCGGTGGTCTCGCCACGTGGAAAAGTCTTGCCGCAGGCTGTGCGCTGTCAATATTTAATCAACGCTGGGAGCACGTGGGCCAGATCCTGTGCTGGTAGGAATCTGCTGAAGTCAATGGAGTACTGGTGACTCACCAAACTGGAGAGCTTTACTTCTGCTGAACAGAGGATTTTGCAGAGTCAGCAGGGGAAGCGGCGCTTCGGAGCGGCCGAGGGGCAGCAGCTTGGGTTTGTTCATAATCCATTAACAGGGAAGTGCAAAGATTTCTTTCAGGGTAGGAATATGTGCAAATTTCCCGCCAGGTGCTGTTAGATGAGCAATGGCCCATCTCACCCTGGACGGTGTCCTGTGTGAAGACCCTAAGAAGATGTTGTTATTAAACCTCAGCCATTAAAAAGCCAGAGAACTCAGGGCTTGATCCCCCTATTGCACTGGCTTTACACCATTCAACCCTATTAACTGCAACAGAGTGACTGAAGATTTACAATGGGGTCAGTGAGAGGAGAATCTGGCCTTTAGGGTTAAAAGAAAACCCAGGCCTGGTCTACACTAGGACCTTAAATCGAATTTAGCAGCGTTAATTCGAACTAATCGCTCAACCGTCCACACCAGGAAGCCATTTAATTCGAACTAGGGGGCTCCTTATTTCGAATTTGGTACTCCACCCCGACAGGTGGAGTAACGCTAAATTCGCACTTGCTAGCTCGAATTAGGCTAGGTGTGGATGCAAATCGAACTTAGTAGCTCCGGGAGCTATCCCACACTGCACCACTCTGTTGACGCTCTGGACAGCAGTCCGAGCTTGGATTCTCTGGCCAGCCACACAGGAAATGACCCGCGAAAATTTGAATTCATTTTCCTGTCTGGGCACTTTGAATCTGACGTCCTGGTTGGACATCGGGGCGAGCTCCGCAGCACCTGCAACGATGCAGAGCTCTCCTGCAGAGGAGTCAGCCCAATGGAAGAATAGAAAGAGATCCCCAGCATGGACAGACCGGGAAGTCCAGGATCTGATCGCTGTGTGGGGCGAGGAGTCTGTGCTGTCGGAGCTGCGCTCCAACAAGCGTAATGCAAAGACCTTCGAGAAGGTCTCCCAAGCCATGACACAGAAAGGATACAGCCAGGATGCAATGCAGTGCCGCGTGAAAGTCAAGGACCTGAGGCAAGGCTATCAAAAAGTCAGAGCGGCAAACGGACGCTCCGGAGCACAGCCCCAGACATGCCGCTTCTACGAGGCACTGCATGCCATTCTCGGTGGGTCTACCACCACTGTCCCACCAGTGACCGTGGACTCAGTGGATGTCATAGTGAACCAGGACAGTTCCTACTCGATGTTCGCCGATGGGGAAGACGAGGAAGGGTCCGTGGAGGAAGGCGCAGGCGACAGTGAACACAATGCCGCTTTCCCTGACAGCCAGGATCTCTTCCTCACCCTCACAGAGATCACCTACCAACCCTCCCCGGCCGTTAACCCGGACTCTGAGTCAGGGGAAGGATCAGGCGGTAAGTCGTATAAACAAGAAAACATTTATTTGTACGAAAACATGTATACAAAAAATAGAAATTCTATATCTAAATACTATATCTAAAAGTTTTTAACAGGAAACTATACGAACAGTAGGTCCACACAGATTGGGATGGAACAATAGTCCTCCAGGGACAATTCCACAAATGCGTCATAAAGTTCCTCAAATACCCTCCGCAGGAGGTTTCTAGGAAGAGGTGCCTTATGTGGTCCACCGGTGAAGCACACTCTTCCACGCCACGACATCCGTAGGTACAGGGGAACCATCGCCTCAACCAGCATGGCCGCGTAGGGTCCCGGTCGGTGAAGTGCTTCCCTTAACATCCTGTCTTTCTGTAGTTGAGAGACCCGCCTCAGGGTAATCTCGTTCATGAAGTGCTGCATCTAATTAGGGCAATTAGCGAATAGTTACTGTTCTTAATGGTTTACTTATACTTTGCATAACAAAGCCCCTCGCTTAGCAGCCACGTGCTGTAGGCCACAGAGGAAAAGCATACATTGATCTTTCCCCTGCAGTGTCGGGAGTGGCTGGAAAAGGGTCATAGTATCTGATTTCCAGATTGCCTTTAGCAGGAGGGCACAGCTATCCGTTAACTGATAAGCATAATCTACTGTAAGGCTTACCAGGACTGTCTGCTAGACGGATTCAGCTATCTCTCCCGACTTGTCCGCTCTCCTGTGCAATGCCGCAGCCAATCAGAGCGTAGCCCAAAATGTCGTGCTTGTCTTGAGACCACGTGAGACTTGTTGGCCAGTACGGTATTGTTCATAGAAATTGACTAGACGGTGTTCACTGTTCGCAAAAATGTATCTGTTCAAGGAAATCACTAACTTTCCCCATCACACAGCTTCGGCTCTTTCCCGGACTGCCCCGGCATCCCCCTCGCAGAGACTGGCAATGATTAGACGGCGAAAGAAGACGACTAGGGACGAGATGTTCGCTGAACTGATGGCCTGCTCCCGAGCAGAGGCTGCAGAGCAGAAACACTGGAGGGAGACCCTATGTGAGCAGCATCGCACACTCATGGAACGTGAGGGATAGGTGGCGGCAGGAAGACCAGCAGACCACCCAAACGCTGCTTGGTCTCATGAGGGAGCAAACGGACACGCTCCGTCGCCTTGTTGATGTCCTGCAGGAACGCAGGCTGGAGGACAGAGCCCCCCTGCAGTGTATCTGCAATCACCCTCCCCCGCCAAGAAGTCCTGCCCCCCCTCACCCAAAATTACAAGACGGAGGGGCGGTAGGGGCCGTGAGAACTGTCGACCATGTACCCCGCACTTCTCACGTTAGAAATTTGTAGAAGTGCTTCCCTTATAGGCTCAGCCAGTCCCAAATCCAAGTTTCATCCCCCCACTGTTTATTAGATTAATAAAAGATGTTTGCTGTTAATCACTGTTTCGGTCATGTCTTTCCTGTCAGAGGATTTTTCGGTGTATGGGGTGGACAGGGGTTTCATACTTGCACGGTATAGCCTACAGTACCAGGGTACAGACTTGGGGAAAGGATCAACTGCAGGGCACACACACACTGCAGTCAGTAGGCACCAGGGTCATTCTGTGTTGTGTATGCTGCCCCTGGTCATTTCGTAATGTGTATGCTTGTCCAGGGTCCTAGCGCCTGCCACGCCATTAATGTAAAGGCAGGCTGCCCTTTCCATGCACTTCCAACGGATCAACGAGCCTATCCGCTGCCCTGAGCCTCAACAAGAGCCCTCATCCACGGACAGATACTCACCCTTCTCCCACACCCATCACCCCTTCCTACGCACAAACCCGCAGCCCACTGCCGTCATCCAAACCCCTATGCAAAGAAGGCACCACTCGCCCCTTCCTGCAAACCCTCCCCTTCATGCAGAACCACTTTCAACCGTCCCCCACCCCAGAGACCTATGTAGGAGCAGGAGGATGTCAGTCCTCTATGGAGGAAGCGGTCTGTACGTCAGTGCACACCGTGCCCATCACAGTATGCGTCCATGTTTCAACACCAGAACAGAAATGCAAAGTAAAACAAAGATTTATTAATAATGAGTGTGTAGCAGGGTGGACCCTGCTCCGGGATTTTAAGGGGTTAAAAGTGGCCTGACAGAGCTGAGCTGATTGGGGAAGTGGCTGCAGCTGGGGGCCACGCCCCAAACTGAGGAGCAGGGCCTTATAAAAGGCAGGGAAGCTAGGAGCCCAGACAGTCTCTCTTCTGCCTTCAGAGAGAGATGGGCCTAGCTGCTGGGAAAAAGAGACCAGGTAACTGAGTGCAGCCGGGCTGGGGAAGGCTGAGGAGCCGGGGAGCTCCAGCCTAGAAAGCCCCAGGCTGCGGCCTAGGAGTGGGCCGATAGGTACTGCGGGTCGCAGAGGGCGACCCAGGGGTAGGACAAAGCAGCAGGTCCAAACCCTCCTTGCCAGGGATGAGTTGACTGAGACTGCAGTCTGCCCAGAGTGGGGGGCTAGACAATGACTGGCAGTAGCCATACACTGAGGCAAGGTAGGGATAGAGGGTGAGGGTTACCTAAGGAGGGGAGACCCAGAGAGACGGGGGTGATTGTCAGGGGGCAGCACCCCAGAGAAAGGGGCACCGGGTCCAGGGAGGGACACGGGGGCCGGACGAACAGGTGGATCACTGGCCTGCAGAGGGCGCTCTGGCGCTGGACGGAGCAAATTCCATGAGTCACCAGCAGGAGGCGCCGCAGGGGTGAGTACCACCCGGTTACATGTGGCAAGCCAGGCAGGAGCCCGAATCGCCCCTGATATAAGGGGCCAGGGCAGGGGCCAGGGGATGATGGATCCCGGTTACGCGGGGGTCTTCTATGCAGAGGCCCCAGATGCAGTCTCTGGATGGGCCCCGGCATCGGTGCCCCAGAGGAAGGGGACCGGCCACTTACAGGGGATCCGGGAGGCCCACCAGGACATGTGGGAGGTGCAATGGGCCCTCCAAGGACAGTTGGCCCAGCTGGTGGAGGAACAGCGGGCCATGCGGAAAGTCCTGCGGCAGGTTTTCAGGAGGGACCGCCGAGGACCAAGGGAGGAGCCCGGCCCCAGGGCCAGGAGGCCTACGGCAGAAAGAAGGACTTGTTTTGTCTGTGCCAGGAGTGGGCACATAAAACAAGACTGTCCCTATGGGGCTGGGGGAAGGGTGCCTCACCCCAGATTGGGACAAAACCCAGTCCCTCAGACGGCACGCTGGGTGAGGGAACCCAGGCGGCTGCGGGTGTGTTGGGCCTGTGAGAGGCGGGGCCACTTTTGGCGGGACTGCCTGGCCCGGAGGAACATGACCCAGGGCAACCCAGGAAGGGTTGGCCCAGAGAGGGACAGTGGGAAGAAGCAGGGGGCCCGGGCAATACCGAGGCGGGGAGCCTGTTGGCATTGCCGGGAGCGGGGCCACCTGAAGAAAGACTGCCCCCTAGTGGGGAGGGCAACACAGCTGGAGGCAGCCGAGAGAGCGGCTGACCGGCCAGTGGGCCACCCAGGGGAGGTGGTGAAGACCGCAGCTGGGATGGTGGGGACCCTGCGAGAGGGTCATACCCAGACCATCACCGGGGAGGTCATTAACGAGGAGACCCAAACAGAGTGGGCCCAGCAAGAGGCTGGGGCCCAGAAGAAACAGGTCCAGGAGACAAAATGAACCCAGGTGGTCATGGGACAGGCCACAAAGGGAACCCAGACCCTGAGGGAAGAGGGCCTGGGGGACTCAGCCACGGAGCAGGCATGGAAGACAGCCGTAACGGAGCTCCGAAAAGTCTGCCAGGAGAAGGAAGCCCTAGCCGGCAAATTAAAAGACAGTGAGGAGAAGCAGGCACGGCTGGCAGGACACCTCCGGGCCGCACAGGCCAGAAGGCCCCATGATCCCCAGGGGTGGAGGTTTTAAGGGGGGAGGTGTGTAGCAGGGTGGACCCTGCTCCAGGGTTTTAAGGGGTTAAAAGTGGCCTGACAGAGCTGAGCTGATTGGGGAAGTGGCTGCAGCTGGGGGCCACGCCCCAAACTGAGGAGCAGGGCCTTATAAAAGGCAGGGAAGCTAGGAGCCCAGACAGTCTCTCTTCTGCCTTCAGAGAGAGATGGGCCTAACTGCTGGGAAAGAGACCAGGTAACTGAGTGCAGCCGGGCTGGGGAAGGCTGAGGAGCCGGGGAGCTCCAGCCTAGAAAGCCCCAGGCTGCGGCCTAGGAGTGGGCCGATAGGTACTGCGGGTCGCAGAGGGCGACCCAGGGGTAGGACAAAGCAGCAGGTCCAAACCCTCCTTGCCAGGGATGAGTTGGCTGAGACTGCAGTCTGCCCAGAGTGGGGGGCTAGACAATGATTGGCAGTAGCCATACACTGAGGCAAGGTAGGGATATAGGGTGAGGGTTACCTAAGGAGGGGAGACCCAGAGAGACGGGGGTGATTGTCAGGGGGCAGCACCCCAGAGAAAGGGGCACCGGGTCCAGGGAGGGACACGGGGGCCGGACGAACAGGTGGATCACTGGCCTGCAGAGGGCGCTCTGGTGCTGGACGGAGCAAATTCCATGAGTCACCAGCAGGAGGCGCCGCAGGGGTGAGTACCACCTGTTTACAGAGTGTAACAATTACTTTGCTTTAAAACGTGCTTTGGATGTGGGGGAAACTTGGAGAACGCGGCATGTAGCCGCAGATCGAAATCGACACAAACAGACACAGGCCCAGGGTCAGTTTCTCTTGAAAGCAAGTGGAGAGTCATAGGTTACCCTGATCTCCGAGGAAACTTGCTTTCAAAGCCTCCCGGATACACAGCGCTTCCCACTGGGATATTCTCTCGGCACGGGTGTCTGGCTGAGCGTAAACTGCAGCCAGGCGATTTGCCTCAACCTCCCATCCGGACAAAAAGGTCTCGCCCTTGCTCTCACATAGATTGTGGAGCACACAGCAAGCAGCAATAACTACGGGGATATTCTTTTCGCTGATGTCCGAGCGAGTCAGTAAGCTCCTCCATCTCCCCTTGAGACGTCCGAAAGCACACTCCACCACCATTCTGCACTTGCTCAGCCGGTAGTTGAAGAGCTCCTTCTCTCTGTCCAAGGCGCCTGTATAGGGCTTCATGAGCCAGGGCATTAGCGGGTAGGCTGGGTCCCCGAGGATCACTGTAGGCATCTGCACATCCCCAACCGTTATTTTGTGGTCCGGGAAGAAAGTACCTGCCTGGAGGAGTTTAAAGAGACCAGAGCTCCTGAACACACGCGCGTCATGAACCTTGCCCGCCCACCCGACGTTGATGTTGGTAAAACGTCCCCTATGGTCCACCAGTCCTTGCAGCACCATGGAAAAGTAGCCCTTTCGGTTAATGTACTCGCTGGCCTGGTGGGCTGGTGCCAGGATAGGGATGTGAGTCCCATCTATAGCCCCAGCGCAGTTTGGGAATCCCATCGCGGCAAAGCCGTCTATGATGACCTGAATGTTTCCCAGGTTCACTACCTTTGAGAGCAGTTGCTCAACGATTGCGTGGGCTACTTGAATCACAGCAACCCCCACGGTAGATTTGCCCACGCCAAAGTGGTTCGCTACTGACCGGTAGCTGTCTGGCGTTGCAAGTTTCCAGAGGGCTATGGCCACTCGCTTCTGCACACTCAGGGCTGCTCGCATCCGGGTGTCCTGGCGCTTCAGGGCAGGGGCCAGCAAGTCACAGAGTTCAAGGAAAGTGCCCTTACGCATCCTGAAGTTTCGCAGCCACTGTGATTCGTCCCAGACCTGCAGCACTATGCGGTCCCACCACTCCGTGCTGCTTTCCCGGGCCCAGAATCGCCGTTCCACACCATGAACTTGACCCATTGCCACCATGATCTCCACGGCGCGGCGTACCCTGCTTTGTGAGAGGCCTGCGCCACTCTCCTCACCGCGCTGCCGGAGCATCCTCGCCCGATTTCTCAGCAGCTGACTGTGGAAGAGGTGGACGATAAGGTGCGAGGAGTTGACAACGGCCATAAGTGCAGCGATGATCGCAGCGGGCTCCATGCTCGCAGTGCTGTGGAGTACGCGCTGAAACTGACAAGACAAGGGCGCGAACAGATTTCCTGCCGGCGCTTTCAGGGAGGGAGGGCGGTTGTGAGTGACGGTTGAATGATGACAGTTACCCAAAACCACCCTCGACACATTTTTCCCCCAGCAGGCATTGCGAGCTCTACCCAGCATTCCAATGGGCAGCAGGGACTGCGGGAACTGTGGGATAGGTTCCCACAGTGCCCCGCTTCCAAAGTCGACGCTGGCCCCGTTACTGTGGACTCAGAAATTCGAATTAGTGTATTTACTGTGGATACACAAATTCGACTTAATTGGATTCAAAATAGTCTTGTAGTGTAGACAAGGCCCCAGACATGGGAAAGTATGGAAAACACAATTAAGGCACCCAACCATCCTTAACTCTGACTCCTCATAATGGCATCAACTGACCACCCTTAACTCTGCCTCTTTATGTAGCAAAACCACCTGACCACCCTTAACTCAACCCCCCATAGTGATGCCACCCAACCACTGCTCCCCAGTAGCAACACCACCTGTCTACGCTTAACTCTGTCCCCCATAGCGGGGATACCCAACCACCCTTAACTCTGCCCTCCCCAGAGCAATGCCAGCCTTCCAGCTGCCCTTCATTAGTCTTTTCACAGCTACTTTGTAAGCTGTGTTATTTTTGGATCTTTTTAGAAGTGTGGCTTTGGCCATTAGACTAACAAGCACTAGCTCTTATATTGCACTTTTCATGAGTAGATTTCAAAGTGCTTGACAAAGGAGGCCTGTCTCATTTTGTAGATGGGGAAACTGAGGCACGGGGAGCTGACAGGACTTGCATGAGGTTACCCAGCAGGCCAGGAGTAGAACCCAGGCCTCCCGAATCCCAGTCCAGTGCCCTACCCGCTACATTGCATGGCCTCTTCATCTGCCAACTAACAACCTCTGTGCTGATACAAGGACTTTATCCCCACTGCCACGTCCCTGCTGCTGCCACCTTATTCCGCATGAGCTTTAAGAAATCTGTAGTCAACAGCACCTCTAGCGGCTGTTGTGCTCCGCAGAGACGTCCCCTGAGCATCCCCACCAGCAGCAAACCTGGCTACTGCCCAGCGCTGCCAGCTGGAGAAGCCATCCTCCCTACTCCATGTCCAAAAACCAACAGCCAATTTGGCTTCAACCCCCCGACGGAGCCAAGGCTCTGTGGAGCAGCAGCGCTTGCCCATGGAGTTTCAGGCGGCTTTTGCCAGTCACTGATCTGCCTATTTACACTTCCTGCCCAAACTGAGCTCAGCCCAAAGCCCAGGAGCTCCACAGGTTTTCTAGACTTAGAAACAACTCCAGCGTAGCCAATGATGCAGGGCCAGGTCCTGCCACCAATCATCATGTGGAACAGAACTTTATTCCCTGCTGGCTGAGCGAGGGAGGCTAGTCTGGTGGATAGGGCAGTAACCTAAGCTTCGGGTTCATTTCTGGCTCTGCTACAGCCTCCCTGGGTGTCCTTAGATGGATCAATGCATCTCTCCATGCCTCAGTTTCCACCTGTAAAATGGGGGTGATGATCCTTCCCGTCTCCCATCCTGTCTCTGTCTCGTCTACATGGACTGTCAGCTCTTTGAGGCAAGGGCTGGCGCTCAGTCTGCGGACGTGGTGCCTCGTACAACGGGGCCCTGCTCTCAGTTCGGAGACGGGTGCTCATGTAGCACAAATAATCATGATGCTCCTGAGGAAGGCTGAGCAGAGATGGGAGAAGGGCTGCAGTGCTGGGGTAGAGGGTCTCTGTGTCAATGGGCGCTGCCTCCTGAGACCCAGAGGTTAAAGGGATGGACCCCTGGGCCAGGCCGGTGAGGAGAATTGCACTGTCTTGCCGTTTCCCTGCCCCTGGCAAATGGTCTGCTCCCAGGCCTGCCAGTGGGACACACCCCTGTGCAGCGTCACCTCCCCGCTAGCGGCTGGTCCACCTGGAGGATAACAACCTGCTACCAGCTAATGGAGTTACTCCTCAGCTCAGGTGGTAGAGATCTGCGCTATGGATCTGAAGGTAGCAGGCTCAAGTTCTGCTGAGAGCCCCTGCTAGCGTTTGTTACAGCAGCTGGGGGCCAGGCACCAGGGTGCCCTCAGCCAGCTCCTGGAGGAGTCGCCCGTCCCATGCCGTGTTCTGAGTGTGCTGTCTGCCTGGTGCTGCGGCAGGGACTCACACTGGGATCCTCAGAGCCTGTGGGTAGCAGCTCTGCCAGGTGAGCCTGCCGTGTGAGCTGTCAGGAGCCAGAACGGCTCTGTTCATGGCCAGGAGAAGTCGCTCTGTGCCGATCGCACAGAGACCCTGTAGCCGAAAGCAGCCGGCTTTGCCATGTGCTGAGCACTAGCTTGTAGGAGGCCGGGGATGCGCTCAGGCTGAAGCAGGCAGGACCAAAGGCCAGCGTTTGGGAAGCTGATATTTAAGCCGCCCTAGGAAAGGCAGGGTAGTGAGCAGAGGAGCGGGCTAATTATTCACTCCGAGGGGAAACAGACCAGGGGAAATTGGATGAATGGAATTAGGCAGAAACACTTCAGCAAAACCAAATCTGCGCCAGTCACACGTGGCCGAGAGAAGGATATTTCAGAGGGAACGAGAAGCCACTTTGCGGAGTAAATCATCACAACTTGGAGATATGGGCTAGTTAGCATAGCATGAGCATAGGCTGCAATGTGGCCGATAAACACAACAGATCCGCCCCCCCCCCCTGTTCTCGGCCTGCACCGTGCTACATGCCAGGACTGCTGGGGCCTTCACGAGATGACACCCCTCATCCTCCTAGCAAAGATCTTCAGCCGGGCCTAGTGATTTCAGATGCCTCCATTTCCTGAGCCATTTTCTTGGCTCTCCTTAAAGGGGTCTAATTTTTTGGATGGGGGGTGAGAATCAGGGTCTCAAGTCAGGTGCCCAGTGTCACCTCTGACTGCTCCTAAACAGCCCCGTGGCCTGAACTCAAAGAAATGTCTTCCTACATCCTCTGGCCTCTTCTTCAAAGGGGAAACAAATAGCAATTCTGGGTGCTCAGAAGCAAGCTGATAATCCCTCAGCCCTGTATGTCCCCCAAGGGCCCTCACTTTGTGGGGGTCCCAGTTTCTGGGTATCCAACCTGCTACCCCTTGGAGCTAGCTGCAGAGGTGCTAGGCACTCAGAACACACAATGCCTCTTGGCTCCAATAGCAGCCGCTGGTGCTCAGCACCTCTGCAAAGCCGCCTGCAGGAATCTCAGCTGGGTGTACAAAAGAGAAGAGCTCCCCAAACCACTGGTCACTTTGGAAGATTTGGGCCAAAACTCTCTTCCCTGCCAGCCTAATGTGGATCAGAACCAGCGACCTAGAGACCACCCTGCCTGGTAACGATGGGCCAGATCCCCAGCTGGTGTAAATCAGCCCAGATGCAGTGACACCAATGAAATTCCCCTGCTTTATATCAAGGGCGAGTCTGGCTCCATACACCCAACCACGCTGCCCCACAGTCTCTTTTCATAGAGGGGTCCCATGCTGCTCAGTCATGCCTAAGAACCTATTGCAAAGGGCCCAGAATGTTGAGAATGGCAGTTTATCTGTTGGGAGAGAGTTTGTCTCCAATCGTCTGTCTGAAAAGCAGACAGAATGTGCCAATCAGCTTATGCTGATTGAGAATATGTCAGTTGTCTCAGAAGTTGTTCTGGACTCAACTGAAACCCAGAAAGATGCTCAGAAAGATGTTTCTGTAGAGCAACCCCTAGCTGAAAAGGAAAAGGACAAAATTTCTGGGGAGAATGAATTGTTGCCTAAAAGTGCTCCTGAAGAAGTAAAACCTCATGCTAATTTTTGCAAGCTGTTTGCTGCAGCTGAAGGTTGTGGAAGTGAGCTGATTGAGTTAGCTGAGAATGAATCATTGCTTGTAACAAGCAACAGTGTAGGTGCTGAGGAATTTGGTTCAGTTTCTAACTTTACACACACCTGGGAGGGCTATAGCTCTATTGTGAATCGGGCCAGCCCTAGTGTTTGTCAGATAGAAATCCTGAATGGGAAAAATGGAAAACCCTGGCAGAAATGTTTTCATTTTTCACAGCTCAAAGAATGGAAGGATAAACCACCTGACCCTCAAGACTGTCTTCTCCATCCTGTCGGGATGGCCCTATGTGTCATCATTGTCATTGGAACTCCAGCCATTGATGGATATGCTGGAACCCGAAACCCAACTGCTTGTGAGACACCCCGATGTCATCCACCCCCTGAAGGAGGAAGGCAAACGCAGCTCGGGGGAGTCACCGGAGGACAAGGTGAACGGAAATTCTATGATATACTTGTTGTTTTGGACTATGCTACTCGCTACTCAGACACCTCCACACCAGAGCCTGGGGCCAAAACAGAGCCAGGGGGAGGAGGGGGCCAACGACGTGGCCTGGGATGGGTGGCCCTGTATGTTCCTGGTTATTATCCTGCTCTTTAAGCTCTGCAGGCCAAGCCTGGAGCCTGAGTCCAGCTACGACTCCAGCAGCGAGGATGCCAGCAGTGAGGAAGAGGAGGAGGATGCTGAAGCAGGGCCCGGGAGCTCCTGCACCCGGCATCCCGACTTCCCCGACAGAGCGGCCCTGGAGCACTTTTATGAACAGCACCTCCAGGGAGTGTCTGAGGACCTGGCCAGTGTCAGGGACTCAAACCATAGACAGTTCCATTATTATTATTATTCTTGACCTTGAACGCAGAGCAACTTTCTCGTTATCTCTGGGCCAAGCTGAATGTCAAATTCACCCATTCCTTTCCTTAATAGACAAATTGCTCACACTGTGTCAGAGTGTGTTTTTCATATGGAGCTCTACTTCTCCCTTCTGCAAGTGCCCTCCCAATGGAGCTACCCTGCAAGACCTAGGTTCCCTAGGGCTGAGTTTCTCCAGCTCCAAAACCGGATGAGCACACACCCACCCACACATACATTAACAGAGCAAGTCTGAGCGGACCGGGTCAATCAGCACTGTCAAGCTGACCCCTTATATGTCCCTGGGCTCCATGGACTGGGTCAAACAGCACTTTCAAGCTGTTACCCTTATGTGTCCCAGATTCAGCACGGCCCTATCCCCACCTTCACAACACAATTGTGCGGCAAGAACCTACTCAATGAGCAAACCCCACCGTATTCTGGGCGCTGCAGGGATCTTAAGCTTAGGTAAAAGAAGCGTTGCTGCAGAGTGAATGGGGGAAGCTAAAAACACAAAAAGTAAAGTTCAGCAAGAGAGAGAGAAGCAACCAACTTAATCATAAAAGTTATTTATTGAATACTAGTGATAACTACACAAGGAGCCTAAACCAAAATAACCTACATTATTAAAGGTTAATACCTATGGTAGAAAGGGAAACAGAAAGAGAGAGAAAAGGGGCGGGGGTCTCACCCACTCCATGAGGCTTGAACTGGTTGGGGTTCCCAGGTGATGGTGGTAGCTGAGGGTCCTGAGGGCTGGAGACAGGCAGAGTCCCCAGCACGATCATCCAGGAGAAGATGGAGTTCCAGTGGAACTGATGCCTCGTTTGGATCTAAGCATCAGAACCCTGACTGGAGGGTGAGTAGGGATTTTTGTAGAGAAAATACAATGGTTCAAGGGAGAAGAATAGATTTGTTTATAGGTAAGCTGATGACTCAAGGGTTTTCTTTAGACTAAACAAAAGGAGCTGATCACTCTTGGCTATGGGTGGTGTTTTCTTCCAGGGAGCTCACAATGCAACTAGGCTGCTTCAGTATTTGGATATCAATTAAGGATTCATTACTAGAATTGGTCTGATAATTGCTGAGCTGGGTGTGTGCAGACATAGGTTCATTAGCATCTGGAGCACAGATGCCCTTATGCAGTGCTTCCCTGCTTTTTCTGGTCCCAGAATTCAGTGTGGTTTTCTGTTCTCCATTCTGTATGTAAATTGAGATGTCTTCCTGTCCCATCTGTCATGAAGATGAGGCTAGGGGAGTTGTCTCTGCTTTCCATTCTGTATTCTAATGGAAATGTCTTAATCTTGTCACCCTTGTCAGGAGGGGTCTAGGTGTGTCTCCCAATGCCCTTCACTGCTCTCTGCAAGTTTTTTTTCCTCTGATGGGTTTTGGTTTAAGCAGAGACTGGGGGGCGGGGTATCTTTCATGAGTCAGGCTGGATACTGCACCCTGGTTCCCCAAGAACACAGGTGTCTGGTATCAAGTCCCCCTGTTGATGGGGTGCTTGCGCTGAGCGAGTATCCCCATCACATCCTTCCTCCGTGGTACTGGGTCTGATCTTCCATCCATTGCAGCCGCCGAATCAGTTGTTGTATCCAACAAACCAGCAGAACCAGACCAATTAGTAGTATAATTTCGAAACCAATGATCACCACAATGGGGTGAAGTATGATATTTAAAAGACCTGTTGCACTGGGGCTCCACCCAAGCAAAGTCTCCCACCAGGAGTGATGGCCTGTGTTTTTAACTGTGGCTGCCAGCCTAGATATCTCCTGGTTGTGGTGTTGAATCTCAAGTTTGCCATTCTCCCCCAAAGTTCTGAGCCTTTGCACCTCAGCTTGTAAAGAGGGATGAGTTAATAGTCCCTGAATGGCAGTGAGACCCATTCCCAGTGAAATGGGGGAAACTGCCTTGTAGAGCCCAGGATAGGCATTTAGATGTTGTACAGTCCATATAGGCACAATAAACTTAATATCACAACTAACAATGGTGGTTACATTACAGAAACAGCGATTAACATAAGGCACCTTGGGTTGGATCCAATGTCCATTAATTAGTACTATATTACATCTTGTCCTTACACACACACATGCTTTACCAACATAGACAACAACAGACCCCTCTTCCTGGACAACATCAAAGGAACATTGAGATTTATTCCCAGGTTACCCATTCATCCCAACTCTTATGGCTAGTTCCAATCAAGGGAGCACATGCAAGTGCAATGTGAATTTAAATCAAATTGCTGGCAAGAGCTTATCACAATGTGTGCCCTTTAATGGAATTACCCAGTCTGGGTGACCTTGCTGAATCAAGTCATGTCCAGCTAAAGTCCAGTTCAGCGGTTTCCACAGTTTATGAGCAATCGTGTGAAAGTCTTGCCTGCTGGCGTAATCAGAGACAATCAGAGACAGCTGCAGTTCCTTTCCGGGTAATGGAGGTCAATCAGGATGGGTATCGCCCCCAGAGGCTCACTCTGAGAGGAGATTTGACCGATCAGGGGGAATTCCAGAGGGGGGTGAACCAGCACGCGCATTAGGGGTTGTGAATAAAAAACCAAGGACTGACAAACCATTCTCCCAACACCCTAAGCTTGTCACAGCTCCCCCATAATCTAGTGTTTGGGAACAGTCCCCTTACGCAAAGAGAAGCTGGAGAACATGAATTGAATGCACCCTAGCAGCTCAGACACCAGAAGGCAAATGAAGAGTTCCCCAGATGAATGTTTTTGATGCCCTCTCTCCTGCCTTATTCTGAGCTCAGCAGCTCAGCCCCCTTGGGCGGTTGCCCCATCCCATCTCCTGATCTAAGTACAGCATTGACAGCTCACAGGCTAGAGGGAGATGGCAGGGGGGCAGCCCCACTGTGACCTAGAGACGACATCAGCGCCTGCCTGATGCCAGAGCAGCAACCTGCCCTCAGGTGTAGCCTGGGTACTTGTTGCTGGTTTGAGAGTGTCAGTGGTTCTTAGTGCCTGAGCCTGGCGAAATGAGTTCACTCCTCCTATATCTCAACTCTGCCTCCTGCCTAACGATCCTGAAATTCATGCTGCTTTCTTGTCTTTTATGCTGTTCTGAGGCTCCCCAGATCTGAGGTAAGAGAATCCTAGAGAGCTGGAAAGGCTGGATTGCTGCCACACCAGGCCATCATGCCCTGACTATTGCTGGAGCCTGGGAACCAGGGACCCATGAAACTTGCTACCTCTGCTCATGGCAACTACCCCTCTTCCTCCGCACGCAAGGTGACTCCACGGGACCCCTCATGTGTGCCCAGGAGGATGAGGCAGAGGGGTCGCCGGAGATCACAGCAAGGGGAGCAGCCACCTCAGAACCACTCCAGCTCGGTTCTTGCCCACGCTTGGCAATGTCACCGTGTCCCTGTCCTGCACTGCTGCCTTGTGTCCGTAGGAGCCATGAGGCGCAGGGCAGGGCAGCCAGCTGCTCCCATGGCCCTGGGATCGGGGCATCCGGACCAGCAGCCCCCCCTCCCCTCCATCATGCCCCAGATCCCTGTGGAGTCAGCTTGGGAAGAGACGCTGCCTTGATCCCGCAGGAGCCCTGGGAGACCCTGCCCCTGGCACCCCTGCCGCCTCACCCAGGGCACCCATCACATTGCCCAGGAGCAGCTGGAAACTCACCACCTCCTGGCAGCTCTCAGCCCCTCCCCAAGCGCCCTGCCACAGAGGCCCAGGGCCATCGGACGTGGAGCACGAGGCTGACTGCCCTGGGCCAGGTTGCACTGCGCAGCCTAGAGACCAACGTGCAGTGCGAGCACCTGCAGGCCCTGTCGGGGGGCCCGATGCCCCACCCCGAGTCCCCGGCCCTGCTGGTCACCGGCACCCCCCATATGCCTGCCCCAAGCGCTGGGGGGTGGCCAGGGCTGGAGCTCACCGAGCAGGGCACCCCCTTTCTGAGCACCACCTCCCGCCACAGCTTGGAGTGGCACATCCGCAGCAAAAGGCTGCAGCACCACTGGGGCCTGCCCCCTGTCCTGCAGCGCTTCCTGGCAGCCCTCCTGGCCCCGGCCCCCCACCCCAGCGCCCTGCCCGCCAGGCGCCCCAGAGGTGGTAACCGGCTCCCAGGAGCTGCTCTTCCTCTGCAGCAGTGCGCGGGGGAGCTGGAGTCTCATCTCCTCAGCATGCAGGCGCGGCATCTCTGGGGGCTGCCGGGAGGCTCCAAGCCTCACTTCACCGGTTCATGCCACCTGCCCCAGGCCACACACGAGCCAGACACCTGCCCACCACAGGTCACAGGCCAGCCAGCTGCCCGCCTACCCTGGACCCATGCACCAGACTGTTGACGAAGAACAGCCCCCGGCAGATACGGTGGTCCCCCGAGTGTGAGACTGCCTTCCGGACGCTTCAGACGTGCCTATGCCAAGAGCCGGTGCTGCACAGCCCGGATTTCAACCGGAGGTTCATCCTCCAGACGGATGCCTCCGAGGTGGGGCTGTCCTGTCCCAGGAAGTTGATGAGGAGGACCACCCAGTGCTGTACTTCAGCCGTAAATTATTTCCTCGGGAGAAAAACTACGCGGTGATTGAGAAAGAAGCACTGGCTACAAAGTGGGCCTGTGATGCCCTACATTACTACCTCCTTGGGGCCCCGTTCACGTTAATCACGGACCATGCCCCCCTCCGATGGTTGATGAATATGAAGAACAATAACGCCCGACTTATGCAATGGTATCTGGCCTTACAACCCTATGCGTTCGCAATCCAGCATAGGGCTGGCAAAGACCATGCGAACGCGGACTTTATGTCTCACCTCGGAGGGATGGAAGAGCCTGGCCCCGACAAGTGGGAGCCTGACTTGAGGGGATGTGTGTGTAGTGAGGCGGGGTGGCTCCCCTCCTGCCCAGAGGAGGGAGAGCCTAGCCAGAAGCCAGAGTGGGCAGAGCCACAGAGCACTGGGCCCGCCCCTCAAAGGGTCAGGCGGCGACCCGGAACGATAAAAGCCGGCCCTCAGAACTATTTGCACTGAGTTATTCAGTGTATTTTGTTTATTACAGATGTTTATTATGTGAGTAACCAGTCTAGAAATTGGAACCTTGTCAGTGTTAGTGAATTAAGATAGTGAAACAAAGCATTTTAACATTAAGAGAAAAGCTGCATCATTATCAGGTAACTAGAATAAAAATTAAAACAGCATTTACAATCAACATACTGCAAGCAGTCTGTCTGAGACTTATAAGTGACAAATGCAAGTCTAAAGTAGAAACTGATGTCTGAGTATTGAGATGTGCAAGCCATGAGTAGTTCAATACAAACTCATCATGGCTTTATGAGAAAAAATGTAGACAAACTTCAAATAATCGAGCAACATGTGATGGGTGCACCTGAAAAAATTTGCCTCAGTCTGAACAAATTTGCCCCAGCCGATGTATATCCACATACCCACAAATGATACAACCTTCAGTTAACAGCAGAAGTTGCCTCTTCTGCTTCAAAACACCATAAGCCCAGTGGAACTGACGTGGTTCTGTTGTGCAGGAATAACAGGATTTGGGTATCAAAATAAACAGGATTGTTTCTAGTGGGGTCAGTTCTTGGCCTTATGCTAGTTAACCTTTTTATCAGTGGAAGAAAACAAAATCATCACTGATAAAAGTTTGCACACAACACAAAAATTGGGGGAGAGGTAACCAGCGAAAGGACAGGACACTGATACAGCATGATCTGGATCACTTGGTAAACTGGGAGCAAGCAAACAATATGTTTTAATATGGGTAAATGTATACTTCTAGGAACAAAGAATGTAGGTCACAATGGAGGACTCTATCCTGGGAAGAGTTGACTCTGAAAAAGATTTGTGGGTTGTGGTGGATAATCAGCTGAATATGGGCTCCAGGCCACACTCTGGCCAAAAGGGCTAGCGCCATCCTGGGATGCATAATCAAGGGACTCTTGAGTTGGAGTAAAGAGGTTGTTTTACTTCTATCTTCAGCCTGGTGCAACTGTTACTGGAATATTGTGTCCAGTTCTGATGTCCAAAATTCAAGGATGTTGATAATTAGGGAGTGTTCAGAGAAGAGCCATGAGAATGATTAAAGGATTAGAAAACACATCTTAGAGTGATAGACTAAAGGAGCTCAATCTATTTAGTTGAACAAAGCGAAGATTACGGGCTGACTTAATCACAGCTAAAAGTACCTACATGGGGAACAAATATATGATAATGGGCTCTTCAATCTAGCAGAGAAAGGTCTGGAAGCTGAAGCTAGACAAATTCAGACTGTAAATAAAGCATCAACTTTTAACAGTGAGGGTAATTAACCAATGGAACAATTTACACCAAGAGTTGTGGTGGATTCTTCATCCTAGCAATTTTTATATCAAGACTGGATGTTTTTCTAAAAGATCTGCTTTAAGAATTATTTAGGGAAGGTTCTCTAGCCTGTGTCAAACTAGATAACCATGGTGGTCCCTTTTGGCCTTGGAATCAATGAAAAATCAGTTTAAGTGCTTCTATATTAGGGATTTGCACCAGTTTAATTTAGTCAAACCAACGCAATTTTTCTAATACCGACAAGGCCTTAATCTCTGCCTTAATTTCCCATCTGTCCAATGGTAAGAACACTTTCTTTTTCTACCCTTTGTCTAGTTTATTTAGAGTGTAAGATCTTCATGGCAGAGACTGTGTTTTACTATGTGTACATACAACATCTAGCACCAGGGAGTGCTGGGCCTCAAGCCACCACTGTAATAAAAATAGTAAGTAATAATAAATACTCCTGGGATTAAACTGGCCCAGTGTGTACATGAGATTATTCAGTACCAGAGATAAATTGGGGCTGAAGCAATCTGGATGCAGGAAAAAGAGGATGGGTTTCTCTGAGAATAAGTTAAGATCTGTGTTCCCCTGTTAATAACGAAAATACATAATAAATCACACATGCATATGTTGTTAAAGAGGGGCAGGTCACATGAACAACAATTCCTAACCCAAGACTTTTTATTACTGGGATGCTACATCTAATGATATCCTAACATCAAACCTGCCAAGCCTCACGCATCTGAAGGTTGGAACTTCTTCTCATTCAGGGTAATTTCTCCTTTTTATGATTACTTTGATTACAATGGCCTCTAGAGGCCAGTCAGGATCAGGGCCACATGTGTCAGACACTGTGCAAATGCATATAATGAAAAGAACGTCCCTGCCCTAAAGAATGTACAACCTAGGGGTCAATTTGATACCTTCATTCACATTGAATAGTACCTTAGACCATAAGTCCCATTGTAGTCAGAGTAATACTCTAGACCTGTTTAACTAATAAATTTTTAAACTCGAGTGTAGTCAGGTAAGTTGTATTTTTCTAAGTGACTTAAGTGCCCACATCCCATTTTCAAAAGTGACAGGCTCTTAAGAGCCTAAGTCCCATTGACGTTCAATGAAACTCTTAAGCACCTCCGTAGCTTCTGAAAATAGGACCAAAGTGCTTCTAAAAATGTGGTTAAGGTCCAAGCGAAGACCACGTGCTTAGGAGGAGAGCCAAAGTTTCAGCTTGAACAGCTAACACATTTCAATACTGCCTGCCCCGTCAACTCTAGGTGTTAGCTAACGCTCTTCAAAATTTCCATGTTATAAGCCAGTGGACAGGATGAGCGAGGAAGGGCACCAGATCATGTAACATCTCTCCCTCCAGCAAGGAAGGGGTTTGTACCCAGTATGCGCATGTCAACCAGTCACCCTCTCCTCCTCCAGGGCAGTTCAGCACCTATGCCGTGGCCTGTGGTTACAGGGCCCTTTGGGGGTGTATGTAGCTCCCATACCTCCCAATTCCTATGGGGAAGGTGGTTCTAGTCCCTTCCCCCAACCAGTTCCTAGGGAAAAGGCAATTCCAGTCACTGTCCCTCCATTCCTCACCTCAGTTCCTATGGGGAAGGTGGGTCCAGTCCCCTCCCCAGCCCCCATCCAGTTCCCACAGGGAAGGCAGCTCCAGTCTCCCCAACTGAGTTCCTATGGGGAAAGTGGTGATTTCCCTACACCCGCCCCTGAATTTCCCCAACACCCCCCCGCCCCAGTTTTGTGAGCTAGTTACATACCAATTTAGTGACTGTTTGTTTGGAAATCTGAATTTGAACTGAAACATTAATACACACTTTAAAAGCTTATACAGTGTATGATAAAATATGTGTATCTGAAAAAGTATATGTCATAAACAGATAGTTACGGGTTAATGTCTCTTTTACCTGTAAAGTGTTAACAAGCTCAGTGAACCTGGATGACACCTGACCAGAGGACCAATGAAGGGACAAGATACTTTCAAATCTTGGTGGAGGGAAGTCTTTGTTTGGGTTCTTTGTTTTGGGGGTTGTTCTTTCTTGGATCTAAGAGGGGCCAGATGTACATCCAGGTTCTCCAAGCTTCCTAAAATAGTCTCTTCTATTCAATATAGTGAGTATTAATTAAAAAGGCGGATTAGTCTTTTGTTTGCTTTCTGTATTTGCAAATGTATATTTTGCTGGAAGGATATTTTATCTCTGTTGCTGTACTTGTACTTATGCTAGGGGGGAGGGAGTCCCTCTAGTTTTTATAAGTTGTATACCCTGTAAGCATTTCCATCCTGATTTTACAGAGATAGTTTTTACTTTTTCTTTCTTTAATTGAAAGCTTTTCTTTTTAAGAACCTGATTGATTTTTCCCCCTTGTTTGAGACCTCAGGGGATTACTCTAACTCACCAGGGATAGGTGGGGGGAAAAGAGGAGGGGGAAGGTGAATCCCTCTTTGTTTTTAGATTCAAGGAGTTTGAATCAGGGTAATCGTTCCAGACAACCAAGGGAGGGAAAGTCTGGGAGGGGGAAAGGTGGGGAAATGGTTTATTTCCCTTTGTGTTAAGACCCAAGGAGTTTGGGTCTTGGGTTCCCCAGGGAAGGTTTGGGGGGAATGGAAAGTGTACCAAAACACTATAATTTTGGTCGGTGGCAGCGCTCTCAGATCTAAGCTAGAATTTAAGCTTAGAAGAGTACATGCAGGTCCCCACCTTTTGGACGCTAAAGTTCAAAGTGGGGAACAAACCTATGACAGTATAATAGGTTTGAAAAGTATGAACATAGACTAACTTCCTTGCTTCCTTATACAGCTGTTGTTTTTTATGATGTCAACGCATTCATTTCGGTGATGTTGGCCAACCTAATAATTTCAAATGATGATTTGTAAGCAAAGTCTAAATGAGCTCTCCCTGACAGCTAGTGATGAGCTTGGGCTGCAGGGAAAGGCTTCAGGGCCAGATTATATTTACATTCACACCTAATCTACCTAGATATCCAGCACACAGAGCTGTGTTGTCCAAGTGATAGATTTTGGCTGGGGTTGGGTCACAAACCACTTGAATATGGGGGGGAGGATGAAATGTTGTTCTTATTGTATTATGTAAAGGGCAGTAGAACTGTACTTAACCTGTGATGATTTGAAGGCATCGAGAGAGGGTGGGGACCTGTCCCTCTCCACTGTTTAAAGACAGAGCTGATTAGGCTCCATAGATAGTCTTTTGTTCTGTTAAGTGACCACTGCAGCTGAAAGCACTGACAATCAGGTCTAAGTGCTTAGTCCTGTTGTGCGGACAGTGTTCCTGTGGGTACAGTGTTTTTGTGTAAGAGACAGCCCAGACTGCACTAGCAGCGAGGTTCCCTCACTGAGAGCTCAGCTGAAATCACTGAGAGCTGGTGGAACCTCAAGAGACCAACTCGCAGTGGTCACAGTCGCAGGTGGCAGCAGAAGGTGACTGCGCAGGGCCACTGGCAACAGAGCAGTGGAGGTGGCACAACGAACAGCCGTGGCCAGAGCGAACAGTGAGCAGCTGGAGGAACAAGCAAGGTGCCTTCTTGTCCCCCACCTGGAAGGTGTATTCATGTGAAAGCACCTCTGAACTCTGAGTCTCCACTGACCAAGGACAACACCGGTGAGTGGAGTGCGGTGGAGGGAAAAGTGTTAAATAAACATTTGTTTGTTGGACTATATTTTAGTCACTTTGCTCCAGAATGCTAGATTTGGGAATGATTGGGAATGGAAACTTATATAAATATGTTTCCTAGTAGGCCAAGATTTTTAAATTGCATTATTTGCCAAGGTTATCTCACATTGTTATCTTGGGAGGTCATTATGTTGGGGAGATTCTGTACTAAACATTTTTATTATTATAATTAATTTTTACATAAGAATGGTCATACTGGGTCAGACCAATGGTCCATATAGCTCAGTATCCTGTCTTACAACAGTGATCAAGGGCAGGTGAATGACCAGAACAAGTAATCATCAAGTGACCGTCCCCTGTTGCCCATTCCCAGCTTCTGGCAAACAGGCTAGGGACACTCAGAGCATGGTGTTGCATCCCTCCCCATCCTGGCTAATAGCCACTGATGGACCTATTCTACAGGAATTTATCTAGTTCTTTTTATAATCCTGTTATAGTTTTGGTCTTCACACCATCCCCTGGCAAAGAGTTCCCTGGGTTGACTTTATATTGTGTGAAGAAGTACTTCCTTTTGTTTTTTTAAAAACCTACTGCCTATTAATTTCATTGGGTGACTGCTAGTTCTTGTGTTATGTGAAGGATTAAATACAATTTCCTTATTCACTTTCTTCACACCAGTCAAGATTTTGTAAACCTCTATCATATCCCCATTAGTCATCTCTTTTCTAAGCTGAAAATTCCCAGTCATTTTAATCTCTCTTGTTTCAGACCCCTGATCATTTTAGTTACCCATCTGTGTACCTTTTCCAATTCCAATATATATTTTTTAGGCTGGGTGACCAGATCTGCACACACTATTCAAGGTATGCACGTACCATGGATTTTTATAGGGGCAATAAGGTATTTTCTGTCTCATTATCTATCCCTTTCTTAATGATTCCCAACATTGTTTGCTTTTGTGACTGCTGCTGCACATTGAGTGGATGTTTTCAGAGAACTGTCCATAATGACTCCAAGATCTTTCTTGAGTGTTAACGGCTAATTCAGACTCCTTCATTTTGTATGTATAGTTGAGATTGTTTTCCAATGTGCATTACTTTGCATTTGTCATCTGCCATTTTTGTTGCCCAGTCACCCAGTTTTGTGAGATCCCTTTGTAGCTCTTTGCAGTCTGCCTGGGACTTAACTATCTTGAATAGTTTTGTAACATCTTCAAATTTTGCCACCTCACTGTTTACCCATTTTTCCAGATGAATATGTTGAACAGTACTGGTCCCAGTACTGACCCCTTAAGGATACCACTATTTATCTCTCCATTCTGAAAACTGATAATTTATTCCTACCCTTTGTTTCATCTTTTAACCAGTTACTAATCCATGAGAGGACTGCCCTCTTATCCCATGATGGCTTACTTTTCAAAAGTCAATTTAAACTCAATACTTTTTTTTAAATGTATATTTTTTTAGAAATCTAGACCTGTTACGTGTTTTGATGTAACTTGCATTATTCTTATGTTAAAACTGCATAATCCTAACAAAACATTTACTTTAGTCATATTTCTTTTATATATCTCATTGGTCCTGATATCGCCTCCTAATTTCAATTCCTGGGGAAACCACACCATGGCTCCCATATAACTCCCCTGCCAGTTCCCCCCCACTCCCCCAGTTCATACAGGAAAGGCAGCTCCAGGCCCCTCGGTTCCCAGGGGCAGACAGTTCTTGCCCCCACCCCTCCTGACTATGGGACAGGCAGCTTTAGCCTGCCACCCCCCCCAACCCCAATGCCTATGGGGAAGGGGGCTCCAGCCCCCCCACCCCGTTCCTATGGGGAAGGCAGCTCCTACACCCCGACTCCCCGAGCAGCGCCACCCCCCAAACCCAGCCACAGTCAGGCGCTGCTGAACCCCGCGCGGGGGGTGCTCCGCCAAACGCCCCTCCCCCCTCCAGACTCACTAACTGTAGAGCCCCAAATGGCGGTTAAAACCGTTCCCCTCAACCGCCCTGCCCCGACAACAGCCGCGCCGCGCGTTCCCCCTGCGCAAGGCAGTTGGGTGGGCACTGGGGACAGAGCGACCAATCAGAGCGCAGAACAGAAAGTGGGGGAATGACAAGGAAACAGACCAATCAGAGCCCAGAAGAGGGAAAGGTAAAGAGAGAACAGCCAATCAGAGCCCCCGGATCAGGGAGGCCCCGCCTCCATTTCGTAGGATTGCGCGGCCGGCTGCACACTCCGAGCTGCAAAGGGTGGAGCGGTGCCCCACCCCCACCTCGAGCGCTGCGTGCACCGGGCTCCGCTCCCAGGGGGCGGGGTGTCCCTGGCGGGATTCCGCGGGCTGGGGCGGCTTGTTCCCCCCCCCCCCCTACGCTGCGGGGTGTGAGCCCCTCCCCCACAGCATGGACATGGGGGGGTGAGCCCCTCCCTCCACAGCACCCTCCCACCCACCAGGGGCTTAGACCTCCCCCCTGACACTGCAGGGGGTGAACCCCTCCCCCACAGCACCCCCACCCGCCAGGGCTTAGACCTCCCCCGACACTGCAGGGTGTGAACCCCTCCCCCATAGCATGGACATGGACCCTGACACTGCAGGACATGGGCCCTTCCCCTCACACCAACCCCACAAAGGGGCTTGGACCCCTGACAGTGCAGGGGGTGAGCCCCTCCCTCCACAGCCCCCCCCCCCCGATGGGCTTGCACCCTGACACTGCAGGGGTGAGCCCTCCTCCACAGCAGCCCCCAAGGGGCTTGGACCCCTGACACTGCAGGGTGTGCCCCTTCCCCAAGGTGCCTGGTACCCCGACACTGTAGAGCATGGGCTCCCTGCCCCCACAGTGCCCCCCCAAGGGGCACGTACCACCTGACATGGCCGGGTATGGGTCCCTCTTGGGCAGGAGGGAGAGCTCAGTGGTTTGCGCATTGGCCTGCTAAGCCCAGGCTTGTGAGCTCAATCCTTGAGGGGGCCACTTAGGGATGTGGGGCAAAAATCAGTACGTGGTCCTGCTAGTGAAGGCAGGGGGCTGGACTCAGTGGCCTTTCAGGGTCGCTCCTGTTCTAGGAGATAGGTGTATCTCTCCCCCCACAGCACCCCCAAGGGGCATGGCACCCCGACAGACTCCCTGCCCCCACAGTGGGCCTCCCCACAGAGGCATGGACCACTTCAACACTGCAGAGCATGGGTGCCCTCCCCCCAACAGTCCCCTCAAGGGCATGAACCCCCTAGGGACACCACAGGGCTTGGTCCACCTCCCCCCCAGCACTGTCTCACTAAGGTACATGAGTTCCCCCCACACACAATGCTCCCCCATGCCATTGAGGGGCATGAGCCCCCTCTCCTCCACACAGCATTCCCACAATGAAGGCTGTGACACACACACACATCACTCCCCCAGGCCTCTGCAAGGCACAAGGCCCCTGTTCTTCTCACAGCAGCCCCAGTGGGAGGGGCATAACACCCAGTCCCTAAGTGGCACTGCACAGGGGGCAAGTGTGGCAATTTGCCCCAGACCCTGCAGGGGCCCCCACAAGAATATAGTATTCTATAGTATTGCAACTTTTTTTTTAGGGAAGGGGCCCCCAACATTGCTTTGCCCCAGGTCCCCTGAATCCTCTGGGGAGCCCTGGCACTGCAGGGTGAAACTTCCCCTCCTCACTGCCCTCAGTGAGGAGCACGAACTCTGGCAGGGCAGAATGTCAGGTTGTAACATTGCTTGAAAATGTGAAAAACATTGGCACAATGTGTGGCCAACTGTGGAAATCTGGACAATCCTGCAGAATTCAGGAGGGCAGCACCTTCTAGTCCGGCCTCAAACTAGCCCTGGGGGACACTGTTTGTTTTTAGGCTATTAAAATTCAGTTAAATTGTAGGAGTGTTGGGGTTTTTTTCCCCCCTTTTAAAGAAAGAAACAAGGCATTTAGTTGCAAACAATTAGCACTCAATTAATTCACAAACAGGGCATCCCAAGACTACGAAGCGCCACAGCGCTTACCGTGGTGTAGCATCTGCAAACATTTCCTATTTATGAGGACATTTTCTTCAGTTTTTACTTCTTTGCTTTAGACGTGGCTACAACCCAGTAATGAACATCATCAGCTCAAGAAAATAAATGAGTAAGAATTGTGCTGTTCAAATATATGCCCCAATCCACCAAAATTCCTCTCTGGTGGTAGAAAACTCTTCCAACAGGACATTGTCATCTCAATTATTGCTTCAAAGGTTGTTTTTTTCCCCTCCTGCTGATGATAACTCATCTCAATTGATTGGCCTCTTATGGTTGGTATGGCTACTTCCACCTTTTCATGTTCTCTGTATGTATAAATAGCCACTTTCTCTGTGTTCCGTTCTATGCATCCGATGAAGTGGGCTGTAGCCCACAAAAGCTTATGCTCTAATACATTTGTTAGTCTCTAAGGTGTCACAAGTACTCCTATTGTTTTCTGTATTTCGCCATTCTCTGCCTCCCCAAATTCCTAGCCTTACTGGACAGCAAACTGCAAAAGCATTGCTGCTTCTGGTTTGATTCATGCTTGCTTTGTTGTCAGACTGATTTTCAGCTGAAGTTAAACTGCACACTAAACAAGCTGAATAAGCACATACACACACACCAATAATACTCATGGCATCCCTATTGTTAATGTTCCTTGCCCACTCTGAACTTTAGGGTACAGATGTGGGGACCTGCATGAGACCCTTTAAGCTTAATTACCAGCTTGGATCTGGTTTTGCTGCCACCACCCAAATCATTTAAGAGTTCTTTGGGAATCTCTGTCTACCTTCCCCCCACCCCCGAATATCTCCCTCCCAATACTATAACCTCCTCCACCAATTCCCTGGTGAACACCGATCCAAACCCTTGGTTCTTAAAACAAGGAAAAATCAATCAGGTTCTTAAAAAGAAGGCTTTTAATTAAAGAAAGAAAGGTAAAAATCATCTCTGTAAAATCAGGATGGAAAATAACTTTACAGGGTAATCAGATTCAAAGAGCTCAGAGGAACCCCCTCTAGCCTTAGGTTCAAAGTTACAGCAAACAGAGGTAAAATCCTCTCAGCAAAAAGGAACATTTACAAGTTGAGAAAACAAAGATAAACCTAACACACCTGGCCTGGCTGTTACTTACAAGTTTGAAATATGAGAGACTGGTTCAGAAGACTTGAAGAGCATGGATTGATGTCTGGTCCCTCCTAGTCCCAAGAGCGAACAACCCCCAAAACAAAGAGCACAAACACAAGCCTTCCCCCTGCCAAGATTTGAAAGTATCTTGTCCCCTTATTGGTCCTCTGGCTCAGGTGTCAGCCAGGCTACCTGAGCTTCTTAACCCCTTACAGCTAAAAGGATTTTGGTATCTCTGGCCAGGAGGGATTTTATAGTATTGTACACAGGGGGGCTGTTACCCTTCCCTTCATAGTTATGACACCTAGAAAGCATGGATCTAAGGAATCAAGATAGGTGTGGTTAAAATATTCACAGCATTTATGAATGTAGTGAACGCAATGTGTGGATGTGCAAGTTTAGTGCTAACAAAAGGTCCCACCATGACAGTCTGTGTGTGAATTCCTCTGTCCACAGATCAGATATGGTAGAGGCAGCGAAATTCTCTGCCAATGTTACTGAACTATAAACTAGAAGAAGGATGGGAGTTGATTCTCCCATCACACTATAGCATCTCTGCTAAGATTGCCAGCAAGGATGACAATTAGTGCCAAATGTGTTTGGTTTTTTTATATGTGGACTTTAATCTACTAGAACTTGCATTGCGAATCACCAATTTCACAGGCTAGAAAGCTGTCATCTGGTAATAACTTACTTCTGACGTTTATGTAGTTGCATTAATGTATTTTTACACTATTTCAGCGGAATTCAGAAGCATCTCAATTTTTGCTTCCTGAGTTGTTCCTGGTTGTAGCTTTTCTAATGGTTCTAAGGAACTTGCCAAATTAATAAAGATTTGGGTAACACTTTAAAAGAGATCTAGACCAAAAAGCAATGGAGCGAGAAATGCCACACATAATAAAACACACGTCAACAGAATGGTATTTAGTCACAGCCTAAGGTGACTTCAATTAATATTACATGTTAGTGTGCATTTAACAATGTTGTGTGCTTGAATACAGGTGGCTCAACACAATCTGCCTGTTCTTCTGCATGACATTTTCCTTTGGCATCTGTCTATGAACCTCTACAGATGCTTTGTTTCTAGGCATACCAGCTCACAACAAATTGCTTAACTAACATTTTGAATCCATTCATGTAATTTATTTTGTTTTTAGTAGTGGTGAATTTGAACCAAACCACCAGACCCAAACACCCCCCCCCCCCCAAAAATACAGAGAAATGTGCAGGCAGACTTTGCTTCAGGTCCCTATAATGGGCCAAATCAAATCCAAATCCGACCACCACCAAACTGGGAAAGTTCAGAACAGTGTTGCCAACTCTTGTGATTTTTTAATCACAAGTCTTGTGGTATTTGATGTTTGCTTGCAGCTCCAGCTCCTGAAGGCATGTGATTTGGGGAGAAGCTCAATGTTCATTGTTTTTTTAAAGGAAGTTTCTAGGCCTCCCGGTTGTAGAGAAAAGCTTGAAAGTGTGAATTGAGTGAGACCTAAAGGTTCAAACACCAAAAGGTAAATGAAAAAAGCCTACTTTGAAAAAAATCTCATGATATTTAAGCCAATCTCACATTTTGGGGGAACTTGACTCATGACAGTCTAACACTTGGGGATGGCAGTACTAGAATCTGAACTCTGTGGTGTGGGCTACACTTCCACTAATTCTGGATGCTTCTATTTTTAGGTGCTCAACTTGAGACACAAATGCCTGATTGTTCAGAAGTGTTAAGCACCTGCAGCTCTTATTGACGTCAGTCAGAAATTCGAATCATGATCAAGCCAGGCACCCAAAATTGGTTGACATGTTTAAAAAAAAACTAGACTTAATTGATTACACCCATCACGCCAGAGGCGGATACACATCTAAACAACATGTGCAGCCAGACAAACTGGCTGCCAAAATCAAAGAGCTCCCCAACATGAAATGTACCGTACAAATGTGGACAACCACAAAGTTTTTCACCAATAACTACATGCAATAACCTCTGCTGAACCTCACACACACAATATATTGGCAAACAGCAAAAGATGGACATTTTTGGCTAATGGTATAGATTTTAATATCCCCCTTTGATGGAAAGTGCCAGTGTGCCTTCAATGCTCATGCAGAGCACCTAGGAGCTAGATATTTCAGCCTTGGAGCACACACAGGAAAAAATTAGTGGGTGCTTAGCACTCACTATCAGCCAACTCCCCTCCCCCTACCCCGCCCTGCCAGTGCCTCCTGCTCACCGCTGGCCCCACTGATCAACTCTTCCCTCTCCCTCCCAGCACCTCCCACCCACCACGATCAGTTGTTCCTCAGCCTGCAGGGAGTGCTGGGGGGAGGGGGAGGAGCAGGGATGGGGCACGCTTTGGGGAGGAGACAGACGTGTGCGGGAAGAGGCAGAGTGGGGCATGGCCTTGGGGAAAGTGCTTGAGAAATGTACTTAAGCCAACCTAAGCCCCTGCATAGCCAGCGTTAGATCAATAGCAGGATTCTTCTGTCGACCTAGCTACCACCTCTTGGGGAGGTGGATGAACAACAGCAACAGAAGAGCCCCTCCTGTGGGCGCTGGTAGTGTCTATACTGAAGTGCTAGAGCAGTGGAGGTGCAGAGCCCTGGTAGCCTTTCAGCCTTCAGTCTGAGGCTCCATTGTGCTAGGCCCTGTACAAAATGCTGAGCACTCACAACACCCACTGAAGCGCACTGCAGAGCAGTGTGTGCGTGCTGAGGGGGAAGACCAGGACTGGACTAGTAGAGGGGGATGTCACAGGTCGAGCGTGGGATGGGCTGGCAGAGCTGTGAGAGAGGTTTGCCCAGCCGCTGCCTGCCCTTTAGCTGGGCCCAAGCCTGTTTTACAGCAAAGGCGCTGCTCAAAAAGGAAAGCTTGAAGGAAGGTATTTACTTCATGTCGGTCCACTGAGCTCGTTTCCCCCTCTCTAACCAGCATGTAAGTTACTACATTTAAAATCCAAGTGCGGCCTGTGCAGCAGAGCTCAGCACCGGGGGGGAAGCGTCTTCCTACGAATTAGACGCACAATAAAAATAAGTGCAACCTAGCGATCTTATTGTAAACAGGAATGTTCTATGGCTTTCCCTGTTTTCCTGCCTCCAACGGCCAGTGTCAGCTGCCACACGCCCCCTGAGAGGAGCTCTGTGCATGCAGACCCATCTGCTGTAACATTTCAGCAGGGTGCACATTTCCCCCAGGGTCAGGGTAACGAAGCGGAAGGCTGACAAACTGAAACTGGAATGAATCGATTATTAACCATTTCTTCCCGAAGGCACAATTCCTACAGCCCTGGTTATGCTCCAGCTGTCTTGCTATAACGACTGGAGAACACTTGCTGTTACCTAATATAAGACATACCTGTGGCATTTTGTCCCTGCTGGGATCACTCCATATAAAGCGATCCAGTAAGAAGAGGCTCTGTTCTTGAATCCTCCAGTTTTCATAAACACTTTAAATTCAACAAAATCACAAAGAACAAAATGTCTGAAAAGAGCATGCAAATACAGACTTGTTTTGCTCAGATTCAAATGCAGAGCAGCCTCTAATTGGTATTTTACAGGGATATTACAAGTTAAAATAGTGATTATAAGATCAAATGAGTAATTCATTACCTCCAAGCAACAAGTACTTAACCATGTACTTTTGAATATTTAGTTTTAATAGAAATTTATCTGGAAGAATGTTCCAGGACTGAATGATGTTTTCTTGAAGCCTGCAGCGCTTGTCACAGTCAGCATTTCAGCTGTGACAGGTTGGGTCATTATGTACCAGTGAGTTGGGCACCTCTGCAGTGCACCTTCTTTCCATCTGTGGGAGTAGAAAATAAAAAGCAAGTTCAAGCTGTAGCTCTTCTGGGATGGGAGAAATTCAGTTTAAAAGCAGACCTCTGTTGTTTTCATTGCTATCTTTTGAGTAGGTGGAGTTTTAAGTATCATGGAGTGTTTGAAATCATTTTCTTTTAATGAAGACTGATCTCTTTGTATAGGAAGATTTAAATGTTTTGATTCCTTTATTCAAGCACAGTAGAGGATTTTATAATTTCTTGAGATTCAACGATTCTTTTTTTATTATGTAAATATACCCAGAAACAGAAATGCTGTATATGAAGAACTGTAGTTTCACTCCATTCACCTATCTGCACTGAGTTATTCAATGTATTTTGTTCATTACAGATGTTTATTATGTGAGTAACCAATCTAGAAATTGGAATGTTGTCAGTGTTAGTGAATTAAGATAGTGAAACAAAGCATTTTAACACTAAGAGAAAAGCTGCATCATTATCAGATAACTAGAATAAAAATTAAAATAGCATTTAAAATCAAGTGTTGTTGTGAAGAGGAAATTTCTCTTTTTCAAAATACTGCAAGCAGTCTGTCTGTCTGAGACTTATACGTGACAAATGCAAGTCTAAAGTAGAAACTGGTGTCTGAGGATTGAGATGTGCGAGCCGTGAGTTGTTCAATACAAACTCATGATGGCTTTATGAGTCAAAATGTAGACTAACCTTCAAATAATCGAGCAACACGTGATGGGTGCACCTGAACAAGTCTGCTTGCTCCAGATGATATATATCCACACACCCACCAATGATACAACCTTCAGTTAACAGCAGCAGTTGCTTCTTCCTCTTCAAAACACCACAGGCCCAGTGGAACTGATGTGGTTCTATTGTGTAGAATAGCAGGATATGGGTAGCCCACACAGGGCCATGGACCCCAGCACTGCAAGGGGTTTTTCCTAGATGTCCCCATGCAGTGGTATTTAGGAGGATGAAAAATGATTGGGCCATGGGATGGCCAGATGCTGAGGGCATAGACCTGTTGCTACATGGATTCAGCAGTCGCTGACCTGGACTGCAGAAGTGACAAGAGCTACTGCAGACTCAGGATTATCATAGTGGGCTTGGATTTCTTCCCGCAGCCCCCGAGAAACAGTTTGTGCCCAAGCCGACTATTACTCTTCTTTGAGATGGCAAAGGATTTAACCCGTTAGGCAGAAATTTCACAATGGGCTGCACTTTTAAATAACCATTAACAACATTAAAATAATATTTTTCAAACTATGCTATTTTTTGCTAATTTGAGTTTCAGTTCACGTTGTTTCTATCCTAGCCTATCTTCTCCATATTTCTACAGTGCAGTGCTGAATTTGTGACATCACGATTGCTTACACAGCAACAGACTGTGAATTTCATGATGACTTCACTGCTCACGGTTACAGACTAGAGACTGAAGGGCTAGGAAGCAGTTCTGCAGAAAAAGACGTAGGGGTTACAGTGGATGAGAAGCTGGATATGAGTCAACATAGGGCCCTTGTTGCCAAGAAGGCTAACGGCATTTTGGGCAGTATAAGTAGGGGCATTGCCAGCAGATCGAGGGACATGATCATTCCCCTCTATTCGACATTGGTGAGGCCTCATCTGGAGTACTGTGTCCAGTTTTGGGCCCCACATGAGAAGAAGGATGTGGCAAAATTGGAAAGAGTCCAGCGGAGGGCAACAAAAATGATTAGGGGGCTGGAGCACATGACTTATGAGGAGAGGCTGAGGGAAGTGGGATTGTTTAGTCTGCAGAAGAGAAGAATGAGGGGGGATTTGATAGCTGCTTTCAACTACCTGAAAGGGGGTTCCAAAGAGGATGGATGTAGACTGTTCTGAGTGGTAGCAGATGACAAAACAAGGAGTAATGGTCTCAAGTTGCAGTGGGGGAAGTTTAGGTTGGATATTAGGAAAAACGTTTTCACTCAGAGAGTGGTGAAGCACTGGAATGGGTTCCCTAGGGAGGTGGTGGAATCTCCTTCCGTAGAGGTTTTTAAGGTCAGGCTTGAGAGACCTCTGACTGGGATGATTTAGTTGGGAATTGGTCCTGCTTTGAGCAGGGGGTTGGACTAGATACCTCCTGAGGTCCCTTCCAACCCTGATATTCTATGAATTAAGCAGAAAGAGGAGCTAGGCTGAAAACCAGAAAGAGTTTATAACAGTTAAAAGGGGTGATGCTGCAGTCCTTGAGCACCCAAACCTCCCAGTGACTTTGAAGGATTGAGCCTAGGTAATTTAAAACTCTAGAAACGGATTTAGCAAGTTTCAGGCAAAGTACTGTAAAAGGATTGCTTGCTTGTGTAGCAAATGTTCTCGCTTTCACATTTGCCCTGGTATGAAAGTTCCTCTGAGTCAAGACATCTGATTAAAACTAAAGAAAGATCTGCATGAGCAAATTTTGTCATGCATTGCTTTAAAATGTTTTGTGTATTATGACACTTCAGATGTAATTGGTAGTATGATTAAGTTGCTCATCAAGCCCACTGTTCAGATTGGAAGATGAAATGCTCCATTAAAAGTTATTGTATACAGTAGTTAAATCTGGCACAAATTAGTCCAGCGCTACATTGATGACATCTTCATCATCTGGACCCATGGGAAGGAGACTCTGGAAAAATTCCACCACGATTTCAACAGTTTCCACCCCACCATCAACCTCAGCCTGGACCAATCTACACGGGAGGTCCACTTCTTAAACACCACGGTGCAAATAAGTGATGGTCACGTTAACACTACCCTATACCGAAAACCTACCGACCGCTATGCCTACCTTCATGCCTCCAGCTTCCATCCCAGGCACACCACACGATACATTGTCTACAGCCAAGCACTGAGGTACAACCACATCTGCTCCAACCCGGCAGACAGAGACCAACACCTACAAAATCTCCACCAAGCATTCTCAAAACTACAGTACCCGCACGAGGAAATAAGGAAACAGATCAACAGAGCCAGACGTGTACACAGAAGCCTCCTACTGCAAGACAAACCCCAGAAAGAAACCAGCAGAATTCCACTGGCCATCACATACAGACCTCAGCTAAAACCTCTCCAATGCATCGTCAGTGATCTACAACCCATCCTGGACAACAATTCCTCACTTTCACAGGCCTTGGGTGGCAGGCCAGTCCTCGCCCACAGACAACCTGCCAACCTGAAACATATTCTCACCAGTAACTGCATACTGCACCATAGTAACTCTAACTCAGGAACCAATCCATGCAACAAACCTCGATGCCAACTCTGCCCACATATCTACACCAGCGACACTATCACCGGTTCATTCACCTGCACGTCCACCAATGTAATGTACGCCATCATATGCCAGCAACACCCCTCTGCTATGTACATCGGCCCTGGGACTGCCCTGGGCGGGACGCGCACACAGCTCTGGTCTCCTGGTCGCCTCGGGTCCTGGGGGGGCTCCAGAGTCCTGGTGGTTGCGGCTCTGTGGTGCTGCCAGAGGCAGACGCCTGGTGGAGCTGGCAGGAAGGAGCCCTGCTCTGGCCCCCCAGGCCGAAGTGAGGTGTGGTCGGGCGAGGTGGGGCACTCGGCCTGGTGGTTCCATCCAGGCCCAGGGTTCCATGCAGGCCCCGCTGGCTGCCTGCACCCTCAGCAGGGAGTGGGCACAGTCACCCTTCTTGATGCAGAGGTAGAATGGTGGCCGGCTGGCTGGTGTGTGGTCTGGGATGGGTGTCCGGCCTACTGGCCTATGACCTGGGATGGGCGGGCGGCTGGCTGGTGCGTGGTCCTGGGTGGGTGGGCGGCTGGCTGGCCTGTGACCTGGGATGGGCGGGCGGCTGGCAGGCACGTGGTCCGGGGTGGGCAGGCGGCTGACTGGCCTGTGACCTGGGATGGGCGGGCGGCTGGCTGGTGTGTGGTCTGGGATGGGTGGCTGGCCTGCTGGCCTATGACCTGGGATGGGCGGGCGGCTGGCAGGCACGTGGTCCGGGATGGGCGGGCGGCTGGCTGGCGCGTGGTCCAGGGTGGGCAGGCGGCTGACTGGCCTGTGCCCTGGGATGGGCGGGCGGCTGGCTGGACCGTGTTCCGGGGGGGGGGGGCGGCTGGCTGGCCTGTGACCTGGGATGGGCGGGCGGCTGGCTGGCGCGTGGTCCAGGGTGGGCAGGCGGCTGACTGGCCTGTGACCTGGGATGGGCGGGTGGCTGGCTGGCGCGTGGCCCAGGGTGGGCGGGCGACTGGCTAGCGCGTGGTCCGGGGTAGGCGGATGGCTGGCTAGAGCGTGGCCCGGAGCTGGCGGGCGGCTGGCTAGCACGTGGTCCGGGGTAGACGGACGGCTGACTGGCGTGTGGCCCGGGGTGGGTGGCCAGCTTGATGTTGCATGGCACGGGGTGGGCAGGCGGCTGGCGGGCAGGCTTCTGGATGGCATGTGGCCTGGGGCTTGTGGCATGAACTGACGCAGTGAGGCTTGGAGCCTCCCGGGCAGCCCCCAGCGATGCTGCGCCTACATGCTGAGGAGATGAGTCTCCAGCTCCCCCCGGGCACTGCTGCAGACGAAGGGCAGCTCCTGGGGGCTGATGGCCACCTCCCTGGGGCGCCTGGCGGGCAGGGTGCTGGGGCGGGGTGCTGGAGCCAGGAAGGCTGCCAGGGAGCACTTCAGGACAGGGGGTAGGCCCCAGTGGTGCTGCAGCCCCTTGCTGCGGATGTGCCACTCCAAGCTGTGGCGGGAGGTGGTGCTCAGGAAGGGGGTGCCCTGCTCGGTGAGCTCCAGCCCTGGCCACCCCCCAGTGCTCGGGGCAGGCAGGTGGGGAGCGCAGGGGACTAGCCGGGCTGAGGACTCGGGGTGGGGCATCGGGCCTCCCAACGAGGCCTGCAGGTGCTCGCACTGCACGTTGGTCTCTAGGCTGCACGGTGCGACCTGGTCCAGGACGGGCAGCCTCGTGCTCCGCGCCCAATAGCCCCGGGCCCCTGCGGCAGGGCGCTTGGGGAGGGGCTGAGAGCTGCCAGGAGGTGGTGAGTTTCCAGCTGCTCCTGGGCAATGTGATGGGTGCCCCGGGCAAGGCAGGAGCGGTGCCAGGGGCAGGGTCTCCCAGGGCTCCTGTGGGTTCCAGGCAGCGTCTCTTCCCAAACAGCAGGTACAGCTGCCCAGCAAGGAGGGGCTGGAGTCCACAGCTTTGGAGGCACCACCCTGGAACTCAGCCCGCCAGGCCGCCCTGTGGGAGAGCGACATGGACAGTGAGGGAGGGAGTGCATGGCACAGGCTGGGCAAGGCACGGCGCAGCTGGGGCTGGGCAGGACCAGTCCCAGGACTGACCCCTGTGGGGTCCCAGTAGATTCACCAGCCCAGTTTGACAGCAAACCATTGATGTCTATGCATTGAGTATGGTCTTTCAACCTGTTGTGCACCACCTTATAGTAATTTCATGTAGATCACATAGCCCTAGTTTGCTTATGAGAATGCCATGTGGGACTGTGTCAAAAGCCTTAAAATCAAGATATATCATGTCTACAGCTTCCCCCCACCTCATCTGTGAGGCCAGTAACCCTGTCAAACAAGGAAATTAGTTTGGTTTGGCATGATTTGTTCTTGACAAAGCCATGCTGGCCATTACTTATTATTCTCCAGGTGCTTGCAACTGGTTGTTTAGTAATTTGTTCAAGTATATTTCCAGGTATTGAAGTTAGGTTGACTGGTCTATAATTCCCTGGATCCTCTGTATTCCCCCTTTTAAAGACAGGTACTTTTTGACCTTCTCCAGTCTTCTGGGAGCTGACCCATCCTCCAAGAGTTCTCAGAGATAATTGCTAACAGTTCTGAGATTGTTTCAGCTAGTTTCTGAAGTACCCTAAGATGAATTTCATCAGGCCTCACTGACATGAAGAAGAGCTAATAGCTGAGGACATCAAGGAAGCTAAGTAGAGGACATACATTTTTGTAAGGATCTCTGGATTAAACCTAAGTCGGCAGAGCCTGGGATGGCTGATGTTCCCGCAATGCCTTTGGGAGGGCATGCAAAGCTGCATCCAGGGAGCACCATGGAGAGTAAGTGATGCAGGCAGTACTGCCCAAAGGTCCCAGACTGACAGTACCTTGTGGCCCTCTGATTAGCCAGGTGGACTATTTAACTCTGGAAGGTGCCCCAAGAAGCAGTCTGGCCAACCACATATACTTCTGGCCTGCTGCAGCTCCAGATCTTGACAAATTAGAGAATTTGTTTGATATCAGCAAGATGAAATTCAATAAAGACAAGGTCAAAGTACTACAGTTCAGAAGGAAAAATAAAATGCACAACTACAAAATAGCTTGTTAGGTGGCAGTACTTTTTAAAGACACCATAACAGAGGCCCAACTTCAATGTATACCCCAAATTAAGAAACACAATAAAAGAACTAAAAAAGAGCCGCTGTGGCTTAACAACCATGTAAAAGAAGCAGTGAGAGATAAAAAAGACTTCCTTTAAAAAGTGGCAAATAGAAAGGAGCATAAACACTGCCAAATTAAGAATAAAAATGTAATAAGGAAAGCCAAAGAGGAGTTTGAAGAACGGCTAGCCAAAAACTCCAAAGATAATAACAAAATGTTTTTAAGTACCGTATTTTTCCATGTATAAGACGCCCACATTTATTTGACGCCCGCACTTTTCTAACCCCAAATTCAGGTTTTTTGTTTTTTTTTCACTACAGCTGCAGCTTTTCCCCACACACACTTTGCTGCTCAGGCCCAGGAACAGGACGCGGAGGTAGGGGTAGAGGGAAGGAGGAGGGCCGTGCGCCCGGCTGGTCTCCGGCGGCAGCCCTGCCCGGCTCCTGCCGCGTCCCTCCCCGGCGGCGCGACTCCTGCCGCTGGCTCCTCGGTCCCCAGCCGCCCGGCTCCCGTGTCCCCGGCCCTCGGTCCCCAGCCGCCCGGCTTCCTCGGTCCCCAGCCGCCCGGCTCCCGCCCCAGCCGCCGCTGTGCCCGGATCGCACTACGAGCCGGGCAGCCGGGACGCGGGAGGCTCCCGTCCCCAGCCGCCCGGCTCCCGTGTCCCCGGCTCCTCGGTCCCCAGCCGCCCGGCTCCTCGGTCCCCAGCCGCCCGGCTCCCTCGCCCCCAGCCGCCGCTGTGCCCGGATCGCACTACCGAGCCGGGCAGCCGGGACGCGGGAGGCTCCTCGGTCCCCAGCCGCCCGGCCCCGTGTCCCCGGCTCCTCGGTCCCCAGCCGCCCGGCTCCTCGGTCCCCAGCCGCCCGGCTCCCCGGCCCCAGCCGCCGCTGTGCCCGGATCGCACTACCGAGCCGGGCAGCCGGGACGCGGGAGGCTCCCGTCCCCAGCCGCCCGGCTCCCGTGTCCCAGCTCCTCGGTCCCCAGCCGCCCGGCTCCCTCGGTCCCCAGCCGCCCGGCTCCCCGCGTCCCCAGCCGCCGCTGTGCCCGGACCGCACTACCGGAGCCGGGCAGCTGGGGACGCGGGGAGCCGGGGAGCGGGCGGCTGGGGTTCCGCCTGGCTCCCCAGCCGCCCGGCTCCCCTCCCCGCGTCCCCAGCCGCCCGGCTCCCCAGCCGCCCGGCTCCCCCAGTCCCCAGCCGCCGCTGTTCCCGGACCGCACTACCGGAGCCGGGCAGCGGGGACGCGGGGAGCCGGGGAGCGGGCGGCTGGGGGTCCGCCTGGCTCCCCAGCCGCCCGGCCCTCCGCGGCCCCAGCCGCCCGGCTCCCCAGCCGCCCGGCTCCCCCAGTCCCCAGCCGCCGCTGTTCCCGGACCGCACTACCGGAGCCGGGCAGCGGGGACGCGGGGAGCCGGGGAGCGGGCGGCTGGGGTTCCGCCTGGCTCCCCAGCCGCCCGGCTCCCCTCCCCGCGTCCCCAGCCGCCCGGCTCCCCAGCCGCCCGGCTCCCTCGGTCCCCAGCCGCCGCTGTGCCCGGACCGCACTACCGGAGCCGGGCAGCTGGGGACGCGGGGAGCCGGGGAGCGGGCGGCTGGGGAGCCGCCTGGCTCCCCTCCCCGCGTCCCCAGCCGCCCGGCTCCCCGGCTCCCCAGCCGCCCGGCTCCCCCAGTCCCCAGCCGCCGCTGTTCCCGGACCGCACTACCGGAGCCGGGCAGCCGGGGACGCGGGGAGCCGCCCGGCTCCCTGGCTCCCCAGCCACCGGCTCCCCGCGTCCCCAGCTGCCCGGCCCGTAGTGCGGTCCGGGCACTGCGGGGCAGCGACCCCACCTACCCGGATGCCCGGCCCGACACTGCCCGCCCGCGCCTCCGAGCTCCAGCCGCGGATGGATAGTAGCGCCACCAGCCACGTGCAGGCAGCACGGTAAGGGGGCAGGGAGGGGGTGTTGGAGAGAGAGCAGGGGAGTTTGGGGGTGGGGGGGTAGATAGGGGTTGGGGGGGGTCAGAGGGCAGGGAACAGGGGGCTTACTTCCGTGTATAAGACTACCCTCAATTTTTAGGCTAAGGATTTTAGAAAAAAGTATAGTCTTATACACGGAAAAATACGGTACATCAGAAGCAGGAAGCCTGCTAAACAATCAGGGGCCCCTGGACGATCGAGGTACAAAAGGATCGCTTAAAGACGATAAAGCTATTGTGGAGAAACTAAATGCATTCTTTGCTTCAGTCTTCACGGCTGAGGCTGTTAGGGAGATTCCCAAAACTTGGCCGGTTTTTGTAGGTGATAAATCTGAGGAACTGTCACAGATTGAAGTGTCACTAGAGGAGGTTTTGGAATTAATTGATAAACTTAACATTAACAAGTTACTGGGACCAGATGGCATTCACCCAAGAGTTCTGAAAGAACTCAAATGTGAAGTTGCCGAACTATTGACTAGAGTTTGTAACCTGTCCTTTAAATCAGCCTCTGTACCCAACAACTGGAAGATAGCTAATGTAACGCCAATATTTAAAAAGGGCTCTAGGGGTGATCTCGGCAATTACAGACCGGTAAGTCTAACGTCGGTACCGGGCAAATTAGTCGAAACAATAGTTAAGAATAAAATTGTCAGACAACTAGAAAAACATAAATTGTTGGGCAAAAGTTAACATGGTTTCAGTAAAGGGAAACCGTGTCTTACTAATCTATTAGAGTTCTTTGAAGGGGTCAACAAACATGTGGACAAGGGGGATCCGGTGGACAGAGTGTACTTAGATTTCCAGAAAGCCTTTGACAAGGTCCCTCACCAAAGGCTCTTACGTAAATTAAGCTGTCATGGGATAAAAGGGAAGGTCCTTTCATGGATTGAGAACTGGTTAAAAGACAGGGGAAAAGGGGTAGGAATTAATGGTAAATTCTCAGAATGGAGAGTGGTAACTAGTGGTGTTCCCCAAGGGTCAGTCCTAGGACCAATCCTATTCAACTTATTCATAAATGATCTGGAGAAAGGGGTAAACAGTGAGGTGGCAAAGTTTGCTGATGATACTAAACTGCTCAAGATAGTTAGGACCAAAGCAGACTGAAGAACTTCAAAAAGATCTCACAAAACTAAGTGATTGGGCAACCAAATGGCAAATGAAATTTTATGTGGATAAATGTAAAGTAATGCACATTGAAAAAAATAACCTCAACTATACATACAGTATGATGGGGGCTAATTTAGCTACAACAAATCAGGAAAAAGTTCTTGGAATCATCGTGGATAGTTCTCTGAAGATGTCCATGCAGTGTTCCGAGGCGGTCAAAAAAGCAAACAGGATGTTAGCAATCATTAAAAAGGGGATAGAGAATAAGAATGAGAATATATTATTGCCCTTATATAAATCCATGGTACGCCCACATCTTTAATACTGCGTACAGATGTGGTCTCCTCATCTTAAAAAAGATATACTGGCACTAGAAAAGGTTCAGAGGAGGGCAACCAAAATGATTAGGGGTTTGGAATGGGTCCCATTTGAGGAAAGATTAAAGAGGCTAGGACTTTTCAGCTTGGAAAAGAGGAGACTAAGGGGGGATATGATAGAGGTCTATAAAATCATGAGTGATGTGTAGAAAGTAGATAAGGAAAAGTTATTTACTTATTCCCATAATACAAGAACTAGGGGTCACCAAATGAAATTAATAGGCAGCAGGTTTAAAACAAATAAAAGGAAGTTCTTGTTCACGCAGTGCACGGTCAACTTGTGGAACTCCTTACCTGAGGAGGTTGTGAAGTCTAGGAATATAACAGGGTTTAAAAGAGAACTGGATAAATTCATGGAGGTTAAGTCCATTAATGGCTATTAGCCAGGATGGGTAAGGAATGGTGTCTCTAGCCTCTGTTTGTCAGAGGGTGGAGATGGATGGCAGGAGAGAGATCACTTGATCATTGCCTGTTAGGTTCACTCCCTCTGGGGCACCTGGCATTGGCCACTGTTGGTAGACAGGATACTTGGCTAGATGGACCTTTGGTCTAACACAGTACAGCCGTTCTTATGGTCGTCTTATGTTCTTATGTACTGCTGAAAAGCACCAGGGGATTGTAGTGGATTGCAAACTGAGTATGAGTTAACAATGTAATGAAGTTGCAGAGCATTAACAGGAGTGTGGAGTGTAAGATATATGGGGTAAATGTCCCACTCTAGTCAGCACTGGTGAGGCCTCAGCTGGTTTTGGGTGCTGGACTGTAATAAAGATGTGGATAAAATGGTGCCGGGGCAGCTCTAGGTAACCCATTCCAGTGCTTCACCACTCTCTGAGTGAAAATGTTTTTCCTAATATCCAACCTAAACGTCCCCCACTGCAACTTGAGACCATTACTCCTTGTTTTGTCATCTGCTACCACTCAGAACAGTCTACATCCATCCTCTTTGGAACCCCTTTCAGGTAGTTGAAAGCAGCTATCAAATCCCCCTCGTTCTTCTCTCTTCTGCAGACTAAACAATCCCACTTCCTCAGCCTCTCCTCATAAGTCATGTGCTCCAGCCCCTAATCATTTTTGTTGCCCTCCGCTGGACTCTCTTTCCAATTTTGCCACATCCTTCTTCTCGTGTGGGCCCAAAACTGGACACAGTACTCCAGATGAGGCCTCACCAATGTCGAATAGAGGGGAATGATCATGTCCCTCGATCTGCTGGCAATGCCCCTACTGATACAGCCCAAAATGCCGTTAGCCTTCTTGGCAACAAGGGCACACTGCTGACTCATATCCAGCTTCTCATCCACTGTAACCCCTACGTCTTTTTCTGCAGAACTGCTTCCTAGCCCTTCAGTCTCTAGTCTGTAACCGTGAGCAGTGAAGTCATCATGAAATTCACAGTCTGTTGCTGTGTAAGCAATCGTGATGTCACAAATTCAGCACTGCACTGTAGAAATATGGAGAAGATAGGCTAGGATAGAAACAACGTGAACTGAAACTCAAATTAGCAAAAAATAGCATAGTTTGAAAAATATTATTTTAATGTTGTTAATGGTTATTTAAAAGTGCAGCCCATTGTGAAATTTCTGCCTAACGGGTTAAATCCTTTGCCATCTCAAAGAAGAGTAATAGTCGGCTTGGGCACAAACTGTTTCTCGGGGCTGCGGAAGAAATCCAAGCCCACTATGATAATCCTGAGTCTGCAGTAGCTCTTGTCACTTCTGCAGTCCAGGTCAGCGACTGCTGAATCCATGTAGCAACAGGTCTATGCCCTCAGCATCTGGCCACCCCATGGCCCAATCATTTTTCATCCTCCTAAATACCACTGCAAGGGGACATCTAGGAAAACCCCTTGCAGTGCTGGGGTCCATGGCCCTGTGTGGGCTACCCATATCCTGCTATTCTACACACTAGAACCACGTCAGTTCCACTGGGCCTGTGGTGTTTTGAAGGAAGAGGCAACTGCTGCTGTTAACTGAAGGTTGTATCATTGGTGGGTGTGTGGATATATATCATCTGGAGCAAGCAGACTTGTTCAGGTGCACCCACCACGTGTTGCTCGATTATTTGAAGGTTAGTCTACATTTTGACTCATAAAGCCATCATGAGTTTGTATTGAACAACTCACGGCTCGCACATCTCAATCCTCAGACACCAGTTTCTACTTTAGACTTGCATTTGTCACGTATAAGTCTCAGACAGACAGACTGCTTGCAGTATTTTGAAAAAGAGAAATTTCTCTTCACACCAACACTTGATTTTAAATGCTATTTTAATTTTTATTCTAGTTATCTGATAATGATGCAGCTTTTCTCTTAGTGTTAAAATGCTTTGTTTCACTATCTTAATTCACTAACACTGACAACATTCCAATTTCTAGATTGGTTACTCACATAATAAACATCTGTAATGAACAAAATACATTGAATAACTCAGTGCAGATAGGTGAATGGAGTGAAACTACAGTTCTTCATATACAGCATTTCTGTTTCTGGGTATATTTACATAATAAAAAAAGAATCGTTGAATCTCAAGAAATTATAAAATCCTCTACTGTGCTTGAATAAAGGAATCAAAACATTTAAATCTTCCTATACAAAGAGATCAGTCTTCATTAAAAGAAAATGATTTCAAACACTCCATGATACTTAAAACTCCACCTACTCAAAAGATAGCAATGAAAACAACAGAGGTCTGCTTTTAAACTGAATTTCTCCCATCCCAGAAGAGCTACAGCTTGAACTTGCTTTTTATTTTCTACTCCCACAGATGGAAAGAAGGTGCACTGCAGAGGTGCCCAACTCACTGGTACATAATGACCCAACCTGTCACAGCTGAAATGCTGACTGTGACAAGCGCTGCAGGCTTCAAGAAAACATCATTCAGTCCTGGAACATTCTTCCAGATAAATTTCTATTAAAACTAAATATTCAAAAGTACATGGTTAAGTACTTGTTGCTTGGAGGTAATGAATTACTCATTTGATCTTATAATAACTATTTTAACTTGTAATATCCCTGTAAAATACCAATTAGAGGCTGCTCTGCATTTGAATCTGAGCAAAACAAGTCTGTATTTGCATGCTCTTTTCATACATTTTGTTCTTTGTGATTTTGTTGAATTTAAAGTGTTTATGAAAACTGGAGGATTCAAGAACAGAGCCTCTTCTTACTGGATTGCTTTATATGGAGTGATCCCAGCAGGGACAAAATGCCACAGGTATGTCTTATATTAGGTAACAGCAAGTGTTCTCCAGTCGTTATAGCAAGACAGCTGGAGCATAACCAGGGCTGTAGGAATTGTGCCTTCGGGAAGAAATGGTTAATAATCGATTCATTCCTGTTTCAGTTTGTCAGCCTTCCGCTTCGTTACCCTGACCCTTGGGGAAATGTGCACCCTGCTGAAATGTTACAGCAGATGGGTCTGCATGCACAGAGCTCCTCTCAGGGGGCGTGTGGCAGCTGACACCGGCCGTTGGAGGCAGGAAGACAGGGAAATCCATAGAACATTCCTGTTTACAATAAGATCGTTAAGTTGCACTTATTTTTATTGTGCGTCTAATTCGTAGGAAGACGCTTCCCCCCGGTGCTGAGCTCTGCTGCACAGGCCGCACTTGGATTTTAAATGTAGTAACTTACATGCTGGTTAGAGAGGGGGAAACGAGCTCAGTGGACCGACATGAAGTAAATACCTTCCTTCAAGCTTTCCTTTTTGAGCAGCGCCTTTGCTGTAAAACAGGCTTGGGCCCAGCTAAAGGGCAGGCAGCGGCTGGGCAAACCTCTCTCACAGCTCTGCCAGCCCATCCCACGCTCGACCTGTGACACCCCCCTCTACTAGTCCAGTCCTGGTCTTCCCTCAGCACGCACACACTGCTCTGCAGTGCGCTCAGTGGGTGCTGTGAGTGCTCAGCATTTTGTACAGGGCCTAGCACAATGGAGCCTCAGACTGAAGGCTGAAAGGCTACCAGGGCTCTGCACCTCCACTGCTCTAGCACTTCAGTATAGACACTACCAGCGCCCACGGGAGGGGCTCTTCTGTTGCTGTTGTTCATCTACCTCCCCAAGAGGTGGTAGCTAGGTCGACAGAAGAATCCTGCTATTGATCTAACGCTGGCTATGCAGGTGCTTAGGTTGGCTTAAGTACATTTCAAGCACTTTCCCAAGGCCATGCCCCACTCTGCCTCTTCCCGCACACGCCTGTCTCCTCCCCAAAGCGTGCCCCATCCTCGCTTCCTCTCTCCCCAGCACTCCCTGCAGGCTGAGGAACAGCTGATCGTGGTGGGTGGGAGGTGCTGGGAGGGAGAGGAAGAGTTGATCAGTGGGGCCAGCGGTGAGCAGGAGGCACTGGCAGGGCGGGGCAGGGGAGGAGTTGGCTGATAGTGGGTGCTAAGCACCCACTAATTTTTTCCTGTGTGTGCTCCAAGGCTGAAATATCTAGCTCCTAGGTGCTCTGCATGAGCATTGAAGGCACACTGGCACTTTCCATCAAAGGGGGATATTAAAATCTATACCATTAGCCAAAATGTCCATCTTTGCTGTTTGCCAATATATTGTGTGTGTGAGGTTCAGCAGAGGTTATTGCATGTAGTTATTGGTGAAAAACTTTGTGGTTGTCCACATTTGTACGGTACATTTCATGTTGGGGAGTTTGATTTTGGCAGCCAGTTTGTCTGGCTGCACATGTTGTTTAGATGTGTATCCGCTTGGCGTGATGGGTGTAATCAATTAAGTCTAGTTTTTTTTAAAACATGTCAACCAATTTTGGGTGCCTGGCTTGATCATGATTCGAATTTCTGATTGACGTCAATAAGAGCTGCAGGTGCTTAACACTTCTGAACAATCAGGCATTTGTGTCTCAAGTTGAGAACCTAAAAATAGAATCATACATAATTAGTGGAAGTGTAGCCCACACCACAGAGTTCAGATTCTAGTACTGCCATCCCCAAGTGTTAGACTGTCATGAGTCAAGTTCCCCCAAAATGTGAGATTGGCTTAAATATCATGAGATTTTTTTCAAAGTAGGCTTTTTTCATTTACCTTTTGGTGTTTGAACCTTTAGGTCTCACTCAATTCACACTTTCAAGCTTTTCTACAACCGCAGGCCTAGAAACTTCCTTTAAAAAACAATGAACATTGAGCTTCTCCCAAATCACATGCCTTCAGGAGCTGGAGCTGCAAGCAAACATCAACACACAAGACTTGTGATTAAAAAATCACAAGAGTTGGCAACACTGTTCTGAACTTTCCCAGTTTGGTGGTGGTCGGATTTGGATTTGATTTGGCCCATTATAGGGACCTGAAGCAAAGTCTGCCTGCACATTTCTCTGTATTTTGGGGGGCTGTTTGGGTCTGGTGGTTTGGTTCAAATTCACCACTACTAAAAACAAAATAAATTTATATGGATGGATTAAAAATGTTAGTTAAGCAATTTGTTGTGAGCTGGTATGCCTAGAAACAAAGCATCTGTAGAGGTTCGTAGACAGATGCCAAAGGAAAATATCATGCAGAAGAACAGGCAGATTGTGTTGAGCCACCTGTATTCAAGCACACTCGCTCCATTGCTTTTTGGTCTAGATCTCTTTTAAAGTGTTACCCAAATCTTTATTAATTTGGCAAGTTCCTTAGAACCATTAGAAAAGCTACAACCAGGAACAACTCAGGAAGCAAAAATTGAGATGCTTCTGAATTCCGCTGAAATAGTGTAAAAATACATTAATGCAACTACATAAACGTCAGAAGTAAGTTATTACCAGATGGCAGCTTTCTAGCCTGTGAAATTGGTGATTCTCAATGCAAGTTCTAGTAGATTAAAGTCCACATATAAAAAAACCAAACACATTTGGCACTAATTGTCATCCTTGCTGGCAATCTTAGCAGAGATGCTATAGTGTGATGGGAGAATCAACTCCCATCCTTCTTCTAGTTTATAGTTCAGTAACATTGGCAGAGAATTTCGCTGCCTCTACCATATCTGATCTGTGGACAGAGGAATTCACACACAGACTGTCATGGTGGGACCTTTGTTAGCACTAAACTTGCACATCCACACATTGCTCACTACATTCATAAATGCTGTGAATATTTTAACCACACCTATCTTGATTCCTTAGATCCATGCTTTCTAGGTGTCATAACTATGAAGGGAAGGGTAACAGCCCCTGTGTACAATACTATAAAATCCCTCCTGGCCAGAGACACCAAAATCCTTTTAGCTGTAAGGTTAAGAAGCTCAGGTAGACTGGCTGACACCTGAGCCAGAGGACCAAAAAGGGTCCAAGATACTTTCAAATCTTGGCGGGGGGAAGGTTTGTGTTTGTGCTCTTAGGTTTGGGGTTTGTTAGCTCTTGGGACTAGGAGGGACCAGACATCAATCCATGCTCTTCAAGTCTTCTGAACCAGTCTCTCATATTTCAAACTTGTAACTAACAGCCAGGCCAGGTGTGTAAGGTTTATCTTTGGTGTCTCAACTTGTAAATGTTTCTTTTTGCTGAGAGGATTTTACCTCTGTTTGCTGTAACTTTGAACCTAAGGCTAGAGGGGGTTCCTCTGACCTCTTTGAATCTGATTACCCTGTAAAGTTATTTTCCATCCTGATTTTACAGAGATGATTTTTACCTTTCTTTCTTTAATTAAAAGCCTTCTTTAAGAACCTGATTGATTTTTCCTTGTTTTAAGAACCAAGGGTTTGGATCGGTGTTCACCAGGGAATTGGTGGAGGAGGTTATAGTATTGGGAGGGAGATATTCGGGGGTGGGGGGAAGGTAGACAGAGATTCCCAAAGAACTCTTAAATGATTTGGGTGGTGGCAGCAAAACCAGATCCAAGCTGGTAATTAAGCTTAAAGGGTCTCATGCAGGTCCCCACATCTGTACCCTAAAGTTCAGAGTGGGGAAGGAACATTAACAATAGGGATGCCATGAGTATTATTGGTGTGTGTGTATGTGCTTATTCAGCTTGTTTAGTGTGCAGTTTAACTTCAGCTGAAAATCAGTCTGACAACAAAGCAAGCATGAATCAAACCAGAAGCAGCAATGCTTTTGCAGTTTGCTGTCCAGTAAGGCTAGGAATTTGGGGAGGCAGAGAATGGCGAAATACAGAAAACAATAGGAGTACTTGTGGCACCTTAGAGACTAACAAATTTATTAGAGCATAAGCTTTTGTGGGCTACAGCCCACTTCGTCGGATGCATAGAACGGAACACAGAGAAAGTGGCTATTTATACATACAGAGAACATGAAAAGGTGGAAGTAGCCATACCAACCATAAGAGGCCAATCAATTGAGATGAGTTATCATCAGCAGGAGGGAAAAAAAAACAACCTTTGAAGCAATAATCGAGATGACAATGTCCTGTTGGAAAAGTTTTCTACCACCAGAGAGGAATTTTGGTGGATTGGGGCATATATTTGAACAGCACAGTTCTTACTCATTTATTTTCTTGAGCTGATGATGTTCATTACTGGGTTGTAGCCACGTCTAAAGCAAAGAAGTAAAAACTGAAGAAAATGTCCTCATAAATAGGAAATGTTTGCAGATGCTACACCACGGTAAGCGCGTGGCGCTTCGTAGTCTTGGGATGCCCTGTTTGTGAATTAATTGAGTGCTAATTGTTTGCAACTAAATGCCTTGTTTCTTTCTTTAAAAGGGGGGAAAAAAACCCCAACACTCCTACAATTTAACTGAATTTTAATAGCCTAAAAACAAACAGTGTCCCCCAGGGCTAGTTTGAGGCCGGACTAGAAGGTGCTGCCCTCCTGAATTCTGCAGGATTGTCCAGATTTCAACAGTTGGCCACACATTGTGCCAGTGTTTTTCACATTTGCAAGCAGTGTTACAACCTGACATTCTGCCCTGCCAGAGTTCGTGCTCCTCACTGAGGGCAGTGAGGAGGGGAAGTTTCACCCTGCAGTGCCAGGGCTCCCCAGAGGAATCAGGCAATGTTGGGGGCCCTTCCTAAAAAAAGTTGCAATACTATAGAATACTATATTCTTGTGGGGCCCCTGCAGGGTCTGGGGCAAATTGCCACACTTGCCCCCTGTGCAGTGCCACTTAGGACTGGGTGTTATGCCCTCCCACTGGGGCTGCTGTGAGAAGAACAGGGCCTTGTGCCTTGCAGAGGCCTGGGGGAGTGATGTGTGTGTGTGTCACAGCCTTCATTGTGGGAATGCTGTGTGGAGGAGAGGGGGATCATGCCCCTCAATGGCATGGGGGGGCATTGTGTGTGGGGGGAACTCATGTACCTTAGTGAGACAGTGCTGGGGGGGAGGTGGACCAAGCCCTGTGGTGTCCCTAGGGGGTTCATGCCCTTGAGGGGACTGTTGGGGGGAGGGCACCCATGCTCTGCAGTGTTGAAGTGGTCCATGCCTCTGTGGGGAGGCCCACTGTGGGGGCAGGGAGTCTGTCAGGGGTGCCATGCCCCTTGGGGGTGCTGTGGGGGGAGAGATACACCTATCTCCTAGAACAGGAGCGACCCTGAAAGGCCACTGAGTCCAGCCCCCTGCCTTCACTAGCAGGACCACGTACTGATTTTTGCCCCATCCCTAAGTGGCCCCCTCAAGGATTGAGCTCACAAGCCTGGGCTTAGCAGGCCAATGCACAAACCACTGAGCTCTCCCTCCTGCCCAAGAGGGACCCATACCCGGCCATGTCAGGTGGTACATGCTCCTTGGGGGGGCACTGTGGGGGCAGGGAGCCCATGCTCTACAGTGTCAGGGTACCAGGCATCTTGGGGAAGGGGCACACCCTGCAGTGTCAGGGGTTCAAGCTCATCGGGGGTGGTGGAGGGAGGGGCTCACCCCCTGCAGTGTCAGGGGTCCAAGCCCCTTTGTGGGGTTGGTGTGAGGGGAAGGGCCCATGTCCTGCAGTGTCGGGGTCCATGTCCATGCTGTGGTGGAGGGGTTCACACCCTGCAGTGTCGGGGAGGTCTGCCCTGGCGGGTGGGGGTGCTGTGGGGAGGGGTTCACACCCTGCAGTGTCGGGGAGGTCTGGCCCCTGGTGGGTGGGAGGGTGCTGTGGGGAGGGGTTCACACCCTGCAGTGTGGGGAGGTCTAAACCCCCTGGCGGGGTGCTGTGGGGCTCACGCCCGCAGTGGAGGGGGAGTCTAAGCCCCTGGCAGGGGGGGGTGCTGTGGAGGGAGGGGCTCACCCCCCCATGTCCTGCAGTGCCTGGGTCTGTGTCCATGCTGTGGGGGTGGGGCTCAGGCCTTGCAGTGGCGGGGGGGGCTGTGGGGGAGGGGCTCACCCCCTGCAGTGTCAGGGGGGAGGTCTAAGCCCCTGGTGGGTGGGAGGGTGCTGTGGAGGGAGGGGCTCACCCCCCCATGTCCATGCTGTGGGGGAGGGGCTCACACCCCGCAGCGTAGGGGGGGGGGGGAACAAGCCGCCCCAGCCCGCGGAATCCCGCCAGGGACACCCCGCCCCCTGGGAGCGGAGCCCGGTGCACGCAGCGCTCGAGGTGGGGGTGGGGCACCGCTCCACCCTTTGCAGCTCGGAGTGTGCAGCCGGCCGCGCAATCCTACGAAATGGAGGCGGGGCCTCCCTGATCCGGGGGCTCTGATTGGCTGTTCTCTCTTTACCTTTCCCTCTTCTGGGCTCTGATTGGTCTGTTTCCTTGTCATTCCCCCACTTTCTGTTCTGCGCTCTGATTTGTCGCTCTGTCCCCAGTGCCCACCCAACTGCCTTGCGCAGGGGGAACGCGCGGCGCGGCTGTTGTCGGGGCAGGGCGGTTGAGGGGAACGGTTTTAACCGCCATTTGGGGCTCTACAGTTAGTGAGTCTGGAGGGGGGAGGGGCGTTTGGCGGAGCACCCCCCGCGCGGGGTTCAGCAGCGCCTGACTGTGGCTGGGTTTGGGTGGCGCTGCTCGGGAGTCGGGGTGTAGGAGCTGCCTTCCCATAGGAACGGGGTGGGGCTGGAGCCCCCTTCCCCATAGGCATTGGGGTTGGGGTGGCAGGCTAAAGCTGCCTGTCCCATGGGGGGGGGGGCAAGAACTGTCTGCCCCTGGGAACCGAGGGGCCTGGAGCTGCCTTTCCTGTATGAACTGGGGGAGTGGGGGGGAACTGGCAGGGGAGTTATATGGGAGCCATGGTGTGGTTTCCCCAGGAATTGAAATTAGGAGGCGATATCAGGACCAATGAGATATATAAAAGAAATATGACTAAAGTAAATGTTTTGTTAGGATTATGCAGGTTTAACATAAGAATAATGCAAGTTACATCAAAACACGTAACAGGTCTAGATTTCTAAAAAAATATACATTTAAAAAAAAGTATTGAGTTTAAATTGACTTTTGAAAAGTAAGCCATCATGGGATAAGAGGGCAGTCCTCTCATGGATTAGTAACTGGTTAAAAGATGGGAAACAAAGGGTAGGAATAAATTATCAGTTTTCAGAATGGAGAGTGATAAATAGTGGTATCCTTAAGGGGTCAGTACTGGGACCAGTACTGTTCAACATATTCATCTGGAAAAATGGGTAAACAGTGAGGTGGCAAAATTTGAAGATGTTACAAAACTATTCAAGATAGTTAAGTCCCAGGCAGACTGCAAAGAGCTACAAAGGGATCTCACAAAACTGGGTGACTGGGCAACAAAAATGACAGATGACAAATGCAAAGTAATGCACATTGGAAAACAATCTCAACTATACATACAAAATGAAGGAGTCTGAATTAGCCGTTAACACTCAAGAAAGATCTTGGAGTCATTATGGACAGTTCTCTGAAAACATCCACTCAATGTGCAGCAGCAGTCACAAAAGCAAACAATGTTGGGAATCATTAAGAAAGGGATAGATAATGAGACAGAAAATACCTTATTGCCCCTATAAAAATCCATGGTACGTGCATACCTTGAATAGTGTGTGCAGATCTGGTCACCCAGCCTAAAAAATATATATTGGAATTGGAAAAGGTACACAGATGGGTAACTAAAATGATCAGGGGTCTGAAACAAGAGAGATTAAAATGACTGGGAATTTTCAGCTTAGAAAAGAGATGACTAATGGGGATATGATAGAGGTTTACAAAATCTTGACTGGTGTGAAGAAAGTGAATAAGGAAATTGTATTTAATCCTTCACATAACACAAGAACTAGCAGTCACCCAATGAAATTAATAGGCAGTAGGTTTTTAAAAAAACAAAAGGAAGTACTTCTTCACACAATATAAAGTCAACCCAGGGAACTCTTTGCCAGGGGATGGTGTGAAGACCAAAACTATAACAGGATTATAAAAAGAACTAGATAAATTCCTGTAGAATAGGTCCATCAGTGGCTATTAGCCAGGATGGGGAGGGATGCAACACCATGCTCTGAGTGTCCCTAGCCTGTTTGCCAGAAGCTGGGAATGGGCAACAGGGGACGGTCACTTGATGATTACTTGTTCTGGTCATTCACCTGCCCTTGATCACTGTTGTAAGACAGGATACTGAGCTATATGGACCATTGGTCTGACCCAGTATGACCATTCTTATGTAAAAATTAATTATAATAATAAAAATGTTTAGTACAGAATCTCCCCAACATAATGACCTCCCAAGATAACAATGTGAGATAACCTTGACAAATAATGCAATTTAAAAATCTTGGCCTACTAGGAAACATATTTATATAAGTTTCCATTCCCAGTCATTCCCAAATCTAGCATTCTGGAGCAAAGTGACTAAAATATAGTCCAACAAACAAATGTTTATTTAACACTTTTCCCTCCACCGCACTCCACTCACCGGTGTTGTCCTTGGTTAGTGGAGACTCAGAGTTCAGAGGTGCTTTCACATGAATACACCTTCCAGGTGGGGGACAAGAAGGCACCTTGCTTGTTCCTCCAGCTTCTCACTCTTCGCTCTGGCCACGGCTGTTCGTTGTGCCACCTCCACTGCTCTGTTGCCAGTGGCCCTGCGCAGTCACCTTCTGCTGCCACCTGCGACTGTGACCACTGCGAGTTGGTCTCTTGAGGTTCCACCAGCTCTCAGTGATTTCAGCTGAGCTCTCAGTGAGGGAACCTTGCTGCTAGTGCAGTCTGGGCTGTCTCTTACACAAAAACACTGTACCCACAGGAACACTGTCCGCACAACAGGAGTAAGCACTTAGACCTGATTGTCAGTGCTTTCAGCTGCAGTGGTCACTTAACAGAACAAAAGACTATCTATGGAGCCTAATCAGCTCTGTCTTTAAACAGTGGAGAGGGACAGGTCCCCACCCTCTCTCGATGCCTTCAAATCATCACAGGTTAAGTGCAGTTCTACTGCCCTTTACATAATACAATAAGAACAACATTTCATCCTCCCTCCCCCCCATATTCAAGTGGTTTGTAACCCAACCCCAGCCAAAATCTATCACTTGGACAACACAGCTCTGTGTGCTGGATATCTAGGTAGATTAGGGGTGAATGTAAATATAATCTGGCCCTGAAGCCTTTCCCTGCAGCCCAAGCTCATCACTAGCTGTCAGGGAGAGCTCATTTAGACTTTGCTTACAAATCATCATTTGAAATTATTAGGTTGGCCAACATCACCGAAATGAATGCACTGACATCATAAAAAACAATAGCTGTATAAGGAAGCAAGGAAGTTAGTCTATGTTCATACTTTTCAAACCTATTATACTGTCATAGGTTTGTTCCCCACTTTGAACTTTAGCGTCCAAAAGGTGGGGACCTGTATGTACTCTTCTAAGCTTAAATTCTAGCTTAGATCTGAGAGCGCTGCCACCGACCAAAATTATAGTGTTTTGCACACTTTCCATTCCCAAACCTTCCCTGGGAACCCAAGACCCAAACTCCTTGTCTTAACACAAAGGGAAATAAACCATTTCCCCACCTTTCCCTCCCAGACTTTCCTCCCTTGGTCGTCTGAACGATTACCCTGATTCAAACTCCTTGAATCTAAAACAAAGAGGATTCACCTTCCCCTTCTCTCTTTCCCCACCTATCCCTGGTGAGTTAGACTAATCCTGAGGTCTCAAACAAGGGGGGAAAAATCAATCAGGTTCTTAAAAAGAAAAGCTGTTAATTAAAGAAAGAAAAAGTAAAAACTATCTCTGTAAAATCAGGATGGAAATGCTTACAGGGTATACAGCTTATAAAAACTAGAGGGACTCCCTCCCCCCTAGCATAAGTACAAGTACAGCAACAGAGATAAAATATCCTTCCAGCAAAATACACATTTGCAAATACAGAAAGCAAACAAAAGACTAATCCGCCTTTTTAATTAATACTCACTATATTGAATAGAAGAGACTATTTTAGGAAGCTTGGAGAACCTGGATGTACGTCTGGCCCCTCTTAGATCCAAGAAAGAACAACCCCCAAAACAAAGAACCCAAACAAAGACTTCCCTCCACTGAGATTTGAAAGTATCTTGTTCCTTCATTGGTCCTCTGGTCAGGTGTCATCCAGGTTCACTGAGCTTGTTAACACTTTACAGGTAAAAGAGACATTAACCCTTAACTATCTGTTTATGACATATACTTTTTCAGATACACATATTTTATCATACACTGTATAAGCTTTTAAAGTGTGTATTAATGTTTCAGTTCAAATTCAGATTTCCAAACAAACAGTCACTAAATTGGTATGTAACTAGCTCACAAAACTGGGGCGGGGGTGTTGGGGAAATTCAGGGCGGGTGTAGGGAAATCACCACTTTCCCATAGGAACTCAGTTGGGGGACTGGAGCTGCCTTCCTGTGGAACTGGCTGGGGCTGGGAGGGGACTGGACCCACCTTCCCATAGGAACTGAGGTGAGGAATGGAGGGACAGTGACTGGAATTGCCTTTTCCCTAGGAACTGGTTGGGGAAGGGACTAGAACCACCTTCCCATAGGAATTGGGAGGGATGGAGCTACATACACCCCCAAAGGGCCCTGTAACCACAGGCCACGGCATAGGTGCTGAACTGCCCTGGAGGAGGAGAGGGTGACTGGTTGACATGCGCATACTGGGTACAAACCCCTTCCTTGCTGGAGGGAGAGATGTTAGATATACATGATCTGGTGCCCTTCCTCGCTCATCCTGTCCACTGGCTTATAATATGGAAATTTTGAAGAGCGTTAGCTAACACCTAGAGTTGATGGGGCAGGCAGTATTGAAATGTGTTAGCTGTTCAAGCTGAAACTTTGGCTCTCCTCCTAAGCACGTGGTCTTCGCTTGGACCTTAACCACATTTTTAGAAGCACTTTGGTCCTATTTTCAGAAGCTACGGAGGTGCTTAAGAGTTTCATTGAACGTCAATGGGACTTAGGCTCTTAAGAGCCTGTCACTTTGAAAATGGGATGTACTCAAGTCACTTAGAAAAATACAACTTACCTGACTACACTCGAGTTTAAAAATGTATTAGTTAAACAGGTCTAGAGTATTACTCTGACTACAGTGGGACTTATGGTATAAGGTACTATTCAATGTGAATGAAGGGATCAAATGGACCCCTAGGTTGTACACTCTTTAGGGCAGGGATGTTCTTTTCATTATATGCATTTGCACAGTGTCTGACACATGTGGCCCTGATCCTGACTGGCCTCTTGAGGCCATTGTAATCAAAGTAATCATAAAAAGGAGAAATTACCCTGAATGAGAAGAAGTTCCAACCTTCAGATGCGTGAGGGTGGCAGGTCTGATGTTAGGATATCATTAGATGTAGCATCCCAGTAATAAAAAGTCTTGGGTTAGGAATTGTTGTTCATGTGACCTGCCCCTCTTTAACAACATATGCATGTGTGATTTATTATGTATTTTCGTTATTAACAGGGGAACACAGATCTTAACTTATCTCAGAGAAACCCATCCTCTTTTTCCTGCATCCAGATTGCTTCAGCCCCAATTTATCTCTGGTACTGAATAATCTCATGTACACACTGGGCCAGTTTAAATCCCAGGAGTATTTATTATTACTTACTATTTTTATTACACTGGTGGCTTGAGGCCCAGCACTCCCTGGTGCTAGATGTTGTATGTACACATAGTAAAACACAGTCTCTGCCATGAAGATCTTACACTCTAAATAAACTAGACAAAGGGTAGAAAAAGAAAGTGTTCTTACCATTGGACAGATGGGAAACTAAGGCAGAGATTAAGGCCTTGTTTGCATTAGAAAAATTGCATTGGTTTGACTAAATTAAACTGGTGCAAATCCCTAATATAGAAGCACTTAAACTGATTTTTCATTGATTCCAAGGCCAAAAGGGACCACCATGGTTATCTAGTTTGACACAGGCTAGAGAACCTTCCCTAAATAATTCTTAGAGCAGATCTTTTAGAAAAACATCCAGTCTTGATATAAAAATTGCTAGGATGAAGAATCCACCACAACTCTTGGTGTAAATTGTTCCATTGGTTAATTACCCTCACTGTTAAAAATTGATGCTTTATTTACAGTCTGAATTTGTCTAGCTTCAGGTCCAGACCTTTCTCTGCTAGATTGAAGAATCCATTATCATATATTTGTTCCCCATGTAGGTACTTTTAGCTGTGATTAAGTCAGCCCGTAATCTTCGCTTTGTTCAACTAAATAGATTGAGCTCCTTTAGTCTATCACTCTAAGATGTGTTTTCTAATCCTTTAATCATTCTCATGGCTCTTCTCTGAACACTCCCTAATTATCAACATCCTTGAATTTTGAACATCAGAACTGGACACAATATTCCAGTAACAGTTGCACCAGGCTGAAGATAGAAGTAAAACAACTTCATCACTCCAACTCAAGAGTCCCTTGATTATGCATCCCAGGATGGCGCTAGCCCTTTTGGCCAGAGTGTGGCCTGGAGCCCATATTCAGCTGATTATCCACCACAGCCCACAAATCTTTTTCAGAGTCAACTCCTCCCAGGATAGAGTCCTCCATTGTGACCTACATTCTTTGTTCCTAGAAGTGTAACCCTTCTGCCCCTCTGAGTTGGCAGCAACAAGGGCCGGGTTCAGTATCCAGGGTTCCGCTTCAATAACACAATGCAAAACCGCTCGAGCCCCCACCCAGTGACCTGGGACACCACCTACCCCCGGGCGCCTCTAGGAGGCAATACTTCCCACTGCAAGCACAGAGTCCGAGGTAGCAAAATCCTTTTAATAAAGGAGGGAAACAATGCGGCATCACGTTGGAGAGACACCACAAACAGGACTATACACAAACCATAAGCAAAAACCCCACCCCAAGTACATTCGCACTGTCCTTTCCCTTAGGGTCTTAAGTCCAATCACCCCAAAGTCCAACAACCCAAGAGTCTCTGTCTCTGGTAAGTGCCACACCAGAGTTCAAAAGTTTATCTGCAGAGTTTTAACACCTCAGCCTGGGTGGAACTGTGGGGGGGCACACGCAGGGTGTAAAGGTGCACCTTACGTGGGCCAGGGCCGACTGCCCCACTTCTCCGTGGAGTTCTGTTGTAGCTTTCACCACGACTGGCTCCACTCCACCAGCTGTGCCGCCTCCAGCCAACCCATGAACCGCATCAGCCATCCACGAACCACTCCACACTGCTCCACAGTCTGCGCCAACGTGCTGCAGACTGCTCCGCCTGCCAGCTGCTTAGCGATCGGTCTTCAGGCTCCCACTTAGTGATCTCAGCTCAGTAAGCTTAGCTCTTTAGTGATTTCAGCTCTGTAGTAAAGGAGCCCCAGTGCCACCTTGGCCCAATGTGAATTCAGGTCAGCAGCCTCCAGATGGACTCCAAAGGATTCAAAATTAGCTCTGTTTTAACAGTGGAGAGAGGAGATGCAATTGGTGTTCCAGGCCCTCAAAAGGGGCCCATACCATCAGGTACACACCAGTCCCCAGCCTCTCTCCCCTCACTGGGTTTTGGAACCCATTTCCTTGTCTAGCAAGTACTATTTAATGTAGGTTGAGTCATTTCTGTCATAAAGCAGTCTCATGTTCCTCATTCACATAATTAAGGTAACAGCCCAATTTTTTTTTCCTGCCCCAATAACAAAGAAATTAGGATTCCACAGTGTGAAAATAACCATCCCATGCTGCTGTGTGTTATGCTAAGTGGAGTGGGTTTACCAATGCAAATGCACATTCCTAAAATTCCTTTGCCCACTCCTCATAATGTACCACCAGATGTCAGGTAGATCTCATCCTGACTTGCTTACAGAAGTATACATTTACCCATATTAAAACATATTGTTTGCTTGCTCCCAGTTTACTAAGTGATCCAGATCATGCTGTATCAGTGACCTGTCCTTTCGCTGGTTACCTCTCCCCCAATTTTTGTGTTGTGTGCAAACTTTTATCAGTGATGATTTTGTTTTCTTCCACTGATAAAAAGGTTAACTAGCATAAGGCCAAGAACTGACCCCACTAGAAACAATCCTGTTTATTTTGATACCCAAATCCTGTTATTCCTGCACAACAGAACCACGTCAGTTCCACTGGGCTTATGGTGTTTTGAAGCAGAAGAGGCAACTTCTGCTGTTAACTGAAGGTTGTATCATTTGTGGGTATGTGGATATACATCGGCTGGGGCAAATTTGTTCAGACTGAGGCAAATTTGTTCAGGTGCACCCATCACATGTTGCTCGATTATTTGAAGTTTGTCTACATTTTTTCTCATAAAGCCATGATGAGTTTGTATTGAACTACTCATGGCTCGCACATCTCAATACTCAGACACCAGTTTCTACTTTAGACTTGCATTTGTCACTTATAAGTCTCAGACAGACTGCTTGCAGTATGTTGATTGTAAATGCTATTTTAATTTTTATTCTAGTTACCTGATAATGATGCAGCTTTTCTCCTAGTGTTAGAATGCTTTGTTTCACTATCTTAATTCACTAACACTGACAAGGTTCCAATTTCTAGACTGGTTACTCACATAATAAACATCTGTAATAAATAAAATACATTGAATAACTCAGTGCGAATAGGTGAATGGAGTGACACTACAGATCTTCATGTACAGCATTTCGTTTTCCGGGTATATTTACATAATAAAAAAAATCCTTTAATCTCAAGAAATTATAAAATCCTCTACTGTGTTTGAATAAAGGAATCAAAACATTTAAATCTTTGCTCCTTCCTATAGAAAGAGATCAGTCTTCATTAAAAGAAAATTATTTCAGACACTCCAAAATGATACTTAAAACTCCATCTACTCAAGATAGCAATGAAAACAACAGAGGTCTGCTTTTAAACTGAATTTCTCCCATCCCAGAAGAGCTACAGCTTGAATTTGCTTGTAAGGTGGTTTTGGTACATGATTAGATTCTGTTAGGAATGTTGCTGCAATTCAAAATGGAGATTAGAAATTCAAGATGAGAATCTTGGTGCCCTTCTTCATGGCATTTTCCCACCAAAACTCTGTTTCTAGGCAGAACTTGAGGGCCTGAGAACTGGCTGGAACCGGTTGGGGGCAGGGCCTGTCATGGTTGGCCTCAGAAAGGCGCACCACAGTGAGCGTAGAAGGGACTGTCGGCGGTGACGCAGGGGCTGTCCACCATCGAGGCAGCCACGTCCAGGCTCTTTGTGCGGCATCAGATCAAGACTTTGGCTACTAGCATCTGTCAAGGTCTCTGATACTCACCTGATTCCTGTGATCCAGCAAAGGAGCCAGTGAAGGCTTTGCCGTCAACTCAGATCTGTGATCTCCTGCTTCGGCAGCAGATCCTCCCATGTTCCTGAGCTCCTAAGATGGACCATCCGTTGACAGTGTCCTCCCTCTGCAGTTAGAAGAGAGACAGTTCTTATTTTAGGGCATTTATTAGTTTAGCCAAGGGAGAGTTTAAGGGCCTGGGTTTTATGCTCCCTTCTTGGAATCTATTCGTGGGCAGTTGTGTTTGTAGTGTTCCCCACAGTGACTCATCCCCCAGTTGTCTCTATCCCTTAATAAATCATCTTTCTGTTTAAAGTTATATTCTTTCTGTCCCTGAGTTCACTGCAACAAGGTGGGAGGCACACAGATTTCTAATTCTCCCAGTTGATAGATGCTGGTAGAGCCGAACCTGTTGTATATGACACCTCCTTATTATTCTACACAGAGATTTGGGGTAACAGAACTCATGCAGTGATAATTAGCTTTTAGTTAACTATGACTGCTCTAAACTGTCAGTTTCCTTTTCTTTTACTTTCCTCCATCTTTGCACATTAGCTTACCCTTTCTGCCTTCTGAGAATCTTAGATCCGACAATAGAAATGTATTAATTTTAGTGGCTTCTCACACATCACACAAAAGATTTCATGAAAAATAAATTGTTGTGCGATGTTGACCTGTAGGAGTGATGTTACACACTAAAAGTTATAACATTAGTTTGGTAGTAAAGCAAGGAAGGAAGAAATAGTCTCCAGTGAATTCTATCACTCCTAAAATAGAACTGTTACACTTTAAAAGGATTGAGTTCTGAATGGCTTCAGTAGACTGTCATTACCAGACAATGTTAACATCTCCACAAACTGGAAGTAAACACAGAATATTAGCTTCTGTGTTTTACAACTCCCTCCCACTTGTACATGCTTTTAATCATTTTAATTAAAAATGTGAAAACAAATGTTAATCACCCTGCAAAGGGAATTATCAAAATTCTGCAACGACATGTTCTGAATTCTGCCAATACCCAGGCTAAACAAGGGTATTCAAAACTGAAAACTCTGTTATATTTTTATTGTTAGGTTCTATCCTCTATTTTTATGTGGTCCTATTACAATATAATGCCACAGGAAGCATCAAACTATTAAACACCTCTGAAATGTTGAGCTAGTCTACAGGGAGTGAAGCAACATTGACCTTTTCTATAGAGCATAGTTTGCAAAGTTGCTAATATTGTCTTCTAATACTTTATATCCTTTGGGACAATCTTAAAAGACCCCTAGTCATTGCCAAATTGCGCAAATACAGTAAAAAAATTATACTTATTTGTTTTCCTATAGACTGGCTCCATGTTACAGGGAGATCCTGACTAATGTAATGCCTCCAACTGGCTAAACCAGGTGGGCAAACTTTTTGACTGCAGGCCACAATGGTTTCTAAAATCTGACAGAGGGCCGGGCCAGAATAGAAGGATGGTGTGTTTGTTGAACTAATATAAATGAAATGTAAAAACCATTACATGAAAAGATTTGGCCTTTAACAGGCACCAAAACATCAATGTGCAGGGTTCATTGTAAAATTGTTTTCAAATGTATTAATTTAATAACACAGTAGATAAACTCCCATTCAGTTTCAGTGGGAACAGTGTTGTTGATCTCCTTTTTTTGCAAGTGCATCAAAGTCTGGAGTTAGTTTTGTTGTGGCAATTCTCAGGATAGATCCGAGGTGTTGGTTAGTTAACTTGGATCTGTGATGGGCTTTGTTGATGTTCATGACGCCTGAATGTCTGTTCACATACATAGGTTGGAGCCAAATAACGCCAGCATCTTCTGTGCCATCCTCCGGAGGTTTTGAACGTGGCTTCGTTAAGTGAAGCATAAAAGTCGTTCAGTTTAAGAGAGTTGAACTTCTCCTTTAAGACGGAGTCAGACTGAAGATCGATCAGTTCCAACTGCAGCTCCAGTGGTGCTGTTTCAGGGTCTTGTGACAGGGGACAGGACACCAGCTGAAGTGACTTTTCAATTTTTTCAAAATCAGAGAACCGACGGCAGAATTCTCCATGCAGGTCGTCCAGTGATTTGCTGTATTTCTTCGCGTTTCGGATCGCCTCTTTCTGCATGGCTAGTGTGGGGAAATGAGCAAAAGATTTGTTTGAAATTTGTCTGGAGAAAAGAGTCAGCTTGGATTTGAAGGCTCTAACATTTGTGTACATGTCGTCCACAAACTGATCTTTCCCCTGTAGCTTCATGTTCAGCTCATTCATGTGCGAAAATATGTCCACAGCAAACGCAAAGTCACAAAGCCAATTCTTGTCGCTTAGCTCAGGAAATTCGTCGGATCTCCCCATTAACTCCAAAAATGCACCAATCTCCTCCTTGAGCTCCCACACTCGTTGAAACACTTTGTCCAAACTTAACCAGTGGACATGAGAGTGGTAAAGTAAGTCCTGGTGATCTGCATCGGTTTCTTCCAGGAACGCAATAAACTGACGCATGCTGAAGTCCCCTTGCTCGGATAAAGTTAACAAGTTTTACGACTGGATTCACACATGATTTAGCTGCAATATAGACTTACACAGAGCTTCCTGATGAATGATGCAGTGAAGGAAAATAACATCCTGATCAGGTTTTTCCTCTTTACTTTTCCTAGACTCTTTTAGTAGCCCAACGTTTTTTCCAGTTATATTTGGCGATCCATCCGTGGTGACATTGGCAAGTTTACTCCAAGGTAGCTTCATTCTCTCGATGACAGTAGACACCTGGTTATACAAGTCCTCTCCCGCTTTTTCCTTTCAGGGACTCCATGGTCAAAAACTCCTCCGTAATCTCAAAACTGTCGTTAATCCCTTGGATAAAAATGAGGAGCTGAGCAGTGTCTTGTATGTCGTTACTTTCATCCAGTGCTAGTGAAAAAACTTAAAGGACTCCGCCTTTTTGTTTAATTTGCTGGCTATATCTTCACAATCAGTTCCACACGGCGATTCACAGTTCTGGCGTGATAAACTGATTTTTTCAAACTTGCCTTTTGCTCCGGACACAAGAGACCCGCTGTCTCAACCATGCATTCTTTTAAAATTCGCCTTCAGAGAAAGGCTTACTAGCCTTTGCTAATTTGAATGCCAGCAAAAACTTGCCTTGGTACTTGACTCTTGAATCGCAGTTTGTCTGTGAAAATTTTTTGCTGAGTCTGTGAATTAGCCATCAATCTCTGAGCCGTAGTCGCCTGCTCTTGTGTAGTCTGTTTGCTAGCGTAGTTAGCATGTTTTGTGGCAAAATGACGGCTGATGTTGTATTCTTTAAAACCGCTACAGTTTCTTGGCATATCAGACATACAGCCATTGATCGGACTTCAGCGAAAAAATATTTTGTTGTCCACTCTTTATTAAACACTGCACTCACTGTCTACTTTTCTTCGTCCGCCATTTTTACTGAAGGGCTCAAACTGCAAAGCGAAAAAGTGAAGTAGAGAGTAACACATCACACTCAAACAAAGGTCAATGTCTTTGGAGTGCGCCATCTGTTGGGGAAACACGGGCATTACAGGGAAAGGTAAAATGAAGGAGGTTTAATTATAATAAAATTTAATTTAATAATATAACTTGGACAAGTTCGCGGATCGATTAAAAAGCCCAACGGGCCATATATGGCCCGCGGGCCGTAGTTTGCCCATGTCTGGGCTAAACCATCATGTAAGAGCTGGAGTCAATTATCTGGGTTACATGTCTTGGAAACTAATAAAAAACAGAAAGCAGATTTTCAGTATTTGTGTACCGAGTGCCCTTGTTAGTCTGGCAATTGAGGCATTCAGTAAATACAAGCTAAAGGTGCCAGAATTTTGACAATTTTTTTAACAGCAGGAGCACATTCACCAACTTCTAAGAAGGATTTGTCTATGTGGAGCTTTTAACACCCATTAACTCCCAACAATACTAAAAAAAGCCAGAGTTCTCAGAAAGATAAGTGCCAAGAAACAAAAATAGAGGCATTTGTGCGCTTGTTTTGTTTGCTTAAGGACCTCGAACCTTCTGAACACTGCTAAAACTGTTAAAAATATTTGTCTTGAAAATATTTGGAATCGGAGTATTCCCTCTTTGGTAGCACATTCTTTAAATGCATATTTCCAGAATGAAGCCTGATTAACTTTTAGCTGAAACTAACCATCTGATTAAGAGCAGGAAAGATATAAAATGAACATAATGTAGAGCTGAATTTAACAGTGTGATCATAAGAAGATTTTTTACAAATCTATTACAGCAAGGAGTACTGCCAGTTTCGCCCACAGGAATTTCCTGAATCTAATATGTGATTCATTCCTGGCAAAGTCTGTCCTTTGTCTACATATACTTCATCTCCCCCTCCCCCAAATAGAACAGCAGTCAGTTACATAAGTGCTGGAGCATTCCATCTTCCTATCTGAACAGTGGGCTAGATGAGCATCTTAATCATACTACCAATTAAATCTGAAGTGTCATAATACACCAAAATATTTTAAAGCAATGCATGACAAAATTTGCTCATGAAGATCTTACTTTAGTTTTAATCAAAAGTCTTCATTCAGAGGACCTTTCATACCAGGGCAAATGTGAAAGCGAGAACATTTTCTATACAAGCAAACAATCCTTTTACAGTACTTTGCCTGAAACTGGCTAAATCCCAGTTTCTACAGTTTTAAATTATCTAGGCTCAATCCTTCAAAGTCACTGGGAGTTTTGGATGCCCAAGGACTGCACCATCATCACCCCTTTTAACTATTATAAACTCTTTCTGGTTTTCAGCCTAGCTCCTCTTTCTGCTTAATTCTGCAGTAAAGTCATCATGAAATACAAAGTCTGTTGCTGTGGAAGCAATTGTGATGTCACAAATTCAGCACTGCACTGTAGAAATATGGAGAAGATAGGCTAAGATAGAAACAACATGAACCAAAACTCAAATTAGCAAAAAATAGCATTGTTTGAAAAATATTTTTTTAATGTTGTTAATGGTTATTTAAAAGTGCAGCTCATTGTCAAATTTCTGCCTAACGTGTTAAATCCTTTGCCATCCCAAAGCAGAGTAATAGTTAGCTTGGGCACAAACTGTTTCTCTGGGGCAGCGGGAAGAAATCCAAGCCCACTATGATAATCCTGAGTCTGCAGTAGCTCTTGTCACTTCTGCAGTCCAGCTCCACAGAGATCAGTGACTGCTGAATCCATGTAGCAACAGGTCTATGCCCTCAGCATCTGGCCACCCCATGGCCCAATCATTTTTCATCCTCCTAAATACCACTGCATGGGGACATCTAGGAAAACCCCCTTGCAGTGCTGGGGTCCATGGCCCTGTGTGGGCTATCCATATCCTGCTATTCTGCACAACAGAACCATGTCAGTTCCACTGGGCCTGTGGTGTTTTGAAGCGGAAGTGGCGAGGTTGTATCATTGGTGGGTGTGTGGATATATATCATCTGGAGCAAGCAGACTGAAGCAAATTTGTTCAGGTGCACCGATCACGTGTTGCTCGATTATTTGAAGTTTTTCTACATTTTGACTCATAAAGCCATCATGAGTTTGTATTGAACAACTCACGGCTCGCACATCTCAATCCTCAGACACCAGTTTCTACTTTAGACTTGCATTTGTCACTTATAAGTTTCAGACAGACAGACTGCTTGCAGTATTTTGAAAAAGAGAAATTTCTCCTTCACAACAATACTTGATTTTAAATGCTATTTTAATTTTTATTCTAGTTATCTGATGATGCAGCTTTTCTTAGTGTTAAAATGCTTTGTTTCACTATCTTAATTCACTAACACTGACAAGGTTCCAATTTCTAGACTGGTTACTCACATAATAAACATCTGTAATGAACAAAATACATTGAATAACTCAATGCAGATAGGTGACTGGAGTGAAACTACAGATCTTCATATACAGCATATCTTTTTCCGGGTATATTTACATAATAAAAAAGAATCCTTGAATCTCAAGAAATTATAAAATCCTCTACTGTGCTTGAATAAAGGAATCAAAACATTTAAATCTTCCTATACAAAGAGATCAGTCTTCATTAAAAGAAAATGATTTCAAACACTCCAAAATGATACTTAAAACTCCACCTACTCAAAAGATAGCAATGAAAACAACAGAGGTCTGCTTTTAAACTGAATTTCTCCCATCCCAGAAGAGCTACAGCTTGAACTTGCTTGTAAGGTGTGTGACAAAGTTCCTCCTCTACCTTGGTGGGTCCTGCGCTTATTGGCAGATTTGCTCACCTCAGTGATCTTCCCCACAGTCTGGATCAACTCCTCCTGTGTCTGATCAAGAGTTGGGAGGTTTGGGGGGAACCCGGGCCCATCCTCTATTCCGGGGTCCAGCCCAGGGCCCTGTGGATTGCAGCTGGCTATAGTGCCTCCTGTAACAGCTGCATGACAGCTACAACTCCCTGGGCTACTTCCCCATAGCCTCCTCCAAACACCTTCTTTATCCTCACCACAGGACCTTCCTCCTGGTGTCTGATAACGCTTGTACTCCTTAGTCCTCCAGCTGCACAGCACAGCACACCCTCACCCTCTCACTCTCAGCTACTTGTGCCTCTTGCTCCCAGCTCCTCACATGCACTTCCTCTCCTCTGGCTGCTCCTCACCTGACTGGAGTGAGCTCTTTTAACCAGGTGCCTGATTAGCCTGCCTTGACGGCTGCAGGTGATCTAATCAGTCTGTCTGCCTTAATTGGTTCTTCCTGATTTCCTAGTGCAGACCCTGCTCTGGTCACCAGGGGAACAGAAACTTCTCATCCAGTGACCAGTATATTTTGCCCTCGACCACACTCCTGGAACCACTAGTCTGGGTCTGTCACATATCCTCCTCCTGCTCAACACCAAGGGGTTGAGCAGCTTCAGACAGTGCACACATGACAAGCCATCAGCATTGCCGTGGCGGCTCCCTGCCTGTGTTACATGTGGAACTGCTGGAAAGGTTGGAGGATAAGAACCACCTGAGTCACCCATGAGTTTTTCTTTGTTTGCATCAACATCCATTGAAGAGGGGCGTGGTCGGTCGAGGACAAATGCCGAGCAAGTAGTAGCATAATGTTTCCATGGCCCATTTTACGACGAGAGCACCCTCTCTCCACCACACTTGTTCCTCAAGTCTGAGTTTCTACTGATGTAGAGATTTGGGTGTTCCTCCTCCCCATCTGTGATACAACGCCCCTCAACCCTACTTCCGATGCATCTGTCTGCAGGATAAATTCCTTGGTGAAATCAGGGGCTATCAGGCAGAGGTTACTGCAGAGGGCGATCCGTGGTGGTCTGTAGATGCTTCTCTGCTGCGCTCAGACCACAGATCCAGGTCCACGTGGCTTCACTTCAGGTGGGCTTGGCTTGTGCCAGCAAGTGCGGGAGAGAATAAATGAGTTTCGGTAATACCCTACCTAGAAATGCCCAGGGAAACAAAGTCAGAGTTTCTTTAGTGTCCAATTTTGGATGGCCTCCAGCACATGTTCACTTCTGGGGTTTTTACTGCAGATTTTCCCACAATGTAGCTACAGCAGATGTTTAATATTCTCTCCTGTAAACCCAACAGCGCGACTTGGTAGGGTTGCTGTAAGGCCATGCTAGCCTGAATAGTATCAAGGACTGCCTCCTCCCTTCTCTAGGTGGGTTTCCCCAGTCTGTGGGTATGAATGACCACACAAGCAGGCAGCATGACTGCGTTATGTGGGCGTAATATCTTGCTCCCAGCTCCTCACATGCACTTCCTCTCCTCTGGCTGCTCCTCACCTGACTGGAGTGAGCTCCTTTTTAAACCCAGGTGCCCTGATTAGCCTGCCTTGACTGGCTGCAGGTGATCTAATCAGTCTGTCTGCCTTAATTGGTTCTGGCAGGTTCCTGATTACTCTAGTGCAGACCCTGCTCTGGTCACTCAGGGGAACAGAAAACTACTCATCCAGTGACCAGTATATTTGCCCTCGACCACACTCCTGGAACCACTAGTCTGGGTCTGTCACATATCCCTCCTCCCTGCTCAACACCAAGGGGTTGAGCAGCTTGGGAAGCCAGACAGTGCACACATGACAAGCCATCAGCATTGCCGTGACGGCTCCCTGCTCTGTGTTGCACATGGAACTGGAAAGGTTGGAGGGATAAGAACCACCTGGTCACCCTTGAGTTTTTCTCTTTGTTCCACTGCATCCATTGAAGAGGGGCGTGGTCGGTCACGAGGACAAATCTGCGCCCGAGCAAGTAGTAGCGCAATGTTTCCATGGCCCATTTTACGGCGAGGCACTCTCTCTCCACCACTGCATATTTTTGTTCCCTCAGAAGTCTGAGTTTCCTACTGATGTAGAGATTTGGGTGTTCCTCCTCCCCGACCATCTGTGATACAACGGCCCTCAACCCTACTTCCGATGCATCTGTCTGCAGGATAAATTCCTTGGTGAAATCAGGGGCTATCAGTACGGGGTTACTGCAGAGGGCAGTCCGTAGGTCTGTGAATGCTTCCTCTGCTGCGTCAGACCATCTCACCAGATCAGGTCCACGGGCTTTCACTAGGTCTGTCAGGGGGCTTGCCCTTGTGGCAAAGTGGAGAATAAATCGTCGGTAATACCCCACTACACCTAGAAATGCCCAGACTTGTTTCTTGCGAGGTGGTCGGGGCCAATTTTGGATGGCCTCCAACTTGTTCACTTGGGGTTTTTACCAGACCTTTTCCCACAATGTAGCCAAGATATTTGGCCTCTGTAAACCCAACAGCGCACTTGGTAGGGTTTGCTGTAAGGCCAGCTCGCCTGAAGGTATCAAGGACTGCCTCCTCCTTCTCTAGGTGGGTTTCCCAGTCTGGGGTATGAATGACCACATCGTCCAAGTAGGCAGCAGCATAACTGTTATGTGGGCGTAATAGCTTGTCCATGAGGCGCTGGAAAGTAGCTGGGGCCCCACGTAGTCCAAAAGGAAGGACAGTATATTGAAAAAGACCCTCTGGTGTAGAGAAAGCAGTCTGTTCCTTTGCGTCTTCCGCAAGGAGAATCTGCCAGTACCCCTTTGTCAAGTCTAGAGTAGTCAAGTACCGGGCATTACCCAGACGGTCCACTAGCTCATCTATGTGAGGTATGGTGTACGCGTCGAACTGGGATACTTCGTTTAGTCGCCGGAAGTCGTTGCAAAACCTTGTGGTGCCATCAGGTTTGGGCACCAGCACGATTGGGCTGGACCACTGACTCTGGGATTCTTCGATGATCCCCAACTCCAGCATTTTTTTTACTTCTGCTTTTATTTCCTCCCTTTTGGCTGCTGGCACCCGATAGAGCCTCATTGTTATTCTGGCCCCAGTGTTCGTGACGATGTGGTGATATGTCTCGGTTGTTCGACCCGGTTTCATCGAGAACACATCTTGGTTCCGGAAGATCATCTCAGACACCTCATTCTTCTGGTCTGGTGTTAAATCGGGAGACACTCTCACCTGTTTGGAAGGCTTGTTTTCCTGGGTTAGGTCTTTTTGGACAGTTATGCATGCCTCTTGCACATTACTGGGTTTCAGAAGGTTGAGCAACTTTCTCGTTATCTCTGGGCCAAGCTGAATTTCAAATTCACCCATTCCTTTCCTTAATAGACAAATTGCTCACACTGTGTCAGAGGCTTTTTTTGGTGATTAAAAGCTCCTCTCCTTCCTGAGCACCACCTCCTGCCACAGCTTGGAGTGGCACATCCGCAGCAAGAGGCTGCAGCACCACTGGGGCCTGCCCCCTGTCCTGCAGCGCTCCCTGGCAGCCTTCCTGGCCCCGGCCCCCTGCCCCAGTGCCCTGCCCGCCAGGCGCCCCAGGGAGGTGGCCATCGGCTCCCAGGAGCTGCTCTTTCACTGCAGCAGTGCCTGGGGGGAGCTGGAGTCTCATCTCCTCAGCATGCAGGCGCGACATCGCTGGGGGCTGCCCAGGAGGCTCCAAGCCTCACTTCATTCGTTCATGCCACCTGCCCCAGGCCACACACGAGCCAGACGCCTGCCCACCACAGGTCACAGGCCAGCCAGCTGCCCGCCTACCCTGAACCACGCGCCAGCCAGCCGGCCGCCCACCCCAGGCTACGTGCCAGACAGCTGCCCTCCTATCCTGGACCACGTGCCAGCCAGCCACCCTCCTGCCCCAGGTCACAGGCCAGCCAGCTGCCCGCCCACCCCGGGCCACGAAACATCCAGTTGCCCGCCCACCCCGGGCCATGCAACATCCAGCTGCCCGCCCATCCCGGGCCACGAAACATCCAGCTGCCCGCCCACCCCAGGCCATGCAACATCCAGCCGCCCGCCCACCCCAGGCCATTCACCAGCCAGCCAGTCGCCATTCCACCTCTCCATCAAGAAGGGTGACTGTGCCCACTCTCTGCTGAGGGTGCCCAGCACGGACAAGCCAGAGGCCGCACCCGCCCGCCTCCAAGCTGCTCCCCAGGGCAGTGGGCCTGCCAGGACCCAGGGCTGCCGGAGAGGAAGATGGCCATGCAGTGCACCCCAGAGGGCAGAGCGGCTCACGGCCCTCCCCACGGCCTGTGCAGCCTGGATTCAGCTGGGGAGCCCCCAGCCGACCCCACAGCCATGGGGCTACCCACAGCGCCTCCAGGCTGGCCCTGCAGCCAGAGCTCTCTGCCAATGCATCCCAGCACCGGGCCCCAGGCAGGTCGCAGCGCCACCCGAGGAAGCGCGTCATCCTGAGGACGGACAGTCTCCCCACACTAGGGGCACGGGGCAGCGAGGGCCCCTCCTGCCCCCCACAAGCCGGACAGGGTGCCCCTGCCAGCCCCGAGTGGCTCATCCGTGCCATTGTGAACTCACTGGGCACCAAGCGGGTGGTGCGGGACCTGCAGCTCCGGCTGCTGGACAGGGGCCAGTGGAGCGTGGAGTATCCCGTGTGCCTGCAGTGCTGCTGCTGCCTGGAGAGTGGCTGCCCCCACCACCCCACGCCCCAGGGCCAGCGCGGCCCCCGCCTCATCGTCTACCCAAGCTGAGCGTGCGGGGGGGCCGCAGCCGCCTCCGCATGAGCCTGGGCTTCCTGTTGAAGATCAAGCGGAAAGAAGCCCGCAAGTGGCAGCTGGTCTGGAAGCCCCGACGCAAGGTGGGGCCGGGAAGGGTCTGGTAGGGGGCAGCCCATGAGCCAGCGGGGCCCGGAAAGGGCAGTCCCACGGGCACCAGCGCCCCAGAGCCAGTCCCAGCCAGCAGCACCACAGCGGAGAGCTAGCCCCGCGCCCACCCTGGCCAAGGGGCCAGGAGACACTGGCCTTAAGAGAAAACCCAGCGATACCATGTAAACCTGTTGAAACCGTGGTGAGACCGGGAGGGCCTGCTGATCAACCCTTACCTGCCTGAGCCGGAGATGGGCCCCCGCGCACCCCAGACAGAGGACCTCCCTGCTCCCCTGCTCGGTGACACCCTGACGGAAGGGCAGCGCAAGCAGGCCAAGTGTCTCCTACAAGCTTTCCAGGGAACCTTCATGGCCCTACTGGGATACACGGACTTGGTCTACCACTCTATCCAGACTGAACCCGGGAAGGTAATCCAGGAAATGACCAGGCCATTGCCGTACCGGATGCGCCAAGAGGTGGAGGAAGAGGTGCCTGGGGACCGGTGCTGGGATGCATTGGCAGAGAGCTCTGGCTGCAGGGCCAGCCTGGAGGCGCTGTGGGCAGCCCCATGGCTGTGGGGTCGCCTGGGGGCTCCCCAGCTGAATCCAAGCTGCACAGGCCGTGGGGAGCGCGTTCAAGGTCAATAATAATAATAATAATAATGGAACTGTCTATGGTTCGAGTCCCTGACACTGGCCAGGTCCTCAGACACTCCCTGGAGGTGCTGTTCATAACAGTGCCACAGGGCCGCTCTGTCGGGGAAGTCAGTATGACAGGTGCAGGAGCCCCCGGGCCCTGCTTCGGCATCGTCCTCCTCCTCCTCGCTGCTGGTATCCTCGCTGCCGGAGTCATAGCTGGACTCGGGCTCCAGGCTTGGCATGCAGAGCTCAAAGATCAGGAGAATAACCAGGAGCGCACAGGGCCACCCATCCCAGGCCACGTATTCGGCCCCTTCTTCCCCTGGCTCTGGTTTGGCCCCAGGCTCTGGTGTGGGCCCGGTCTCTTCGCTTGGTTCCTCTGCTCAAACTCCAGCTCCAGGTGCGTCATCTCCAGGGCCAGCCGCTGCTCCTGCTGCTGCGCCCGCTGCACTGTTGCCAGGTCCTGCTTGTCACTGACCCTCGGGGGGTGGTGCACAATGACCAGCACCGCCAGGAAGAGCAGGCTGCCCACAGCCATGGCCTGGAGAAGGGGAGAGAAAACCACTCAGGGGACGCAGGAGGGAAAGGATGGGGGAGGGGTATCCTGCTCCCCTTCCACCTCTGCCAGAGCTTTGGGCAGCATCCCCAGGTGCCTGGCTGGGTGCTGCAGGAGCTGTACTGGGAGAGCACACGGCCTCCTCCAAGAGGCACCGCAGGCCTGGAGCCAGCGTTTCACATACCCCGGCCCAGGCTGGGACTGGGAGAGGTCATCTCCCCTCCAGGCCAAGGGGTGGGAGCAGGGAGTTCCTTCTCCGATGGGTGATTTGGGAAGTGGGTGAGCCTGGGGGATCTGAAGGAAGGACATAGAGATTTGGTGTTATTGGAGCAAAGGTCAAATATTTGCTTAGCTCAGCCATTTGCTTATCATCCCAGCTGCCCTCCCCTTCCACGTAGCTACTTTCCGCGTATATGTGCACGGGATACCCAGGAGAAGGGGAGTCCAACAGATGTATTCCATTACCCCTAAAAAGAAATGCATAGGCTAGCAGTATTTAAGCACGCGAAGTTGCTTGTTACTGAGTATAAAAGGACCTGCTCTATGCTTGTAAAGTGTGTCTCTCCTCTGGCATGAGTCAAGGAGAGCACCCGCTCAGCTGACTGACAAATAAAGGATCTGGTATCCGTCTTCTTGTCTTCCGTGCCTCCTTGGGCTAATTGGGTAAGCTCCAGGGGAAACGAGCCCGTTTGGCTAACAGTGTCAAGGGGGCAGGAAGCTATGAAGTAAGTGAGGTTTGGGCCCCTCAGATGGATCAGGAGGATGGAGGCCCGGTGGGGTATCTGGAGTCTAGACCCAGGGCTTGGGAGAAGGTTGGTTGTGCTGCTGGGGTCATGGGAGAATGTGGGGGTCAAATTCCAGGTGCATTAGGCATGCTGGCTCTGAGTCATGGGTGGGATTTTCTGTCCCGTTTGGTCTTGAATCTTCAAATTTGTTTGATACCAGCCTGAGTTTGACCGCGGGTCTCTGCCAAGACACATCTTAGTGCTATATCATTTGGAAGCTAATTGCTGGCGAATTAGGGAGGTCAGAATAGTCCACTGGAGTCAACGGGATCGTGATCTAAACAACTCCCTGATGTGGGGGAGGTTTGGAGTCCACCCCAACCCCCACAGCCCTGAGTCTCATGTAGCCCCACGGGAGCTGGAAGCTGAGCGCTGTCTCATTGCCTTGAGGAGCTGCGTTCTGTCAGTTTCCTCTCTCTGGAACCACGGGGCCATCGTCAGCTGGGTACAAACGGTTCAGATCGTCCCACCTCTCCCTAGAATGTGGGTCAGTGACCCCAGCTCCAGAGCCAACTGCTTTCCAAGACAATTGGTCCCTTAGTCGAAGGGCTGAAATTTATAGCGGAGCCAAAGAAATCCAAATTGCTGATAGGCAGCATCTGGACCACTTGCAGTTAAATAATTCTGCCTACCCCCAAGCTTAGGAAAGGCTAGTTACTAACTAGCCATTAGGGCCACTGATTGGGGGGGCTTCATTTCTGAGCGCGTGGCCTGATGTCCAGAAGTGCGGAGTGCCCACTACTCCGGTTTGCAGCTGCTCCGCACACGTGAAACTGAGGCCTGGTTGTCTCAAGCTGGGCACTTCAAATTAATGACCGCTCTTGGCAATTTGGTCCAATGCTTCTTAAATGCTAAGGACTCTTTTAAGGAACATGTGCTCCAGCAGTCAGGATGCTTCTCCAAGTCCGTGTTTGCTGCTCCAAGCTTTGCCTTGGGGCTCCCCCTCCATCTGCCTCCACCCAGCCTCTCCATACTCACTCTGTGGAGGCGTCACACTCTCTAAGGGAGGGTGCAGCTTAAGCCAGGGCTGGCCCAGCTACAACCCCGCCAAGAGCCACTCTCCGGGATGTTCCCCTCGCACTGCGCTGGCTGGCCTGCTTTCCCCAGCCCCCGGCCCGCTGACACCAACCACCTTCCATTATTACTCACTCTCTGTGATGTCACCCTGGCCAGAATCCCTTTAAAGGGGCGGCACACGAAGCCCCATGTGTGCCCTGCAATGTCAGACCCTACCCTGCCCTGCCCCTCCGCCTCTCTGCCATTGCCCGTGTCCAGCTTTGGGCAATCCCAGCAGAGAAGTGTGACTGATGGGAACTGGAGCAGGCAGGGCCGGCTTTAGGAAGTGCGGGGCCCAATTCGAACAGTTTCGATGGGGCCCTGGCAGGGATGACTAAAACAAAAAAACACTTTAAAAAACCCTTTCATTTTTTCATGTATTATTTATTTTCCATGAATATATAAATAATTACAAAATTCTATATGACTGTGACAAAGTTCCTCCTCTAGGGACTGTAGGATGGACACCTCATGACAGGGTGTCATTTGATTGCTGTTTCTTTCAAACATAGCAAGGAGCAGGGGCAGGTTCTTGACAGTCGCCTGCTGGGAGATATTGCCAACCAGAAGGATTTGATCCTACTCACAACCCCAACTTGTAGTCTCTGCATTTAATTTCTGATCATCCCTCACCTCACTTTCACTGGTATCTCACCTTGGAAGCTAAAGTCTCTTAGGGGCTTTTTCCCTGTTATTTTAGGATCCTGGAGTGTCTGGTTTTCCTTGTTCCCTGCTCTCTACACTCACTCTCCCCTCCCATCCAGCCCCCAGTCTGGTGCCTCCTGCTCAGTTGCCTTCCGGTATCATAACTTCATCCAGGTGTCTGGCCATGTACTGTAGCCTCCTCTCAAGGAGCCTGAGGCTCTGAGCCAAGGGGAGCTTCCCCAGGGGCACAGGGCAGCTGTGGAACAGACAGAGCAGATAGCTGAGTGCAGGCCCTGGCCTCAGGCCCTCTTTTACCCAGAGGTGCGGCACCGAAAGGCTCCCTGTCCCGTTCTGCACTGAGGCAGCCTCCTCCCCTGCAACACCCGGGCCGTGGGATGTTCTGGTTTTGGGTTAGCTGGATTGTTAGGTGAGCCCTGTCTAGTGCTGAGGAGGTGAGAGTATATCTTGCTGGCAGCGTGTGTGTCATGTCCCTTCCACAGAAGGTAATCAACAAATGGGATAGCAGACTACTATAGCTACCAACTAATGCAGCTTCCTCTTCAGCTCTCAGGGGGGCTTTATGCTGCAGAGCTGAAGGTCCAGGGTTCAAATCGGGCTGGGAACCTATGCTGGGGGACTGGAGGAGGGGCCATTACCCAAGTGCTGCTGGATCCCTTTCACCCTACTCACCGTACCAGAAAGCCCAGCCTTCCTCCTGACCTCCCCGGGGTGCACGGGGCTGCTCCCAGAAAACATTTTCTCCCCCTCATGGGAGGGGAGGATGGTCCAGTCCAGTCCAGTCCAGTCGACACAACCTACCTGCGCTCCCCGCCACTGCCCCAGGGTAAACGAGTCATATGATGCTAGAGGAAGGGAATGACCCACTGTACGAGGCATGGGGGTGGATTAGAGATGGCAACTTCTGCTGGGTGGGAATGAATTGCAGGAGTCTAAAGGAGAAGAGTTGCTTGCCTGGTACATAGGTCGGAACAGGGGAGAGATTACTCGGGCTACTGCCCCTGGGTGGGGTTGAATTGCATGATGCTAAAGGAGAGGACTGACCCACTGCAGATTGATGGAGCAGGGCATTGCTTACCATGTCTCTAGGGATGCACAAGCCTCCTCCAACTCTTCCTCACAGCGTCCAAAAGCTGCCAGAAGTGAGACATAAAGGAGACATTGAGCTGCTTGGGCACTCGTTGCTTCCTAGCTCCCTAGAGCCCCAGATTTCAGGGGCAGCCTGTGAACGGAGCCCCAGCCAGTGCCTCTGCACGACTCTGGGCACGACTGAGCCTTCGCAGGAAGAGGGGGGCACATGGGGGAACGGACCCTATTTCTCTGCTTTGCATGGGGCCTGAGTCTGACACCGCAGCTGTGGGGTCAGGGGCTGCTTACCTTTCGGTTTCTTCTTTTTCTCTAAAAGCAGCAAAGAATCCTGTGGCACCTTATAGACTAACAGAGGTGCCACAGGATTCTTTGCTGATTTTACAGATCCAGGCTAACACGGCTACCCCTCTGATTCTTTTTCTCTCTGTGCCTCATCTTCCTCGAGAAGCCTGACCAGCAGACCCTCCGCGGGCACGCCTGCAGGAGGTCCACCGGAGCTGCCTGCTGCCCTCCCGGCGACCGGCAGAGCACCCCCTGCAGCAAGCCTCCCCAAGCATGTGCTTGGCGCGCTGGGGTCTGGAGCCGGCCCTGCCCAGATGTATAACTCTGTGTTGGGCTGTGTGAAAATGCATTTTGTTTGAATGGGCCCCATTTGCCAAACAAACTCTCCAGAACTCTCTGTCTGACTGCCCTGTCCTCATCGTTATTTACCATTCTGCCAATCTTCGTGTCATCAGTACATTTTTATCAGCAGCAATTTTGTATTTACTTCCAAGTCATTGAAAAAACATTGACTAGCATCAGACCTAGTACTGATCCCTGCAGAAACCCATTAGAAACACCCACATTCGAGGAGCCCCTTGACAATTACTTTTTGAGATCTGTCAGTTCGCCATTAGCCTGTTCTCAAGCCATTTAACCTGTGCTCTGTTGATATTGTATAGTGCTCACTTACCTCAGATCTGGGGAGCCTCAGCACAGCATAAAAGACAAGAAAGAGCAGCGTGAATTTCAGGATCGTTAGGCAGGAGGCAGAGTTGACATATAGGAGGAGTGAACTCATTTCGCCAGGCTCAGGCACTAAGAACCACTGACACTCTCAAACCAGAAACAAGTACCCAGGCTACACCTGAGGGCAGGTTGCTGCTCTGGCATCAGGCAGGCGCTGATGTTGTCTCTAGGTCACAATGAGGCTGCCCTCCTGCAATCTCCCTCTAGCCTGTGAGCTGTCAGTGCTGCACTTAGATCAGGAGATGGGATGGGGCAACCGCCCAAGGGGGCTGAGCTGCTGAGCTCAGAATAAGGCAGGAGAGAGGGCATCAGGTTTCCCAGGAACACCCTGGGTCTTTTCCGAGCTCTATGACTCTCAAGCCCCTGGGCAAGGGACATTTTTTCCCTACTCGTGGGAACTCATAAAACCCCTGTGACTGAGGCCGAATCTCCCAGCCTGAAGTGAGAAGCAGCCCTGAAGTGATTCTCTAGTGCTACGAGTGCAGAAAATCGTTCATGGTATCGCCAGCCCAAGCATTGCAAAACCATGAGCTGGGCCCCACCAAAATCATGAGATTGGCTTCAAAATAATGAGCTCTTCAAAAAACATTTATCTGGGGAACTCTTCATTGGCTTCCGGTGTGTGAGCCGCTAGGGTGCATTCAATTCACGTTCTCCAGCTTCTCTTTGCAACCACAAGGGCTTAAAATTGGCTAACAAATAAAATAAAACAAAGAGCAGAGATTCTCAGATAAATCACTTGACTCCAGCAGTGGGTGCTTTAAGAAAAACACATTATATAATAAGATAATAAAGAGTCCTAACTCTTCTCTAACATGTTCAATCAGTAGACCTCAAAGCACTTTACAAAGGAGGTCTGTAGCATGAGCCCCCTTTTCGAGATGGGAAACTGAGGCACAGAGAAGCGCAGTGACTTGCCCAAGGTCACCCAGCAAGACAGTAGCAGAGCCAGGACTAGCACTTAAGTCTTCTGAGTTCCATCTAGTGCTCTATTCACTAGGCCACAGTGCATTTGAAGTAAGGGGTCATAGTCAATACATTCCTGTAGTGGTTATTTTGGGCTCTTCCAATACCATTGTTATTGAAGTTACACATATTTACCTGTGGTCTGTGCTGGTACAGGGGCATCCTTATTAAAACGAATTTCTCACAGCAGGTTGCATCTGAGTTCTTGTTAGGCCTGAACACAAGTTAACTGGACCATGTCTCTGATGTCCCCATGGGAAAGTTTAAAAGCCATTGAAGGCCTTGCAGTGCACTGACATACTGGGATTTTCAGAAAGCCTTTGACAAGGTCCCTCAGCAAAGGCTCTTAAGCAAAGTAAGCTGTCATGGGATAAGAGGGAGGGTCCTCTGATGGATCAGTAACTGGCTGAACCATAGGAAACAAAGGGTAGGAATACTGCATGCAGATGTGGTCTCCCCATCTCAAAAAAGATATCTTGGAATTGGAAAAGGTTTAGAAAAGGGCAACAAAAATGATTAGGGGTATGGAACAGCTTGCATAGGAGGAGAGATTAATAAGACTGTGACTTTTCATCTTAGAAAAGACAACTACAGAGGTTATAATAGAGGTCTATAAAATCATGATTGGTGTGGAAAAAGTAAATAAGGAAGTGTTATTTACTCCTTCTCATAACACAAGAACTAGGGGTCACCACATGAAATGAATAGGCAGCAGGTTGAAAAGAAACAAAAGGCAGTATTTCTTCACACAATGCACAGTCAACCCAGGGAACTCTTTGCCAGAGGATGTTGGGAAGGCCAAGACTATAAAAGGGTTAAAAAAAGAACTAGATAATTTCATGAAAGATAGGTCCAGCAATGGCTACTAGCCAAGATGGGCAGGGCTGCCCCACCATGCTCTGAGTGTCCCTAGGTTCTGTTTGCCAGAAACTGGGAAGGGGCGACAGGGGATGGATCACTTCATGATTCCCTGTTCTGTTCATTCCCTCTGGGGTACCTGGCATTGGCAGCTGTCGGAAGACCGGATACTAGGCTAGATGGACCTTTGGTCTGACCCAGTGTGACCGTTCTTATGTTACAGCTGTTCAGTCTCCTTGATACCTGTGATGTCATAATCCTGCTCAGTTCTCCAGTCTTCCATGGAGTCAGGATGGAAAGACAGGGTAGATGTCACCTAGTGAGCTGGGCCTGTGAGAGCAACCGGTGTTCAGGCAGAGAGGGGCTCCTGGGAGAGCAGAGTCAGGGCTCCGTTAAAGAGCCGGAGACAAGGGCCTGGCCTGAGTGTAACCCACCAAACTTTGATTGCACCTGTACCTGTAATAATTCCATTGTATTGCAGGGACAGTGAGCAGGTTCAGTCTGTTCTGACAGCGGAACTCCCACCTGTGGAGAACAACGCTAATCTTCACATTGGGACAGGTGCGGATGCCAGTACCCTGAGTTGCTCCGATTTGGAGGAAAGACACCACAGTGTAGTAAAGCTGCTCAGACTAAACAAAAAAATCCTTCCGTTGATAAGACGACAATTTGTGGGTTAACTAAGACGCCTCATAAATCAAAACATGCTCTTGTCATTAGAACAATACAGCACATACCGGTCAGAGAAAAAAACAGTATCCAACATACAGATTTCTTCTTTACTGAAAGGTACACGGGCCACTAATCCTATGCACTGAAAGCATGCGCTGCTTATTTGGCATTTTGGACAGTTGGAGCAGCAGTGGAGAGTTTTGCTTATGGTTCACTGGCCTCATACTCAGGACAGTCAAGTTGAGCATGTTTGCGTTGAAGTTCTCGAACACATTGATGCTGCTGAGGACAAAGGCTTCAGTGAATTTGTGTATTTGCTCTGTTGTTGCCAACACTGCCTTTTAGCAATGCTGCACTTGAAAGACTTGTTTTTCTCAAATGGACTTGATAAAAACAAAACTCTTAGAAAATATTTTTCATGTTAGGGTGTATATTGTTGACCTCAATTTATGGGCTACTTTAATTACGGTTTGTGAAAAATCTGATCAGAATAGATTTAGATTCTTGGCCCAAGTCAGGTTACAGGGTTAGAAAACTCAGAGTTCAATGACGTGAACAGACCCTCGGGTTGTGTGTGCCAAGGAGACTTATACTGAGGACATTACTATAATGTTAAGATCTTTATTAAAATTAATGAAAAAATAATCAAAGATATAAAGCACAGTGTTACAAAGAAGTAATACAGTTCTATGACCTCTGGTGGTAACATCCCTATTCTTAAAGACTACTTAAACTAGCAGACTCACATCCTTCCCTGACAATTTGGTAATGGGGACTGTGATGCTCTGTACCTCGGGGAAACACCCAGCACCCCCATGTTCATACTTATACAATGTTTGTGTGGTATCCAATGCAACATTTGTCATTTTGGGTGTCTTCAGAAGGCTCATGATGAACTAAGCATTGTTGTTATAATATGGAGATATACCTATCTCATAGTAATGGAAGGGACCCTGAAAGGTCATTGAGTCCAGCCCCTGCCTTCACTAGCAGGACCAACTACTGATTTTGCCCCAGATCCCTAGGTGGCCAACTCATGGACTGAACTCACAACCCTGGGTTTAGCAGGCCAATGCTCAAACCACAGGCAAAACTCTCCAGGAGCAGAGTGGCAGTTCACACCTCATCAGTGTGTGTATGAGACAAACCCAGCCCAACCTCACAGGAACTAAGGACACTGGCCTAGGCTGCAACAAAGGGTCTGTTGGACTCTCCAGTGAGTCACCCCTCTTCCTCTGGCCAGTCTGGGACTACGATGAGGTAATGCTCACCTGATTCTGGAGGGGGGAGGGGCAAAGCCAAGAGGGGAGAAAGAACATGATAAAAGGGAGAGACGTTTGCTAGGCTCTTCCTCTCTCTTCCATCTCCATCTACAGACACCACCACCAAGCGACTGAAGTGGTGATGAAAGGGGAGAGCCTGGCTGAAGGGCAACCGGCCGGCCTGTGGTGACAAGCATCTAAGTTTGTAAAGGGCACTGAAAGTGTTAAGATCAGCTTAGAATACGTTTTGCTTTTACTTCATTTGACTAAATCCAACTTGTTATGTTTTCACTTATAATAACTTAAAATCTATCTTTGTAGTTAATAATTTTGTTTGTTTATTCTACCTGAAGCAGTGCGTTTGGTTTGAAGCATGTCACAGACTCCCCTTGGGATAACAAGTCTGGCACATACCAATTTCTTTGTTAAATTGACAAACTCATATCAATTTGCAGCATCCAGTGGGCATAACTGGACACTGCAAGATGGAGGTTCCTAGGGTTGTGTCCAGGATCAGAGGTATTGGCTAGTGTCATTAGGGTGCGCAATCCAAGGAGCAGCTTACATGGCAGAGGCTGTGTGTGAACAGCCCAGGAGTGGGGGTTCTCACAGCAGAGCAGGGTAAGGCTGGCTCCTAGACTCAAGGATTGGCGTGACCTAGCAGATCACCTGTCCGGATAACACCAGAGGGGAATGTCACAGAGACAGGTGACGCAGAGGAGTTCAGCCATCGAGAGTTCAGAGTATGAGGGGAACCCTGCCTTGGTGGCAAAGGTGGAATGTGCAGGAGCCTTTCCATTGCATGTCCTGTTATCAGGGATTCAGCGCAGGGCTTGTTAGCTGGGAGGAGAGGAGGAGATGCTGAGATTCTATGGTGATGGGCAGCTGCACAGAAATGCTTATAGATAAATGAGTACATCTAAGCCTTGGCTCTTCCTTTTCTCTCTGGGGTTTCAGTGGTACTGGACCACTCCATCAAATCTGCACGACTCAGTTTGCCCTGAAAATCTGAGCCCTTGTTATCAGCGAAACATTTCTTTACGTCTGCAAGAGGTGCCCCGGAGCCGCGGGACCGGCGATCGGCAGCGCACCCCGCGCTGCGCGCCGCCCTGCTTGGGGCAACGGAATTCCTAGAGCCGCCCCTGCAGGCCATCTGCGTGGTTAGAGGAGTGCAGCAGTTCCCATGGCAGAAACACCAAGGGATTTTCCTGGTAAAGTTGGAACTACAATAATCTAAATAGTTTAGACCAGTGGTCTCCAACCTTTTTTGTCTGGCGGGCGCCGGACGACGAGCCACCGAGGACCATGGCTGGAGGACAAGCACCCACAGAAATGCCAATGATGAGCAGTGTCATCCAGAGGCATTGCCGCCAAAATACTGCTTCTCGGCAGCTCTTCGGCGGATGCTGATTCTCCGGCCAGTAGGCGGGTGCACATAGATGCCCCGGAGGGTGCCATGGCGCCCGTGAGCCCTGCGTTGGGGACCACTGGTTTAGACAAATATTTATGATGATCAGTTTCTTGTGTCTTACTGTGTCCTTCTATCTGTCACAATAGCTTCCTTTTTTGGCGGCTGTGTGGTTTTTCCTCTGTTTTGCTCATGTTTTCCAATCCAGCAACTTTACTGCCCTGTTAGGCAGCCATAATCTCTGCAGTGGGTATCTGTGTACCAGAGGGTTCACAACAAGAATGGGTCACACACTGGCCAGATTCTGCTCTCACATTCTGCCTTCAGTGGGTCACTCCAGGTGGACACTGGCGTCCCTGAGAGCCAAACCAGGTGTTCTGGAATCCCCATCTTTCATGCCTGGTCTCAGAACGCCACATAAATTAGAGGTTTCTTCATAGTCTTTGATCGCTCTACAGAATAGCGCTCTCTGTAGCAGGACCCGAAGCCGTGATTTTCACAGGTTGGGCTGAAAGTTAAACTCTAATGGTCAAACGTAGGTCCCATTGAGATCACCCTAAATCCACATGTAGGGACTTAAATAAATCCTTATAGAGGTGTCTCTGCCTCCTTCAGCTCTGCCTCTTGCATGACTGACTCAGCCCCCTGAAGCTGCCCCGCTCCAGGCCAGGGGGCCTGTTCGTGGCTCACTAGCCGAGCGAGGGGCCTCCATGGGAAGTGGGGGTGGTGGTTAGCACCTGGCTGGCGTACGTGGCTCCCCGCCTGGTGTGCTGGCTTTGTGGGTCCCCTTCCCAGGTGCCCGCCTCTCCCAGTCACTGTGCAGGGAGCCCAGGCGCAGAGCTTCGCTTCGTGGAGCCCAGGGATCGAAGTGACTGACAGCTCCACGCTGCATCGCTCTACCCCAGAGACTTTGTGGGTCCAGCCGCAGGGACTTGTTCAGGATCACCCAAGATGGACCTGTCTGAAGCAGGAAATGAACCCAGGCCTCTTGAGTGTCAGGCCTGTGCCCCGCCACTGGGTCCCCCATGCTCGCTTCCTTCCTATCTTATGAGCCTTGTTCCCCTCTGTTAACAATACAGCTGAGGCCATCTCCCAATCACACCCAGCTCCTCTGCAAACCCACGGCCGGCTAGGCAGCTGCCCCACACCCACCTGTCCCGTCTTGTCCCAGGTTAGTCCCACTCCTGCGAGGCGCAGATGTGCCCATAGGGAGCTCACCACAGGATCGGGGCCTAAGCCTGAGAGCCCTGTGGGGCAGGAGATGGCTTGTATGCCAGGTCTGCCCAGCACAGGGCACCCTGCTCCGGGATGGGGCTGACGGGCCTGAATGAAGTCCTCACCCCCCCCCCCCCCGCCCACACCCCAACCCACTGCCTCACCCTGAATTCCTCATTTCTGGCCCCACCCCAGAGCCGGCACTCCCAGCCAGAGCCCTCACCCCCTCCCGCACCCCAACCTCCAGAGTCAGCCCAGTGAGTGAGGGTGGGGAGAGTGAGCGAGGGGGGATGGAGTGAGAGGGGGCGGGGCCTCAGAGAAGGGGCAGGGCAAGGAAACCTGCCGTAGCCCCGCTGTGCCGCCAAGTGGACTTTGAACGGCCTGGTCAGCGGTGCTGACCGGAGCCACCATGGTCCCTTTTCGACCAGGCCTTCCTGTCAAAAACTGGACACCAGGCAACAGTAGTGCCAGCCACTAGACCCTGCCCTCTCCTCTGCTGCTGTGTCGGGCCCCAGATCACTCCTGCAGATTGCACACAAAATAGGTTTATTAGCCACCTGCAAGCCCCAACCCTAACTCTCGTCCAAGGCCGAGAGGCGGCTCTCCTCTTCAGAGGCGGCGCTGTTGAGGGACGGGGACAGCTTCCTCCGCCGGGCCTGCATCCCCTCCCTGCATTCGGTCACTTTCAGGGTCACCCGTTCTTGGTATCCACCATACTCTGCTGAGGGCCCTGTTTCCTCTGGAGAAGGTTCTTCACCCCTGGTCACGCTGTCCCCTCTCCTGGCATTGGGGGAGGCTGCCCCATTCCCTGGCAGCCCCCTGGTCTGAGCAGCTGCGGCTGGCTCCTTTCTCCCAGCACCGTCCATCTTCTCCACGCTGGAACACAGCTGGCATCTCCTGACCTCTGCCCGCACGTGAACGTTGGCATTGAAGGTCACGCTTTTGGGGGATGGGGCGAGTTTCTGAGGGGGTGGCGGGAGTCCACGTGGTGCAACCACTGGCCTATTGACCTGTCCTCTCTTCTCCACCGATGCCCTGGAGGTGACGCGTTTGAGGAAGCCCAGCATGATTCCCCTGAAGGTGGAGCCCTTCCCCTTGCAGGGGACAGACGGTGACTCAGCACCTCTCCCTGGAGGGGCACGAGGCGGCTGTTCAGCCCCAGGCGGTGCCTCAGTCAGCACCAGGGCATCTGTCTGCCTCACGTTGATTCCAGCCCTGGGGCCCGTCCCCTCCGCCGGCATCTCTCTCATGCCACGTCGCCCCTCGGTGTCCCTCCTCTCCTTCCGCATCCCAGGCTGCCACGGCCTCGCTGTCCCAGTCCCCAACCATCTCCCACTCGCCCTCGGTGCTGAACTGGGACTGCCCCTCTGCAGACCGCGGGCGTTGCTCCGAGGGGCTGGCTGGCCACTGGATGCTGGACAGGGGGCCCACAAGCTCATTGGAGGCTGCGGACGAACCTTTGTCTCCCGCATTGTCTCTGGTTACTGGCCGGGGGTGATGTGCTGGTGGGGCCCTTGGAGCCCGTCTCCCAGACGGCAGGGGGCCGAGCTGGGGGTGTGGAGGTGTGGCTGCATCAGCAGCCTCAAGGACTCCTGGATCCTCCTGGGCAGCCCCCATCCCTTCAGATGCACCATCCTTTGCAGATGCCGCTCCAGCTCTGTCCCGGAGCCGACGCTCAGGAAGGGCAGGGCCTGTGGCATCGTCACCACCCTGTCTGCCCCCGAGGGTTTGCGTGTGATGGGGTTTCGTGGCTGGGGACATGAAGATCTTCAAAGCGCTCTGCAGAGTGCAGGGCAGCCCCAGGGTGTGCTGCAGCCTCTTCACCTGGACATGCCACACGAGACTCGCCCTGACGTCACGCTGGAGGAAGGGGGTCTCTGCTTTGGCCAATTCGAGTCTGCCAGGCACACGCAGGGCTCCAGGGCTGACCCACGCCAGGGGTCTCCCAGCCAGAGACATCGGAGCTTCCCCCGCGGCCCTGGGTGCCGTGATTTCTCGGTCTCGCTGCCGTTTGGCCTCCTGCCCTGATAGCCTGGTCCCACCTGGGGACTTGGCCAGAAACGGCACCCAATCAAGGTGATGCACCTGCCTCTGGGGAGTGGCCTGGGGACTCCTTGCTCTGCCTCTGCGCAGGAAACTCCCAACCCAGCCATGTTCCCCTTGGCTTGGAGGGAAGGGCTCGTGCTGGGCAGGAGAGGGGCCGGGGTACTCCTCATGCCTGGGAAGAAATGGCTCGTCATGGCTCGATCCAGTTCTCAGCTCCCAAGCAACTAGGGACAGCTCGTGCTGGGACGAGGGAGCGGGAGGTGACCCTGGCCCAGCAGGGACCCACGCACTGGCCCTGTGAGCGTATACCAGCCGCTCAGCTTTCCGGGCCACCTCGTTGCACAGGGCATAGTTGTTACACAGCAGCTGGCTGATGGAGCGGCGCCTGGCGGCTCGGTGAGCGCGGCGTGGGGGGTCCCAGCACAGCTGGTCGTGCGGCTGCTTCACCTGCTGCTTCTTTGCACCTAAAACAGAACAGCAGAGAGGGCTTCTGAGGAGAGATGGGGCCTGAACGTAGCGGGGGCCATGGGCACCCAAACTGTGACTGCACCCACCCGTACCACTCCAACCCCGAATCCCCACTCCCACACTGCTCCTAACCCCGAGGACCTGCACCATCCCACTCCTTCTCCCAGCGCCCCACCCACCTATGACCCATTCCCCCCGAGGCCTTGCCCCCACACCAAGCCCCGCTCCTTTGCCACTGCTTCCCTCCAAGACCCTGCCCCTGCCCGCTTGCTCTTTCTTCTCCGCACGCCCTGCCTCCTGTTGCTCACCCTTACAGCCAGTCACAAGTCACAGGGCATGGCCCCCCCGCCCTCTCATTCCAGTGCCCTGGCCCCAGGCCACTCTGCGCTGCTGCTCCAGAACCAGGCATGCTGAGCTTGTGAGAGCCCGGAGCCCGATGAAACACTCTGCCAGCACCACGCCGGGCCCCCTCTCAAACACTGCCAGTGCTGTGAACCTGGCCACGGTGAAGTCCCAGTGCCGTGAACCCGGCCCGGGCATTGTGCCAGGGCCGTGAATCTGGCCGGTGCGCTGTCCCAGTACCAGAAACCCAGATAGCACATGGTCCTGGTGCAAATAACCCAGCCGGTGCCCCATCTTGCAGAAATGGGTCTCGCCAGTGTGCGGGATCCCAGGAAATCGCTCTGGCAAATGTCAGGGGCTGGCGGCACCTAGCAGCCTTGGCCTTGCAAGCCCTGGTACGACGCACAGCAATGGAGTGCCAGGGGCCTTCATCCCTATCCAAGACAGAGCAGACGGGGTGAAATAAAGACAAGATCTGCTGGGCAGTGGGCAGTGCCTCCTGCTGGCAAAGCTGCCCTGTTCTGGGAAGGGCAGGTTGCTCCCCCCCGATGCTCACCATTAGCCCGCGCAAAGCCCTGGAAGACATGGGGACAACCTGCCAGAGGGGACAGACAATCGGGTGTTTGCCTCCATCGCTGCAAAGCCTCCAAACGATGGTTCGTTAGCAGCATGTCACTGCCAATGTTAATTTGAGACACTAAATGTACTACTGGTGTCTGTTCTAATGGGTAAAGCAGATTGGTTTCTCTTCACACCCTGAAAAATGACATTTTTGTTATTGAGGTAAATGAATTGTGAACACATGACTCTACCAATGCCAATTCCATATTTTATGTTGCTTCCTGCCTCAATAATTCCTGTACATCCTGGTGTGGGAAACCTTAATAGGCACCAGCAGGAAACAAGAGTGTGAATACTGGTTATCCATCATTGTTCCTTAATGCAGTGAAACCCAGGCTAGAGATTCCAGGCTGTAGGGAGTCCCCCATTCACCTAGTTGTTCAAAACCTGAGAGAGGAACAAAAAGAACAAAGCTTTGACTAAACATGTACTAGAGGGAAACATCCCAACTAGAAGACACCACAGGGGAAAGACCTGGGCGCCACTCATAGCAGCTCGACGGAAACACCTGCTCATTTGCAGAATTGGCCAAAACAAAGACAATGTTTAGATGCAAAAGGAATGGGATAGAGAATAACCTGCTCCAGATATGTGCTCACTTTTAGTCACCTGGTCTCTATAAAGAATATAGCAAACATAAAGCGGATTTCTGAGACAGGCAATAAAAATGGGGAAGCTGCCATATGTGGACATACTGAAAAGTCTGGGACCGTTTAGTTTGAAGAAGAGACCAACAAGGGGGCATATGTTAGAGGAGAGGGAAATAAGGAATGGAACTGATTACATTCAAAGGGACAAAGAGGGAAGAGTTCCCAACCAGTAACGTCTATGGACACTTTCAAAAGGGCTAATTCTCCTAAGGTGAAGCAAATTTTCCTCCCAATCAGTTTTGTTGATAGATTTTGAGGGAAAAATGTAATGAGAATTGGGTGTTCTTTACGAAGAGTTTATTAGACAGCTTTGGCTAAAAACTGTGTTCAGTAGCAAGGTGAAGGCAGGAGTTGGGGGGGAAGCAATATATAAACACACACAAACACAAATTACTGGCTCTGTAATCTAATGGAGAAATGCAGCGCAAGGCCCAATGGCTGGAAGATGAAGCCAGACAAATAGCAGCTGGAAGTAAGGGCCAAATTTTTAGCACTGAGGGTGATTAACATCTGGAACAAACTGCAGAGGGAAGTGGTGAATTCTCCAGCTCCGCATGTCTGTAGATCCAGACTGGATGTTTTTTCTGGAAGATCTGCTTGAGGACTTGTCTACAGTTAAAATGCTACAGTGACGCTGCTGTAGCACTTAATTGTAGACACTACTTACAACAATGGCAGGGGTTCTCACATTGGGTAATCCACCTCTCCAAGAGGTGGTAGCTAAGTGGATTGAAAAATTCTTATATTGACCCCATGCCAACTATATCGGGGTGAGGTTGATACAGCTACAGCTCTCAGGGTGTGGATTTTTTGCTTTTGAAAAATAAGGCCTTGTCTACACTACAGGACTATTTCGAATCTACTTAAGTCGAATTTGTGGATTCGACCTTAATAAGTCGAATTTGTGTATCCATACTAAATACACAAATTCGAACTTCTGAGTCCACATTCACAGGGCCAGCATCGACTTTGGAAGCGGTGCACTGTGGGAAGCTATCCCACAGTTCCCGCAGTCCACGCTGCCCATTGGAATGCTGGGTAGAGCTCGCAATGCCTGCTGGGGGAAAAAATGTGTCGAGGGTGGTTTTGGGTTAGTGTCGTCATTGAACCGTCAATCACGCCTCCTCTCTTCCTTGAAAGCGCCGCGGAAATCTGTTCGCGCCCTTGTCTGGTCGGTTACAGCGCGGACGCCACAGCACTGCGAGCATGGAGCCTGCTGCGATCATCGCTGCACTTATGGCCGTTGTCAACTCCTCGCACCTTATCGTCCACCTCTTCCACAGTCAGCTGCTGAGAAACCGGGCGAGGAGGCTCCGGCAGCGCGGTGAGGAGAGTGGCACAGACCTCTCAGAAACCAGGGTACGCCAGGCAGTGGAGATCATGGTGGCAATGGGTCACGTTCATGGTGTGGAACGGCGACTCTGGGCCCGGGAAACAAGCACAGACTGGTGGGACCGCATAGTGCTGCAGGTCTGGGATGACACAGAGTGGCTGCGAAACTTCAGGATGCGTAAGGGCACTTTCCTTGAACTGTGTGACTTGCTGTCCCCTGCCCTGAAGCGCCAGGACACAAGGATGCGAGCAGCCCTGAGTGTGCAGAAGCGAGTGGCCATAGCCCTCTGGAAACTTGCCACGCCAGACAGCTACCGGTCAGTAGCGAACCACTTTGGCGTGGGCAAATCTACCGTGGGGGTTGCTGTCATTCAAGTAGCCCACGCAATCGTTGAGCAACTGCTCTCAAAGGTAGTGACTCTCGGAAATGTCCAGGTCATCATAGATGGCTTCGCCGCGATGGGATTCCCAAACTGCGGTGGGGCTATAGATGGGACCCACATCCCTATCCTGGCACCAGCCCACCAGGCCAGCGAGTACATTAACCGAAAGGGCTACTTTTCAATGGTGCTGCAAGCTGTGGTGGACCATAGGGGACGTTTTACCAACATCAACGTCGGGTGGGCGGGCAAGGTTCATGACGCGCGTGTATTCAGGAACTCTGGTCTGTTTAGACGCTCCAGGCAGGTACTTTCTTCCCGGACCACAAAATAACGGTTGGGGATGTGCAGATGCCTACAGTGATCCTCGGGGACCCGGCCTACCCGCTAATGCCCTGGCTCATGAAGCCCTATACAGGCGCCTTGGACAGTGAGAAGGAACTCTTCAACTACCGGCTGAGCAAGTGCAGAATGGTGGTGGAGTGTGCTTTCGGACGTCTCAAGGGGAGATGGCGGAGCTTACTGACTCACTCGGACATCAGCGAAAAGAATATCCCCGTAGTTATTGCTGCTTGCTGTGTGCTCCACAATCTCTGTGAGAGCAAGGGCGAGACCTTTTTGGCCGCTTGGGAGGTTGAGGCAAATCGCCTGGCTGCTGTTTACGATCAGCCAGACACCCGTGCCGAGAGAATATCCCAGCGGGAAGCGATGTGCATCAGGGAGGCTTTGAAAGCGAGTTTCCTCGCAGAGCAGGGTAACCTGTGACTGTCCACTTGATTTTAAGAGAGCCTGATCACAAACCAAGTTTCCCCCACTTCCAAAGGACGTTTTAAAACTAAGGACATGTTTCAGTAATTAATAATAAATCTTTCGTTGACTTTGCATTTCTGTTTCTTGGTTGAAACATGGAAGCATTCTGTGCTGGGTAAGGTGTGCACTGTTGTACAGACCGCTTGTCCAAAAGAGGACTGACATCCTCCTGCTCCTACATAGGTCTGTGGGGTGGGGGACGGTTTACGGTGGTTGTGCATGTAGGGGGAGGGTTGCAGGAATGGGTGGGTTTGCAGGAAGGGGCGAGGGGTGCTGTCTTTGGATAGGGGTTAACATGACGGCTGTGGGTTTGGGCGTTGGAAGGGGTGAAGGGTGTGGGGAAAGGGTGAGTATCTGCCCCTGGATGAGGGCTCTTTTTGGGGCTCAGGGCACCGGGGAGGATCGTGGCTACGGTCGAAGTGCATGTGAAGGGAAGCCTGCCTTTACATTCGGGGATGGCAGGCACCAGGACCCTGGACAAGCATACACATCAAGGAAAGACCCGGGGCAGCATACACCACACAGACTGTCCCTGGTGCCTAGTGACTGCAGTCTGTGTGTGCCCTGCAGTTGACCCTGCACCCAAGTCTATACCATGGCACTGTGGGCTATGCACTGCAATTACAATTCCCCCCCCCCCACACCCACAGAAAGTCTTCTGACACCAGAAACGTGATGGAAACAGTGAGTAACACCAAACCGCTTTTAATAATGTAGTACACAGTGGGGGGTTTAAACTTGGAGTTGGGACTGGTTGATGCTGTAAGGAAAGAGCTTGTACAAATTTACAGCGCGAGTTGTCTCGAACATTATCGGTCTGCTGCGGTGCAGGGACAGTTCTCACGGCCCCTACCGCCTCCTTCTTGTAACTTTGGGTGAGGGGGGGACAGGACTTCTTGGCGTTGGAGGGCGGTTGCAGATGCACTGCAGGGGGGCTCTCTCCTCCTGCCTGCGGTCTTGCAGAACATCTACAAGGTGCCGGAGCGTGTCCGTTTGCTCCCTCATTAGACCAAGCAGCGTTTGAGTCGCGTGCTGGTCTTCCTGCCGCCACCTATCCTCCCGTTCCATGTGTGAGCGATGCTGCTGACACAGGGTCTCCCTCCACTGTCTCTGCTCTGCCGCCTCCGCTCTGGAGCAGGCCATCAGTTCCTGAAACATGTCGTCCCTAGTCTTTTCTTTCGGCATCTAATCTGAGCCAGCCTCTGCAGGGGATGCCGGGCAGTCCGGGAAGGAGCCGAAGCTGTGTGATGCGAAAAAGTAGGTGATTTCCTTGAACACATACATGTTTGCCAACAGTAAACACAGTCTAGTCAGTTTCAGTTAACAAGACCAAAGAGGGAACCAAGTCTCAGGAGATCTCAGAACTAGTCCGAGATTTCGGAATAGACTCTCATTGGCGGCGCCATTGCACTGGATAGCGCACAAGCGAGGAAAGACAGCTGCATCCCTCTTGCACAAAGTCCTGGTAAGCCTTACAGTACATACTGCTTATCAGTTAGTGGTTAGCTGTGCTCTCCTGCTAAAGGCAATGTGCAAAGCAGAAAGGATGAGCCTTTTGCAGCCCCTCCCGCCAGTGCACGGGGAAGATCACTGTATGCTTTTCCTCTGTGGCCTCCAACACGTGGCTGTTAAGCGAGGGTCATTCTTATGCAAAGTAAAAGTCTACCATTCACAATAGTAACAGTACACTAATTCCCCTAATTAGATGCAGCACTTCCAGAACGACATTACCCTGAGGCGTGTCACTCGGACTCAGAGAGAGCGGATGCTAAGAGAAGCCCTGCACAGACCAGGACCATATGCTGCCATGCTTGTCGAGGCGATGCTTCCCCTTTACATTAGGATGGCCTGGCGCGGAAGAGTGTGCTTCCACGGAGCACCCAATAAGGCACCTCTCCCAAGGAACCTCCTGCTGAGGCTTTTCCAGCTGCTCTCTGAGAGCTTCTTTGAACTGTCCCCAGAGGATTATTGCTCAATTCCTATATGTGTTGACCTACTTTTTGTATAGTTTGATATTTAAAAATTTTTTATATAGTACTTCTATTTTTTATATACCTGTTTCTTAAAAAATAAATGTTTCCCTGTTTGTAGCACTTACCGCCTGATCCTTCCCCTGATTCCGAGTCCGGGTTAACGGGCGGGGACGGTTGGTAGGGGATCTCTGTGAGGGTGATGAAGAGATCCTGGCTGTCAGGGAAAGCGGGAGTGGGTTCGCTGTCGCCTGCGCCGTCCTCAAAAGACCCTTCCTCATCTTCCCCATCGGCGAACATTGAGGAGGAACTGTCCCGGTACACTATTCCGTCCTCGGAGTCCACCGTCACTGGTGGGGCAGTTGTGGCAGACCCACCTAGAATGGCATGCAGTGCCTCGTAGAAGCGGCATGTCTGGGGCTGGGCTCCGGAGCGTCCGTTTGCCGCTCTGACTTTTTGATACCCTTGTCTTAGGTCCTTCACTTTCACGCGGCACTGCATCGCATCCCGGCTGTATCCTTTCTCTTTCATGGCTTTCGAGACCTTCTCGAAGGTCTTCGCGTTCCGCTTGCTGGAGCGCAGCTCCGAGAGCACAGACTCCTCGCCCCACACAGCGATCAGATCCATGACTTCCCTGTCAGTCCATGCTGGGGACCTCTTTCTATTCTGGGATTGCCCGGACTCCTCTGCTGGAGAGCTCTGCATCGTTGCAGGTGCTGCGGAGCTCGCCCCGATGTGCAACCAGAACGTCAGATTCAAACCGCCCAGACAGGAAAATGAATTCAAATTTTCGCGGGTCATTTCCTGTGTGGCTGGCCAGAGAATCCAAGCTCGGACTGCTGTCCAGAGCGTCAACAGAGTGGTGCAGTGTGGGATAGCTCCCGGAGCTACTAAGTTCGATTAGCATCCACACCAAGCCTAATTCGAGCTAGCCATGTCGAATTTAGCGTTACTCCACCTGCCGGGGTGGAGTACCAAATTCGAACTAAAGAGCCCTCTAGTTCGAATTAAATGGCTTCCTGGTGTGGACGGTTGAGCGGTTAGTTCGAATTAACGCTGATAAATTCGAATTAAAGTCCTAGTGTAGACCAGGCCTAAGTGTAATTTTTGGATGCAGTAGCAGAGGCATCACATGCAAGTCAAAGGAGGTGATAGTGCCACTGCACTGGGTGCTGGATCGGCCTCAGCTGGAGAACTGTGTCTAATTTGGTCACCAATGTATAGGAAGGACATAGAGAAACTGGAAATGACCAGAGGCAAGCAACAAAAACGATGAAAGGGAGAGAATTCAAGCCATATGAGCAAACGCTGAAGGAACTCTGTATGTTTAGTCTGGGCAAGAGGAGACTGAGGGGGACATGGCAGCAGTCTTCCAGGATTTCAACAATTTTCACCCCACCACCAACCTCAGCCTGGACCAGTCCACACAAGAGATCCACTTCCTGGACACTACAGTGCAAATAAACGATGGTCACATAAACACCACCCTATACCGGAAACCTGCTGACTGCTATACTTACCTACATGCCTCCAGCTTCCATCCAGGACACACCAAACGATCCATTGTCTACAGCCAAGCTCTAAGACAGGCCTGCACAACATACGGCCCGCGGAGCCTCAATATGTGGCCTGCGAGGGGATTCTAAATCCCCCGCACACGGCGTTCTGCAGGGAGCCCAGAGCCCTTTGAATCTCAGCCGCGTCCGGGAATCAAAAGGCTCTGGGTTGCCCGCAGCGGCGGGGAGCCCAGAGCCCTTTAAATCTCATCTGCGGCTGAGATTCAGAGGGCTCTGGGCTGCCCGCAGCGGCGGGGAGCCCAGAGCCCTTTAAATCCCAGCCGGGGCCGGGAGTCAGAGGGCCCTGGGCTGCCCGCAGAGATTCCCAGCCGCGGCTGGGATTTAAAGGGCTCAGGGCTCCCCGCAGCTGCGGGCAGCCCAGAGCTGTTTGAATCCTGGCATGCGGCCGCTGTTTGCCCCCTCCCGAGACCTCTGCCCCAACTGCCCCCCAGGACTCCCACCCCCTATCTAACACCGCTGGTCCTTATCCCCTGCTACCCCTCTGTTGGAACTCCTGCCCCTAACTGCCCCCCAGGACCCCACCCCCTATCTAAATGCTGCTGCTCCTTGTCCCCTGATTGCTCCCTCCCAAGACCCCTGCTCCAACTGCCCCTTGGGACCCCAGCCCCTATCTAAGCCTCCCTTCTCCTTGTCCCCAACTGCCCCCTCCTGAGACCCCCTCCAACTTTCCCCAGGACCCCACCCCCTACCTGTCCCCTGATAAACCCCTGGGACTCCCATGCCTATCCAACTGCAGCCTGTCCCCTGACTGCCCCCTGAACCTCTGCCCCATCCAACCACCCCTGCTCCCTGTCCTTTGACTGCCCCCTGGAACTCCCTATCCCTTCTCCAACCCCCAGCCCCCGTACCGTGCCACTCAGACCAGCGTGTCTGGCTCCATGCAGCTCCAGACACATTGCTGCCATGCTCCCCATGGAGCCCACAGGCCCCCTCCTACCCCCGCCCAGCACCTGCCTTCCAGATTTGAACACCTCAGGATTCAGGAGTGCTCAAGCTCAGTTTGGGCAGCTGTTACTTCATTTCTCCCAAATCAAATATACTGATCCACTGTAACTTGCTGTAGAAAAAGCAGGATAAAATTGAGCAAGAAATGCTTCTTAGCACTGGAATTGCTATTTTCAACAGCCCTTTTTGTTTGTTTAAGGAAGACAGTGATATTGCATTGGCAAATTCCCCATAGAAAGAAAGAGTGGAACAAAAGTATAATAAAGGCACCTCAACTTTTCCTCATTTATGGAGGACAGTCTTATAATATGCATCCAGATATCCTCCAATCACACAAGCTGAAAATTGTTCCACTTTACTGCAGCTCTGTATCCATATGGGAACCAATCCTGTCTGTGTTTTGTGCACATCCAAAATTCCTGCTGAATGACCTGCCCTGGGAGCGTTACCAGTGACCCAGGGCTGGGGAGGCAGGAGGTGTGTGGGGGGGGGAGGCACTGGTGGGGGGGAGCCCAGGGCTGGGGCAGCAGCAGGGTCGGGGGAGGGCACTGGTGGGGAGGAAAGGGGGAAGCCCAGCACTGGGGCAGCAGGGGGTGTGGGTCAGTGGGGAGAGAGCCCAGGATTGGGGCAGCAGAGAGGTACAGGTGGGAGCCCAGGGCTGGGATGGGGGGCAGCCAAATTTTTTTTTGCTTGGGGCAGCAAAAAACCTAGAGCCAACCCTGCCGGGTTCCCCCAGCCGCCGGATCCCCGAGCCCTTTAATTTGACCCTGAGGGCTCCCAGCCACCTCTTCAGCCGGGAGCCCCCGGTTGATTTAAAATAAAGTATCACCTCCCCACCCCCAACCTTCCTTTTTGGCCCACAGCTGTTTTGGTGGGGCGGCGCTGGGGAAGGAGGGTTTGTTTCTGCAGGGCTGGATGGCCCTGGGGTGGGGTGTTTCTGCGGGGCTGGGAGGTTTTGGCCCTCGGCTGTTTTCTTTAGAGGAATGTGGCCCTCGCCGCTTTACGAGTTGTGCAGGCCTGCTCTAAGATACAACCGCATTTGCTCCAATCCCTCAGACAGAAACAAACACCTATAGGATCTCTATTAAACATTCTTAAAACTACAATACCCACCTGGGAAAGTGAAGAAACAAATTGACAGAGCCAGAAGGGTACCCAGAAGTCACCTACTACAGGATAGGCCCAACAGAAATTAACAGAATGCCACTAGCTGTCACCTAGAAAAAAATCTCTAAAAATCTCTCCAGGGCATCATCAAGGATCTACAACCGATGCTGGAGGACGATCTCTCACTCTCACAGACCTTAGGGGAAAGGCCAGTCCTTGCTTACAACAGCCCCCCAAGTCACCAGCAACTACACACGAAGCAACAAAAACACTAACGCAGGAACCAATCCCTGCAACAAACCCCGTTGCCAACTCTGTCCGCATATCTAATCAAAGGACGCCATCATAGGACCTAACCGCATCGGCCAAATCATTAGGGGCTCTTTCACCTACACATCTACCAATGTGATATATGCCATCATGTGCCAGCAATGCCCCTCTGCCATGTACACTGGCCAAACTGGGCAGTCTCTGCTCAAAAGAATAAAGGGACAAATAACTCTTGACCTCCTTCAATTTCTTCTTACTGCCAGTGACATTTATTGGAGCACTTACAATCTTGCTATCACAAGCTTTTACCTCCACGTTCTTTCTATGTAGTTCATTTGTTCTCTTAGTGGCTAGTTAGGTATAGAGCAGGGGTCTCAAACTCAAATGACCCCGAGGGCCGCATGAGGACTAGTGCATTGGCCCGAGGGCCGCATCACTGACACGCCCCCTTGCTGCCCCTGGCCACACCCCCAATCCACCCCTTCCATGAGGCCCCGCTCCTGCCCTGTCTCTTCTCCACCTCCTCCCCTAAGCGCGCGGCTCCCCGCTCCTCCCCCCTGCCTCCTGGAAAGTGTTAAGCGCCACCAACAGCTGTTTGGCGGCGGGAAGCGCCTGGAGGTAGGCAGAAAAAAAAATGAAGAGTAATATAGTAGTATAGTATTAAAATATAGTATGCTATTAAAAGTTAATTTATTAACTTTTTTATTAACTTCTTTAACTGTAATGTGAAACGTCAGTGCTAATTTTGACAGTCATTTCATTTTTGGCCACTTAGCTGGCAGCGTTTTACATCAACCAGAGCATCAATATTAGGTTTGATATCCTGAGACGAAACCAATCTCAGTGTTGCTTGCAAATGTTCATCAGTGAGCCTTGACCTTAACACAGATTTGTTAATCTTCATGGAAGAGAAAAACTGTTCACATATATATGTACTTCCAAACATTGCCATTATCCTTGCAGAAGCAGAGAATAACATGGGAAATCTTTCTTATGAAAGAAACCTGTAGAATTCTGGAATTCCAACATCTGTATACTTCTGCTTCAAAATCGTGTCACACTGAAGCTCCACTAACTCCATCTGCATTTCCTCTGCAACATTGTCAATTTCAACAGCAAATGGTGTGGAAAAACGTTGAAAATGTGGTTCAAGTGCCTTGAAATCTTTAAACCGCACATCAAACTGTTTGTGTAAGTTAGAAATGATCTCTGCATATTCTTTCAAGGATTTGGGTTCAACTTTTCCTAAGGAATTCAGAGTTGAGAAATGGACCAAATTGCCAGCAGTCAGCTGTTTCCCCCATAAAGTAAGCTTGACTTTGAATGACTTAATACTGTCATACATCTGTGTTATCACCTGTTTTCTACCCTGAAGTTTCAAGTTCAGTGCATTCAGGTGATCAGTTACATCTGTTAGAAAAGCAAGGTTGCAGATAAAAGTGGAATCAGCAAGCTGTGGAACCTCCTTGTTTTTCATTTTCATGAAGGAATCAGTCTCCTCTTTAAGTGCAAAAAAACGCTTCAAAACATTTCCACGACTCAGCCATCTAACTTGAGTGTGATACAGAAGTTCCCCATATTCACTGTCCATACTTGCTAGAAAAGAAGTGAACTGTCTGTGATTCAGCCCTCGTGCACGTATAAAATTAACAGTTTTAACAACTACATCCATAACTTCTTTCATTTGTAGACTTTTACTACACAGGGCTTCTTGCAAAATACAATGTATACTGGTGAAGCTAATTCCTGGTATATTGAGGCTGTTCAGTTTGGTCTTCAATAATCCAACCACACCAATGTTTTCAGAGCACATTGATGGCGCACTGTCCGTAGCCAAAGATACGAGTTTGTTCCATGGCAGCGCAGCTTTTTCAATGCACTCTTCCAATCCTTGAAATATGTCACGTCCCGTTGTGGTACCCTTCAGTGGTATTAAGTCTAGCAATTCTTCAGTTATATTCAAATTGCAGTCCACACCTCTAATGAACACTGCACACTGTGCGGTATCTGATACATCTGTACTCTCATCAAGAGCAATTGAAAATACTTCAAAGTCTTTTGCCATTTGAATCAATTGTTTTTGCACATTATCAGCTAAATCCGTCATCCTGCAGGCAACTGTATTTGCAGACAAGCTTATGCCTTCAAAAACTTTCTTCCTATCAGGACATAAAATTTCACTGGCCTTCATAAGACATTCTTTTATGAATAAGCCTTCTGTAAAAGGTCGCGATGATTTAGCTATCATTTCTTATCACAAAACTTGCTCTTACTGAATCTTCGCTAGACTTGTTAATCCCTGAAAATAAATTTCTTTGCTTGGCAAATGCTGCTTTAAGTTGCTGAACTTTTTCCTCTCGGATTTTTCCGGTGAATGCATCATATTTTTCACGGTGCATCGTGTCATAGTGCCGACGCACGTTATACTCCTTGGGAATAGCAATCGTTTGCTGACAAATAAGGCATTGAATTTTATCTTTTACCTCTGTGAAAAAATATAAATTCTCCCATTTGTCTTGGAAAACTCTCTTTTCTTCCATGAGTGTTCTTTTTTTTGACGAAGTCATTTCCAAGCAGTTTTAATAAATATATACACTCAGTAATGCACCTCACTCAAAGGACAAAACACGCACTTAGATTTACTGCCTAAGGCTCTGGGAGGGAGTTTGGGTGGGGGAGGGGGTCTGGAGTACAGGCCCTGGGCTGCAGTTTGGGTGGGGGAGGGGGTCTGGAGTGCAGGCTCCAGGCTGCGGCAGGGTGTGGGGGTACAGGCTTTGGGACGGAGTTTGGGGATAGGAGGGGGTGCAGGGGTGAGGGCTGTGGGGCTGAGGCTCAGGACTAGGGCAGAAGGTGCAGGGGAAGGGCAGCCTGCTCTGGCCCTAGTGCAGGAGGGCGCTAGGACCCTGCGGCAGCAGGTGATGCCGGAAGCCGGCATAGCCGAGGAGTGGAGTCAGCGTGAGCTCCCGGGCAGGCTCCCCGGCGGTGAGGGGGCAGCAAGTGGGGGCCGGGAGACACTGGGGGGAGGCGCATGGGGGCGGCAGGTGGGGCCAGGGGAGAGACCCGGCCCCAAACATTGGGGAGCAGCGCGCGGGGAGCTTAGGCACAGAAAATAACTCGGGGTGGGGGTGAGGGGAGTTTGGCAGCGACAGGAAGTAACTGGGGGAGCTCCGCGGGCCGCAGGGAAGAGCTCCGAGGGCCGCATGCGGCCCGCGGGGCGCATGTTTGAGACCCCTGGTCTAGGGCAATATACCAGTTCCTACATGCCTATCTGTACCTACCCATTTCCTTGCCAATCATCTATCCAAGTGGTTCTCACTGAGGGATGAGTGAATCAGGGGGTGTTGGTGGAGCTCCCTGCCTGGACCCTGCTGTGCAGAGCTGGCTCAAGACCTGCTAGCCCTTGCTCAAGCCCCACCAGCCCCCCAAAATAGAAGTAAAACTACGCCTATGCTGAAGGGTCCCCCCTGCCATACCGGAGCCCTAGACTCACTCCCTCCTGCCGGGCCCTGGTGTTTTTCTAGCATATTGAGGGTTGCCTCAGCAAGAAAAAGGTTGAGAATCCCTGATCTATCTCACTTCCTCCATGCTTGGACTCACATCACATCAGATCAGTGGGTCCTAGGCAGGATGTATCTGAGCTATTCTCTTCAATTTGTTTCTATCCTCATCCTTCCCATTACCCTTCCTTCTGCCTCTTCAGGGACCACTCTCATGAGACCATTCTCAGGAGGTCCAATCCCTCCTTTCAGCAGGGGCCACAGAGGAAGCCCCTCTGGGGAATAGGTGTTTATTCCTGCTATTTTTCTTATTGTCAAAGGAAAAAGCAGTCTCAGTCCTATTTTAGATCTAAGAGTTAAACAAATACGTGAAGAAGATAAAGTCCTGCATGGCTACCCTAGTTTCCATTATTCCTTCTCTGGAATAAGAGGACTGATATGCTGCCCTCAGCTTAAAAGATGCTTTCCTTTGTATAGGGATCCACCCAGACTACCAGAAGTTTCTCAGTTTCATAGGGAGTGGAATCCACTACCAATTCACAGTACTTCTGTTTGGCCTGTCAGAAGCCCCTTGCATTTTCACAAAGTGCATGGCAGTGGTAGCTGTGTATCTTAAGAGGTTGGGAATCCATGTGTTCCCTTACCTAAAAAACTGGCTAGTGAGAGCAAGCCAAGTCTTAAGTATTGTCCAGTGTGACTTTGATCCAGTCGACCTTCAATGAACTGTGGGTATTACTCAGTCTGGATTAATCAATTCTGAAACCTGTGCAAAGAATAGAATTTATCAGAGCATTTTACTGAGGCAGAAATGCCCTGGCTTTGATAAATTTGACAATGTTCCAAGTGCTCCAGGGCCTGGTCTAAAAGCACATCCTGTGACCACAGTGGACATTTGTCTCAGTCTCCAGGGGCACAGAGCAGCATGTACCTACATAGCACGGCATGCTAGACTATGCCTCAGGAGGCTTCAGGGATGACTAGCATAACTAGTGTGTTCTCCCAGTCAGCATCATCTAGACAGAGTGGTTCATGTACCAAAGATAATTTTGTTCTCTCTCAGAAAGTCTGAACAGGAGTTCACTTTGTTTCCCTGCAACCAACTCTTATGTTGGTCACAAAAGTCCGTGGGTTGTGTGGCACACATGGGTACCCTGCAAACTCAAGATTTGAGGTCTCTGGGACTCATATAAACATTGGGGATCTACATGCTGTCTGCCTAGGGTGTTCAGCCACATATTGTGGGGGGGGAAATCTGTTAGTGCTAACAAACACCACAGCAACTATGTTGTATGTAAGCAGAGAGAGAGAGGCACTGTCTCATAACTGTTCCAGGGGGCTAGTCTGTATGGGAGTAATGCATAATCAAGTCTATTCCCTCAAAGGTGCATACATTCCAGCAGAGCAAAACACATTGGCAGATCACCTGTGCAGGTCTTTTTTTCCTAATGGACACTACATCTTGATACGGCCAAGTCTATCTTCCAGTTGTGGGGGACTCCCCACGTGGACCTGTTAACAACGAAGGCCAGCAGAAAATGCCATTAGTTCTGGTCCCAGGGATGTCGTAGCCTGGGTTCATTGATGGTCGCTTTCCTGCTATCATGGATGAACTCCCTGCTGTATGCCTTTCCTCCAATACTCTTACTGCCCAGAGTCTTGTTCAAGACCAACCAGAACCATGCATTCCTCATATTAGTACCAACTTGGCCTCAGTAACATTGGTTCTCAACCCTACTAGAGTTGTCATTGAGACTTCCTCTGACTCTTCCATTGGATCCAGATATGATTTTTGAGGACCATTTATGTCTGCTCAACCCCAGCCTGCAAGCATTCCACTTGACAGCATGCATGCTTCATGGCTAACATCTCTGAAAAGGGCTTCCCCAAAAGTTGTTCAGGAAGTGCTTCTGAATAGAAGAAAGCCTTTAACTAGGCTTACTTACCTGGTCAAATAAAAAAGGTTTTCTATCTGATCTCACCAAAAATGTGTGTCTTCAGTGAAAGCTTCCATTAACCAAGTTTTGCCCAATCTGTTGCACCTAAAACATCAAAGTCTAAGAGTTCTGTTAAAGTATATTTAGCAGCTATTTCAGCTTTCTACCCTTCAGTGGATAATAAATCGCCTTTTTCCATCCCTATAACTATCATATTTCTAAAAGGGTTACACAGATTACATCCACAGGTGCAAGAACCCATTTCCCGCTGTTTCAACCTGGTGCTAGCAAACTTAATGGGGCTACCCTTTGAACCTCTTGCTCCCTTCTCCACCCCTCCATGAAAATGACATTTCTGATTGTGATAACCAGTGAAGGCTTGATTTTTCAGCCTGATTTCAACTTGACTCATATTTATTTTTAAACCCAATTATTTATGGGTACATTATATGCCATTCTGGTGTCTACCTTATTATGCCTGACAATCAGACATCTAAACACCACAAACTACAATTGCTGATTTGAAACTACCCTCAACTATGTAGGTATGGAAATTGTGTTTGTGAAAAAGGAGTCTGGCTTTTAAAAACATATGTTTTAAGCTTTGAGAATAAATTTAGGATCATGGCTGTTTTATTTTGTGCTGCATGAATAAGTAAATCAATTTTAAAAAGTCTTTGGGACCTCTATTTTAAACATTTATAAAACATATATATTTAAAGAGTTTTAGTGGGCTATTTTATAGGAACAGAACTAAACATCCTAAATCCTGTACTTCCACAACACAAGGAAGAGAGATAAATATCCACAATGGTTGCAATTAATTATAAAAAAACCAGGCACTCTGGTGAATGTCTGAGGGAAATGAAGTACTCTAATTTGCTAAGAAATCTTGGGAAAAGTGATTGCATAATTTAGTGTTAATCTAGTTTAGATTTTGCTACTGAATTTGATCAATGATCAACTAAATGCTTATGGAGTGTGGCAACGTTCCACGAAATGTGTTTTCACATGCAGAAGGTGATGTGTAACTGAATGGTTCCTCCAATGTATTGGAAGTAAACAACATTTTGTATACTCACAATTTCTTCTTCCAACTATTTTCCTGGAGCAAATGCCTTCAGAAGTGGCCCTGTTTGTTAATTGATCCTCCATTTAGGTCCCAAATAACCTATATTGATGGGGATTTGAGTGACAGCATACTGAGTCAGCTCCTGCCTCAGAACCTGTGTCACACTGACATATTTCACCCAGTTACCCCTATATGAAGCCTGAAGATTTCAATTAACCAAAACATTTAAATCCTCAGGAAACTAAACTGTGTGCCACAGGCAAAGAACAGGAGAGACCAAGGTGCCACCAGTGCCTGAGGATATCTGCAATAGAAAGGAAGTGAGATAAACCCAGATGATCCCGGATGGGGAGGGACGGGGCCCATCCATGCTCCCAAGGTGCCATCTCGTCTCCAACTGGGCTGGGGCACAAGGTCCACGGGGGGGTGGGGGAGCAGATCCATGTGGCTGGGAGTGGCTCCATGAAGTGCTGAATCGGCGTCTGGCCAGACTCAAGTGCTGCCCTTCTGGGCGTGTGCAGGCCATCAGTTGGCCGTTGGCGGGGGGGGGCTCAGCTCCCGGACCAGGAGGCTGTTTGCCCAGTGGGGTGAAGCGGGGGGATCTAGATGTTCCCAGGGGCTGAAGGGGAATGAGGAGACCCCGAGGGGACCCAGGTCCCGCCGCATGGAGGATGGGCCCCACCTGCCTGTGTCTCTGCATCGCAGGCGGAGGGCCACACACCCACCCCCACTCTGGGGCCAGACCCCTGTCCCCTCCCCCCCCCGACTCCTCCCTGCTGCTTACGGGAGGGTGACTTCATCGAGGTGCCGGGCGAAGTGCTGCAGGTGCCACTCCACCGTGTGCAGCACATGGGCCAAGGGCAGCTCCTGGGGCAGCACTGGGCAGCTGCAGGAAAGGAGCCAGCTCAGATCCCCGAGACAGGCCTCTCCCGCCCCTCTGCCCCCCAGCCTGGCCCCCCGACCTGCTGGGGGGTGCATACCTGGTCCCTAGGGACGGCTCTCTCTCCCGGGCTCCCTGCTCCTGGAGCGCAGAGGCAGCTGGAGGAGACACAGAGCAGCGCGTGAGCTGCTGGGGGGCTGCGGTGTCGCACCCCGAGCTCTGCAGCTGTGGGGGGACAAGGGGGCTGCTCACCTTGCCGTGATCTCCGGCGACCCCTCTGCCTCATCCTCCTGCGCTGGGCCTGCTGGCCACACACGAGGGGCCATCACAGCTCTGCTAGGACAGTGCCCCACAGCCAGGCAGGACACCTGCCCTCGGGCAGCTCTGCCCAGCACGGAGCCTGTCGCTGCCTGCAGCGCTGGGGCCTTCGCTGGCTGGCTGGCCCAGAGCCGGGGGCTGCTGGCACGGCCAGGGGCAGCTCCCCCCTCACAGACTGCCCCCCACTCACACAGGCCTGTGCGTGGACAGGGTCACCCCCAGATTTCTCTGAGGCCAGATAGGGCCCCCAGGGCGAAGCCATGGCCGGGTTACACTGCCCACCCCAAAATCACGACCAGCTGACCCTGAGAGCAAGTGGCCCTGTGGTTCGGGCACCTGCCCAGGACACAAGTGATGTAGCTTCAAATCCCCACTGAGTCCCAGGGTGAGCAAGGGCAGGTCCCCCGTCTCCTCTGTCTGCCCTGCCCTGCCGCCTGTCTTGGGGCGTGAGAACAACACAGGCTCTGCAAACGCTGCATATGCTCCGCTTCCTGGGCACTATTTCGCATCTCCCCGCGCCAGGAGGACCATGAGACAATTCAGGGAGAGCTCGGGGTGCGCTCCACTGCCGATTCTGGGGGTTTCTTGCCCCGGTCCCTGCATGGGGGGGGGGGATGGGCCCTGCACTCTAATCCCAGTTTGAGGTATTTGCACCTGTGATCCCCTGTGATGAAGTGGGAATGTTCTTAATGTTTTCTCTGAATACAGTATGTGTGCCTCAGTTTCCCCTACACAGTTCTCAAGTATCTAGGTGGTGGGATCAGGGTATGTGATTGTTTCAGAGCCCTAGAGAGCCAATGTGATGCTGTCTGCAGAGAGAATGGCCGACCCTCTGTCTCCTGTCTCCTCTGTCTGCACAGAGAATGGCCGACCCTCTGTCTCCTCTGTCAACTGATGGCCAGGTCAGGCCAGATCACCACACAACTGGGTCCCCAGGGCAAGGGGAGCTCGCCCCCCCAGCTGGGGCAGTGCCAGGAAGGCAGGACGGGGTTTGGGGCTTTCAGAGCTGCCTCCGCAGGCACCTCAGCACCACTCCAGCTGGGTTCTTGCCCACGCTTGGCAATGCCACTGTGTCCCTGTCCTCCACCGCTGCCTTGTGTCCGTGGGAGCTGTGAGGCCCAGGGCAGGGCACTCGGTTGCTCCCCTGGCCCTGGGTCAGGGCGTCCGGACCAGCAGCCCACCTGGCCCCCACCATGCCCCAGATCCCCGTGGAGTCACCCTGCATGCGGAGGGAGAGGGGGAGGGTGGCTCAGGGGGAAGGGGGCAGTTGCCATGAGCAGGGAAGCAAGTTACATGGGCCCGTGGTGCCCAGGCTCCAGCAATATTCAGGGCATGATGGCCTGGTGTGGCAGCAATCCAGCCTTTCCAGCTCTCTAGGATTCTCACTTACCTCAGATCTGCGGAGCCTCAGCACAGCATAAGAGACAGGAAAGAGCAGCATGAATCTGAGAGAGTCAAGGGTGGATCTTGTTAGCTGCTCAGAGCCTGGTGCCTCTGGGGCAACCTGGTGGCACTGGGTCCTGGGAAGATCTGCCCTGCCCTCACCTGCCTGTGCCCCTGGCCCCAGGCAGGAGCCTTCTCCCAAGAGAACCTTCCTCTCCATGTGCAGCTCCAGCTTCTCTTCAGTCCCTTTGGTGCCACTCACACTGGTAAGGGGCTTTCTCAGCTCGCTCTTGTAAAGGTGGAGTGTCACTGCGAGTGTCTTCTCTGCTACTGTGGTTCCTGGAGGTGGCGATGTCAGATCCACCCCTGCTGGCAGAGTGCAGTGATCTGGGTTAGTCTGGTTTCCTGCCACGCCATCATTCCTGCCCGTCTCCATGGTGGTATCTTCCACTGGTGTTGGACGATGTGTGGAAGAAGAGGAGCTTGTGCTTTGCCTCCCTGTCTGCAGGAAATCGGACTCCATCTCACTGAACTCCACACCGGCTCCCCTGGCTCGGACGGCGTGAGGGAGCTTTTCCAGGGGCTCTGGGTCCAGGATGAGCAGCCCCCTCTGCATGACGAGATGCTGAGGCCTTATGTGGAGTTCGATGGGGTGGGCAGGCTGATGTCCCATCGCTGGGAATGCCGCTGTCCTGTGCTTGCCTGGCTCCCTAGGGGGATGAGGTGGCCCAGGCAGGGCAGTCTCTCTCCGGAGGGGAGCATCTCTGTGCGACTCTCGCACCATCTTAGGAAACGCCTTCATTTGGATCTCTGAGCATTTCTGAGCCACGTGATCCTGCAGCTTGATCACCACCGTGGGCACATGCCTGGCCAGGATGGCATCAGGGGATGCCATGATCCTGTGGGCCTTTTGGGGCCGGGATCCTGAGGGGCAGACACATGGATCTCCTGTGCATGCTGAGGGATGGTGTCGGATCTCAGGGGCTTTGGGACCTTTGCTGGAAATCCACATTTGGGCGGATCTGAGTCTAATTCCAATTGCTGCTTAGTGTCCCACTGCTCTTCAGCACAACCCAGAGCAACGTGAGAACAACTGGCAATGATACAATCTGTATCATTGGTGACTCCAACAATAACTTTGCAATAGGAGGAATGATATAAATGTAACACTCCCTGGTTCCTCATAGGAAGGGCACAGTCAAATTACTTGTGGGACAATAGAAAGAACAAATGGGTCCATCTCAAAAGAGGGTGAACTGCAAAGGGCAAAAATGGGCCACTCATCTGGTGCTGCAAACAGTTCAAAAAGCTTTAAAAGTTAGTACGTGGGAATCAGGAAAAGTAAAGTATTGATAGCCCTAGAGATTTTTACAGTGTTGATCTCCCTTGCAGATATTCTGATGCCTAACATGGGATGAATGCCAAGAGAAGCTTTTCCCACACTCACTGCATTCGTAGGGCCTCTCCCTCCTGTGCATTCTCTGATGAACAGAAAGATCTGATCTCTGAGTGAAGGTTTTCCCACACTCGCTGCATTCGTAGGGCCTGTCCCCTGTGTGGATTCTCTGATGTCTAGAAAGGGATGATCTGTGAGTGAAGTTTTTCCCACATTCACTGCATTCATAGGGCCTCTCCCCCATGCAGATTCTCTGATGTTGAGAAAGGTTTGAGCTGCTAGTGAAGCTTTTCCCACACTCACGGCATTCATAGGGCCTGTCCCCTGTGTGGATTCTCTGATGGGTAATAAGGTTTGAGCTGCGATTGAAGTTTTTCCCGCACTCACTGCATCCATAGGGCCTCTCTCTTCTGTGGATTCCCTGATGAACAGAAAGATCTGATCTTTGAGTGAAGCTTTTCCCACAATCACTGCATTCATAGGGCCTCTCTCCTCTGTGGATTCTCTGATGTACAGAAAGGGCTGCGCTGCGAGAGAAGGTTTTTCCACACCCACTGCATGTATTTTTTCTCTTTCGCCTGAGGATATCCTGCTTTCTCGTAGTTTCCATGAGGACCTTCTGTGTTCCCCAAGGGGGAATAAATTTATCCACTTTCTCCCCTGGCTGGTTTCCTTGCTCTCTTTCTGGTCTGTGCTGAATCTCACAGGAGTTTCCCTGCTCATGACTCCTGGACACATTCCTTTTCGATCTTTGCGATAATGCTGTTTTTACCCACTGGCTCAACATTTTCAGGCTGAGAATTCTGCTCATCTTTCTCACATGCCATTGCATTACCTGCTGTGATAGAGACAGATACCTCAAACAGGAATGGAAAGGAGAAGACCAAACAAAAACAAGTGCTGAAGACAGGTCAAATAAAAATCAGGAGCTGAACTCCCCAAACTCTTCACCCAAATAGAAGAGAGGAGGGGGATGAATTCAGCCTTCACATCCCATCCAAATACATAGGGGGAAGGGAGGAAGCTACTGCCTGATGTCTACTAGGATCTATAGGAAGCCATGAACTATATTTACCCTGAGGATATGACCCCTGCTAGGGACAATAAGGAACTGAGAGACCTCCCAAGGGCTTTGTTGGGCATCCCAGATGTTTCCTTCAGGCACTTACAGATTCTGAGGTGGTTTAATGTTTCCTCAGCTGTGCAGGGAGATCTCAGGATCTCTCTTTCCTCTGAACCCTGGAGGTGTGGGACCCATGGCTCTTCCCCTTGTTCCAGCTGGGAGATCACATCACATTGGAAAACTAGAAACCCTGCTCAGATGAAAGAAAACAAAGGAGTTCAATTGATTTCATAAGACTTGGTCATGATGGGGATTTTACAGGGTCCCGCTTACCCCAGACAATGCTTGCTAAGCACAAGTTTTGCAGGCCATTGTAGGCCAGCTTGACATTAAGGTATAGGAAAATTTGTAATAGCTTGTGTGGCAATCAGAAGGCCAAAGAAAGAGAAGGGAACTAAAATCAACGGATAATTGTGCAATATGGCCTTAGTATAGCAGCTCATTAGCAAGAAACATAATTAAGCAGAACAGTATTGTACAATGTAACCGCACGTAGGTGGGCAAACACGAGGTAGGAAAAAGCTTATTGTACAACAGTATTGGAAAATTACATTAGTAAGCAATAAGGTAACGCAAGAAGAAGGACATGGCGTAAGCAGGGAGCATCTAGGACAATAACAGGAAAACCCCTAGATGGTAAGGGGCTCTGATTGGCTTGCTGATAATAAAGATTATACCAAATAAAGTGTTATTAAGAATTAAGATTTGTAATGTGTGATTATGCGTTGCGGTTTTTACCTTTAAAAGCTTGTTGCAATTGAGCCAGAGTAAGGCAGCTATCCCCTTGCATGGGGCCATGCTGACCTTCCCTATATGCATATTTGTATTTTAATAAAGGAGCCTCAGGCTGTGTCTGACCCAAAATCAACGGTGTGGTTAATTTTCCACAACAGTCATAAAAAAAAATTCTATTAATTTAACTTCAGTGCTTAGTGTGATCTGGTGGCCCAGAGGCAGTTCTCACTGAAAATGCCAAAGTTAGGGCAGGCTGAAAAAGGGAGAGCAGATGCTCCCAAAACTGCTGGTTAACACTGAAATTAAATTCACCGACCAGTCACCAACTGTGCTTCTGATCCCCCACATGGGTTATCGAGAAGCTGAAAAAAGAAATCACACAGCCCCCTTTATTGCATCCCAGTTCTCTGGCTCCTAATCAGCAACTAGGTCCAGTACAGTGAGAGATTATTTAAAAACTCTGCTCACATAAACAAAGTGTTCTTCTGACCCCAAAGGGTCAGCCACATCACCAGGTCAGTATAGGTTTGGATATTACCCAAAATTCCATCCTTCCAGACAGTCCTTTAGCATCTAAACTAAAGGTTTAAACGAAAGAAAGGAAGACAGAAAGAAGTTAAATGGGAAAGCAGTCAGATACATTCCAAAATGGATATATCAGGTTCTTAGCAGTACTGGTGAGTTGCTGGCTTGAAAGTCTGTCTGGAATGCATCCACAGCTTGGATGGGTCATTCAGTCCTTTGTTCCAGGGTTCAGTTTGTAGAGAAGTTTCTCCAGAGGTAGGAAGGGGGATTGAAGACAAAATGGAGATGATGTAGCTGCCCTTTACATTCCTTTGCCATGTGGCCTGTACTTCCTGTGTCCCAAACACAAGGCATGGAAAAGCCTTGAAGTTCTCATTACACAGGCATACCCTGGCATGACTTGCTGACTCAATAGGTGTATCCCCTTGGTCCTTTCCATGGGCTCATTGTACAGCTGATGACCCTGAATGGGCCATCAAACAGGCTAGGCAGTGTTGATGCCAATATATCTGAAGGTGTCACCCAGAAACACTGCACAAGTCTGGAAATACAGATATACTCTACACATCTATAACTCACAATACAAAGGTGATACAAACATAGAAACAAAATTATCATACATGGAAAATCATAACATTTTCACTGACACCTGGCATGGCATATCTAGCATGATTAATTGCAATTTAATCAGATTATATTATTATTTTATTATTAATACCAAAGTGTCTCACAATTCCATACAGTGTCACACTTGGTAAACCAGTGAATTCCCAGGACCAGTTCCCCAGGTCCTTGAAAATGCTGAACACTATGCTTATGAAGGATTGAAATACCAACATATCTGCTGGGAACACACACACACACACAGACACTGTGTCAGTCTATACCCCTGTGTTCACTCTTCTAGAAAATTATGATCAATTTTGTACACAGTATGGCTTGTGAGGTATCATTTGAAAACGCATAATCTACTGAATATTATCCTCCTGTTAAAATGTGTAGTAACACTGTATGTAAAGTTATGAGATTTTACTGTATGATATTACTGAAAAAGTTACCATTCTGGGGAACACCCACAGAGCAGTTCCTCAGAGACAGCAAGGCAAACAGCTGGTCAAACAGCCATTCTCCTGCAGGGGGAAGGTGTGAAGAAGACATTTACATTCCATCACAGGGACCTCTTGAAGCTGTTGTGGAAAACAAACACACGACTGATTTTGAATCAGCTCAGCCTGAGGCTCTTTTCTTGGTTAAAAGTGCGCAGGGAGCAACAGCTATTGGAATACCGTCCCCCTGAGCTAAAAATCACACAAGCCTTTTAAAGCTTAAAACCCCAAACAATGACACATACGTTGCTCGTTAATTTCCTTATTTGGAATATATTGCAAAATATGATGCAGGTCAAAAGCAAGCTGAACAATCAGTTTTCCATATTTGGCCCTTCCTGTTATTGTTATTACACCTGGTGATATGGGAGCAAGACTCTGCATCTCTCAAGAAATGTCACTACCAACCTAGGCCATTTTCACATGCTGGAGTGCAATCCAGAGCAGTGAGAAGTTGTGTCATCTGTAATCCTGGGTGAGATTCAGTGTTCTGCTGCTGGAGCTCCCCTGTCTGGATACCCCCAGCCAGCATTCAAGGACACACCAAGTGTCTGTGTGATAAGTAACCCTGGACCGGCAGCTCTGACTCCAGCCGCCTGCTTCTTACACCCCAAGCACTTTCTGGTTTAGGTAGAGAAGGCTCAGGGTTTGAGAGAAGGCCGGGGGTAGGAAGCTTCTGTTCGTTATGCTGGACCTAACCCCCAGTTTTACTTGAGTAAAGAGGAGATATTTGACACTGCGATACGGCTCCTGTGCTCTGTTCCCAAACTGTTCTGCAACAGGGGAGGGTCTCTGGTAGTGTGTGTGTGTGTGTGTGTGTGTGTCACTGGCATATTGGGGTGATGCTGCCAGGGCCAACTCTAACAGTTTTACCACCCCAAGTAAAAAAAACACACACCCCCGCGCCCCCCCCCAGTGCCGCGCCGCCCTGCCCAAGTCCCCGCCCCCCCAGCGCCGCCTGGCCAAACCAAAAACGACAAATACAAACCCCGATCACCGCCCCCTCCCAAGGTGCCGCCCCAAGCATGTGCTTGGTAGGCTGGTGCCTGGAGCCGGCCCTGGATGCTGCAACAAGACAGAGTAGAGGTGGCATTGTGGGGGTGGCATGAACCTTCACTCTTCATTTGCCCTTCCAAGAACAGAGGGGACAGGACTCCTTACCCAGCAAGGTCACAGTCTCATAGTTCTGCTGCATGACATCCCAGTAGAGGGCTCTCTGAGCGGGGTCCAGCAGAGCCCACTCTTTCCTGGTGAAGTACAAAGCCACCTCCTCGAAGGTCACTGGCCCCTGAAAGAGCAAGAGTCCAACACTCAGTACCTACTGCCCCACTCACAACCCCACTATTCACGGAACAGCAGCACCAGGGAAATGGAAGCTCCGTGAGGCACATGTTAACAGAGTCTCACCCCACCTAGCTTAGAGCAGCCAGGAGGCATCAGAGGGTGGAAAGAGAGAATCTTTGTGTCTCCCAGCTGACAGACGGAGGCAGGGTCATCACATAGCTACTAGCCAGAGCTTGATATAGGAGATAGGGCTGTCTCTGGACCCTACTGGTGGCAAAGGTTGTAATAGCCCGCCTCTCTGACTCAGCCAGTCCGAGCAGGCTTTGTATGCATTAATAGATGACACCGCTTGCCGTGATTGGCTCAGCGCGGTACATACAATATCAGCACAGGGACGTTCTGTATGTAGCCGAAGCTACAGTACTGTATTAGGGCACATCCAGCGGGCTAAAAGGTAATAATAGGGACGTTCTGTATGTAGCCGAAGCTGCAGTATGTTTATACCCGGCGTATAAGACGACCCCCAATTTTTGGGGGTTGTTTTTTAGTATAAAAAGTCGTCTTATATGCCGGAAAATACGGTATATGGAAGAAAGGGGAAGTCAATAGTAAAGAATAGAAGTTAGAAGGTCAGAATTGTAGAAAACTGGTAAAGAAAGCTATCAGAAAACAATGACCAATCAATGACAATAAGAAGGAAGTTTTTAAAAGTATATTAAGTGCAAACTTAATCCTAACAATGGTACTTTACTAGATAGATATGGCAGAATTATCAAAAATAATGCAGAAGAGGTAAAAGTCCTCAATAAATATTTATCTCCTAGATTTGGAGAAAAACAGATGATGTACTCGTATCATAAGATGTTGACGACGACACTTTTTCCATTCCGACAAGAAGTCATGAGGACATTAAACAGCAGCTATTAAAGTCAGACATGTTTAAATCAGCGGGTTCGGATAACTTGTATCCAAGACTTTCTAAAAGACCTGAAGTCTGACATCTATACTCATCAAGAGAATGGAGAAGCCAATACTGGATTTCATTCATTAATAAAGAATCAAAGAAGGGTAATATGATTAGTGTCCACTAACAAAGGTTTAGAGAAAATAGAGCCTATCAAACTAACGAAATATCCTTATTGGATGAGATCAAAAGTTTGGTTGCAGCTAATAGTATTGATGTAATATACCTAAACTTCTGTAAGGGATATGACTTGATCGGCACAATATTTTTACTAAACAAACTAGAATGATACATAATAAACACGGCATACATTAAATAGATTAAAAACTGTGATAGTAAATGGGGAACCATGGTCGAGTGGATTTCTTTCTAGCAGGTTCCCTCAGGGATTGGTTCTTGGCCCTGTGCTATTTAACATTCTTATCCATGAGCTAGAAGAGAGTATAAAATCATCACTGATAAAGTTTGCAGTTGCCACAAAGAATGGGGTTGGTGGTAACTAATGAAGTGCCAGTAGATTCAGGCTCCATCACTGGGAGTCTGGGAAGTTGTCCCAGCCCTGGCTGGAGGGTTATTTCCTGTTCCACAAAGAGGGGAAGTTCCATTCCCAACTCCTGTGCCTTGAAATTAGGCCCTATCTGACACTACACCCCCCATATTCATCATAGTGGTATGGTTATAATATGATTAGGACATAATTATGATGTATTTTGTACAAGATGCATCATGTGTGGTGTCACTGGAAAAGTTATGATTTGCTGAATATGATTATCCTATTTGTGTGCACATATCATGTTCATATCTGAAGTTATGGATGTGCTTACTCTGGGTAACACCCACAACGAGCCTTTCAGGTACAACAATGAAGAAGCCAGACAGTGCTGATGGCTCATCAACAAAGACAATGGACCGTGGAAGAGCTTAGCCTTCCTCTGAATGTTTCAGCCAGCCTATTAGTCATGGATACTATGACGCAGCAGGGCCTGTGACCAGACCACATGACACTAAACTCCATTTTAGTACCTGTATTTTTCCACAAACTGGACTGGGAACTGAGTTTGGAACAAAGGGTTCCCGCCATATGGAAAAGCTACATAAGGTGGGGTGTGACGTCATCTCTTGGTCTCATTCCCCACACAAGAGAACTCCTGGAAACACCTAAGAAACAAAAACTGAAGTGGGGGAAGTGCTGGTCCCAGGGTAAAGGGTTTTCTAGCTTGTGTATGGGAACTTGGTGGACTGCTTGTATCATCAGTCAGGGTGAGAAACTGCTAATTCAAATTCTATCCAGATAGTATGTTAGGCTTAGTTTGAGTTTCGGTATTTGCTAAATAATCTGCTTTGATCTATTTGTTATCACTTAATCTATCTTTCTGCAGCTAATAAACTTGTTTTATGCTTTATCTTAGCCAGCATATTTTGAGTGAAGTGTCTGGGGAAAATCTCAGCTTGGTTAGCACAAACTTGCTGTGCACATCTTTCCCATATCGAGGGGAAGGCAAACTATATTAATGAGCTTACATTATAGAGATCCCTGTGCACTATAAGATGGTATAATTCTGAATTTATACTACAGCAAGCTTGCAAGGTTGGGGAGCTGGGAAATTGGCTGTTGGCTCTATCTCTCCTTGAGTGGCTTAGGTAAAGCACTCAGGTAGCTTAGTTGGGTGTATGGCACCAGCTGCTGTTGTGTTGGGTGATAACAGGGCTTGGAGAGGCTGTCTGAGGGTACGTCTTCACTACCTGCCATATCGGCGGGTAGCAATCTATTTCTCGGGGATCGATATATCGCGTCGCATCTAGACGCGATATATCAATCCCCGAATGCACTCCTGTCAACTCTGGAGCTCCACCAACCCGAACGGCGGTAGCGGAGTCGACATGGGGAGCCACGGACATCGATCCCGCGCCGTGAGGACGGTAGGTAATTCGATATAAGATATTTCGACTTCAGCTACGTTATTCACGTAGCTGAAGTTGCGTATTGTGAAAGTAGAATGAATTATATTACAAAAATAGATAGGATTAAAGAAATGCTGTCTGTACCTTTAAGCAAAATCGCTGAAATGCTGCAGTCCAGGTGTCAGGAATACAGACATTAACATAGAACAATTGCACCGTTTAAGGGCAATTGGTGAAGCATTAGCCTTAGATTGATAATTCATGCTGTGCCCCAGGTGAATTTTGCTGTTTTTCTCTCTTTGTCCCTTTGTTTAATTCCCGCTCTTTTATCTGTATAAATAAGAGTGTTTGGGTCTTGCATGGCCACTCACATTATCTGGGTGTTATTGGCAGAGCGCTGTGCTAATAAAAACAGAGTGGTCTGACAAATTGTGAGTCTTGATTCTAACTTTGACAATTTGGAGGTTCCACCGAGATGGCAACCGTCTTCACTGGGGCTGTGTGATTCCTGACCGTTTTGTAGGACGACCGTGGCAGCCGGCACCTGGGCATTTGGCCCGAGCGGTCCTCCTTCTGAACGGAAGGGTGCACGACCACCGTGAAGTCTATGCCATCGAACCTGTTGGTTCCCACTCTGTTCTGGTAGGGATCCCAGGATCTGGCATCAGGAATCTGGTCAGGTAATTATATCTGTGTTTTGTCCGGACTGAGGACTGTCCTGTCTCTGTGTCTATCCGTCCTCTCTGTGGAGTGTTTGAGTCTGGGTGCCGTCTCCGTCCGGGGATTGGCCAACCAAGGGGAACCTGTCCCCGCAGTCTGAGTGAGTGAAATCTGCACAATCGCAGCTGCACCGCACCTTGGGTAAAGCCCTTGGTGTGCAAGCAAGGGTGATTGAGGCAGTAGCCTGTGGGCTCCTTTTGTGTGTTGCACCGGGCATCGCTCTGACGAACCCGAATTTCCTTCTTGTGTGATTGGTGTGTGAAGTCCTCCTGTATGGGTAACCAGACGTCTAAGTCGGGACAGTTCCCTAAAGGAACGCCGGCTCATTTTATGCATTTTAGGAAGGGTCCTGACTCCTGTAAATTTCTGGAAAAATGGTCTAGGCTAACTCAGGGAGATCCCAAAACTCAGTGGCCACTGTTAGCATCTTGGGACAAGGACCGAGTAGACGTCTTAAAAGACAAACTCGGCCAATCTAAAACTAAATTGGCTAAAGGAGAGGTTGACTGTTTCATGCAATGGTGGGAAGAGGCAAATCGTAGATGGACAGAACCGAAACTCGCCTCTCTCAAAGATTCAAATGATAAGTTAAAAGCCTTATTGGAAACCTCCTCTCCCACCACTAGACCGAGTGCTCCCCTTTACCCAGTTCTCCGAGCAGATCCCCCTTCATACTCCTGTCTCCAGGTAGGAAAAGACGAAGAAAACCCCTTGCTAGATTCCGGGGACGATGATGAGGAAGATGCATTAATTGACCTGGCAGCCTTGTGTCGGATCAGTAGACAGCCACCCACGCCCCCAGCTCAGGAACAACTGTCACCAGATTTCTCAGCTCAGGAACAATTCCCAGAGATCTCCAGTTCAGACCCGTCCGGATCGTCCAGTACTGCTGAGGCCCATTCCTCTGGACTCGCTCTGCCCCGTAAAAGCTCACGCTTGGGCCTTTAAAATGTCCAGGCTCCCCTCCGAATCCTGCATACTGGGGGCCAAGACGGGGGTCCCACTTGGAGCTATAAACCCTGGACTCGCACAGAGCTCCTTTCAATTGTAAAAGGCTTTCCAAAGCCCCGGGCAAACCCTACCAAATTCGCAGAGGAATTTTTGTTAGTATGTGACACCTATGAACCCTCTGAGGCAGACCTCCTGCAGCTGTGCAAGCTACTTGTAGCAGCCCCAAGTGAGCATGAAAAATGGCTCACAACAGCAAATTGGCTCGCTGCTGACCGCCACTCTACTTTACCAGACACTGGTCCTAATGCTGAATACTGGAAAAAGTGCAAAGAGCGAGCTAAAAATCTATTTGAAGCCATCCCTCGGGTATAGACTCCTAAAACCAACTGGACGGTCATAAATGGCTGTAAGCAACGACAGGGAGAGAACCCGGGCGACTATTGCACCCGGCTAACTGACATTTTTCTGCAACATTCTGGTATACAGAAACCAGATAGAAATGGACAGGGCGCCCTGGCTAGTGTGTTTGTTAATGGACTCCTGCCTGCTATTGGCAATATGCTAAAACGAATAAGTGTTGGGTGGGAGACTGAAACCATGGACAAATTGCAAACAGTGGCAGAGCACTGCCAACGTACTTTAAAGGGAAAGGAGGAACAATCAGCTCAACAGTTAATGGCCCTGCAAATACAGCATTATTCAGGGCAGGGCAAACAGTACCGGGGACGGGGAAAATACCAGGGATGGGGATGTGGTTGAGGGAGGGGCCAAGGAACTGGATTTTCGGGTTATGGGGATGTTTGTAATTACTGTAAACAGGCCGGACATTGGATGAACGAATGTCCGAGCAGGCCTGGTAACTCTATAAATAATCAGCTAGACCCCCTGCCCCCACAGCCAGTCAGTCCCCAGCCTTACTTTGCCCCACAGCAATGATGGGACGCCAGGGAACCTCAGGAAATTTTAACTCCTTTACTACCTCTCACTCCTACGGGTGAGTGTGTGTTAACTATCAATGATCTTCAGGGCCGTAGCAACAAAGAACGTGGCCCCCTCCAAACATATGTCTGGGGCCCCTTACAATGCAGAAACTGGAATGCGGTATTTATTTTATACAATATACAGGGTTCATATTATGTATACATAGGCCTACAGTGTACATGTATTCCGTATTTACGCAAAGCGCTTCTTTCGAGCCTTGTTCTCCGCAAATTGGTTAATCAATGCATCATAGTCCAGAGATCTGGCAATCTTGTTTTCGATTGAGATAACTGCAAGCGCAGAAAGCCTGTCATCTGTCATGGTTGAGCGCAGGATATTCTTGATCAGTTTCATTCTGCTGAAGCTCCTTTCAGCACCAGCGACAGTAACTGGTGTGGTCAAAAGAATTCTGATGCAAATGCAAAGATTCGGATATATCTCCTGAAGGCTGTTCTTGTATATGTATGTTAAAAAATTGTTTGCCGTGACAAGTCCTCTCTCTTTCTCAATTCCATTATGAGTTCGTTGGCATCAATGTCTCCCATTGTTCTTTAAAAATTTTTGCTGTGATTCTCCTGTTCATTTTCTCTGTGACACTGCTTCAGGCTGTTAGCGTTGTACAGAAATCCAAACAACTAATACCACTCCACGAGTTGGTCAAATCGCGACGAAACAGAAGATATGGCCTGATCAGTGAGAACAAGAAAGAACTGCGATTTGAATTTTTCTTCGGCAGAAAGACGACTCGAATCATCAGCACATTCGTAATCAAACATTCTCTTCTTACGTCGCACCCTGGTTTCTGGAAACACCTGCTCAATACCCATATGCTCTGCTATTTCACGTGCATTTGTGACCACAGAGTTATATCCTGTATTTCGATAGTCTTCCAAAAACTTCATTGTAGCACCAACTTCTGCCTGCAGTACGTCAATTCACACATCTGGTGACTGAATTAATTTGCTGGTTTTATTGACGTGAAATAGTATATCGTACTATGTGTACACAGTCAAAACAAAAGGCCACGTAGTAACATGGTCTAAAAGCGCACCGGCTTCTGTTGCTGTATTGCCATCTTTCTTTTCGAGCGCATATTCTCGCAAAGATGACAAAGCATTGCACAATTCTTCAAGGTGATAACGCAATGGCTTCACAGCATCAATTCTCGACTCCCAACGAGTGTCCGATAACCCTTTAACAGATATTGGCATATGTTCTTGAAGTATATCCCAACGTGAAGGTGAAGAAGAAAAGATAACGTATATTCTGTTAATCAGACCGAAAAAGTCAACGGCATATTTCGATGACTTTGCCGCGTCTGAGATCACAAGATTCCAAGTGTGAGCTCCACATGTTACATACAATGCACGGTCATTTATTTCTAGCATGCGGGCTTGAACTCCTTTATTCTTTCCTCTCATATTTGCGCCGTTATCATAAACTTGGCCTCTCATGTCAGCAATGTCTATTCCTAAGTTGTTTGCCTTTTCAAGAAACGCTTCCAATAAGCCCTCGCCAGTTGTATCATGAACATTAAGAAAACCAACAAACGCTTCACGAATATTGACACCATCTTCACCATTGCATTCAACAAAGCGTAACACCACAGACATCTGTTCTTCCTATGACACGTCGGGAGTACAGTCCAAAATAACTGAATAATATTTTGCTTTTTTTAAGCTGCGCTATGTTGGCTCTTGAATGTTACTGGCAACAAGTTGAATCAGCTCGTTTTGGATCTGTGGACTGAGGTACTGAACATGTGTCTCTGCCTTCTTAATCCTCTGTAAAAGTTCGCTGAGGACAGTATCATACTTTGCAAGCAATTCAAACAGTCCCAAAAAGCTGCCATTCGAAGGATCGCCGAGCTTTTCATTACTTCCTCGAAATGCCAAGTTTCTTTCGGACAAGAAAATAACGACATCAACCATGCGTTTGACAACATTTCTCCAGAAATCTCTTTCTTTCAGAAAAGCCTGCAATTCAAGTTGGTCAATAGATGTACGGTTTACTATGCCTGACCGAAGGTCAAACCATTTCACCATACAGTCTTGATGACCTTTGCCTGTTTCATGCTGCTGAAGTCTTTTTGACAGTGCTTTCCAAGCAGATGTTCCACGACGTAGCGATATGTCACCAGTGCCAAATAATTTACAACAAAAACAAAAAATGGCATCTTTCTGAACTGAGTACATTAACCATGAACGTCTTATTTTCTCGCCATTTGCCATGGTTTGATAGAAATGAGTACTTGTGAACCTCCGTCATTCCTCGTTAAATGGAAATTCGTAACTTTCATTCTACTGCGGTGGGCCACGTGCAACAATGTCACACACTTGCCTGTCCGATATTATAGACGGCCAATCTCCTGGATCATCAGTCAGTGGTTCAGATTCAGATACTTCTTTCCCGGCAGCAGCTGGAATATCTGTCACAGTTTGTTTGGTAGAACAACTGGCTTCACCTTCGACCTCACTTGAAGCACTTCTGGATACTTCTGGATACGATTAGTCACTGCTAGCGCTGTCCGTTTCATGTGCCTGTACCTGTACATTGGATTGCAGCGCAAAATACGTTGACAACTTTGGAATTTTCTCAAGTTCCTTCTCGGCATCTTTTGCTGCCTTTCGTTTACTAGCTCCGCTCTTATACATTCTCTTAGACATCACAGAGCACGCTTCTTCGTTGGAAACGATAAAAAATTAAACAACTAAATTAATAACATTTATCCGCCGACCGCCATTATGAACGCAAATACACATTCTTTGAATGGGTCCAACTAAAATTCGAAACTGACCGACAGACAACTGATGTAGCCAATAGCATTATGATGTATCATAATGACTTCACGGTTTTGTCAGTAAAACCGACATGGATTGTGCAATAGCGTCAATAAATGTCACTTACCTAGTTATACCTTACATTTTTTTGCCACTTTTAGGGGCCCCCTTCCTTGCGGGGCCCCCTACGGTCGGAGGGTACGGAGGGCGCTCGCTACACCTCTGCCCGCAGTCCTACCACATCCTGCCGCAGGAAAGGAGCAGTGAAGGTGGGTTCTCCAGGCCTGCCTAGAGAGGCTACATAGAAGCAATCAGAGTCCAGGAGGATGAGATAAAAGAAGCTTCAGGGGGTGAACAGCTAAATACCTGGCTGGGACTAGACGGGAAAGGGAGATGCTTTCCTTTGGCTAAAGTAACTTGATGGGCTGCATTTCCTGGACCTGAGAACTAACACCCTAAGGTAATGGGTAAAAAGAAAGGGACCTCGTGGGAAGAAGTTGAGAGAAAAGAGCAGCAGCCAATCAACAGAAGCAGTATATAGCTTTTGTTTATAGGGTCCCAGGTTGAGATCTGGTGAAGTGGGTAGGCCTGGGCTCCCACACTGAGAAAGTAGTCTAAGCCCCAAGGGGGAGCAGGGGGCGCAAGGCTCTTTTAGAAGCCCAAGCAAAGGGCTGGATTTAAAGGGCCCAGAGATGCGTCTGAAGAAGGACTGACCATTTGAACTCTTTGCTATCCTTGAAGGGGTACGTCCATTTTGACTGTGTGACTTGGCTGGAGGGCTGAGCACCTGAAGACCTGCCTAATGAGGCTTACAACCAACAGGTGGTGGTAGGGGCAGCCCAGCCACTAGGAGGCACTAAAGAAATGAGCTAATACATCACCATATTTTTTGCTATATGTTTCAAGACATGGGACCTGATTCTTTTTTCACTTGTTTATTTTGCATTACTCTACCTCCACCGTCTTACATTGATGTAAATAACATTGCACACATTTTATTTTTTTAAGGATTACTTTACATCTCAGCTATTAAGTCTTAGATCATTACTAATTATTCTTATTGATAACTCTATCCTATGACCATATGTGACCATATTAATAAAGAGTTTTGGTAGGAGCTTTTTAAACTAACTACTACTTCACTCCATTTGAGAAAGGAATTTTGAAAGTTACCTTGAAATCTTCAGCAGCTATCTCCAGGAAGTTGGAAGCTGTGTTTAATGTTTCCCAGCTGAAGAATCACAGCTGAATCAAGATTGATTATGATTTGTTCAAGAGCTAAGACTGGTTCCAAGTGAACTTACATCCACCATGTAGTCTAAAACAATTTCTCAGAATGTGGATACTTCAGCCTTATTTAGGCTTTCACCTAATTACTGCTATTTAGTGGCAACACTACAGCAGAACTAGATTCATAGTATTTACAGATTCTGCATTTCATAACATAACCACTTTAGGTATTTTATTCTAAAAGTACCTAATGTTTTTATCTATATATTTTATTCACTTTAATTGTTCTTAGTCAAGGTCAGAGTCAAATTCAAGAGCCTTTTTATATTGTAAAGCTTTCAATAGCCTCATTTTACCTTGCATGGCTCGTCACAATCCACACTATGGTTCCCATTTTCACACAGTCCATCTTTTTATCGGCTCCTAAAGCCTGCATAAAGTCTCATGGGTTTCCTGTATTTTCCATTGCAGTTCTTGCTCAAAAGGAATATTTTTCCAGAGCACACTTGCAATTGGTTTTATCTGAGCAGTTTCAGATCTTCCCTCACAAAATGTTTCACCCATTTTCTTTAGTTCTGAAGTGTATTGTTTTGTATGCACTAATTGCTTTTACTCATATTTGCTTTACATGTCTCTTTGATGTTCTTTTTAACTGTTTAGTGGTTTGTGAATTTGTTTATGATAGGTGCTGTATAATACAGTGATTGATTACTTTTACAGGTCCTGGCAGCTTCTGGGAAGCAATCCAGCAACAGATGAGAAGGCCCCTGCTTTTAAAGCTCCCTAGTCATTGACAGCCTTAGCAAAATTGTACAGATGCAAAATTGCAACTTGGCCACTTTCCGGGAGATGATCTAGCTTTGCTTCACAGACCAGTGAAGCTATTGGAAAATATTGAAGACTATACAGCTTTTTGTGTATTGCAAGTAGAATGGTATGTTAGCCATAATATTTTACTCCTTTTAATACCTGTCATGTCTGTCTAAGTGCCCTTAGAATCACTGCCTTATGCTCTTTAAAATCCCTTCATAATACTCTTCTGCTTTGATGACAGTGACTAGACAGGAGGAAAGCAAGATTGCACCAATCTAGTCAATGCAAAAAAATGTTCAGATTACTGTTACCTTGTCCGTCCTCTCTCCCCTCATTCACGTTTCTTCCACCTATTGTAGCTTGTCATTGTCAACCACATTAGGGCATGGATTGTTTTTTTTAGTACATACTGGTACTATGATTTGATTGGCACCACTAGCCTAGGCACTACTCTTATACAAATAATTATTACGTTACTGTATTGCAGTAGTATCCTTCCTGCTGCAGCTTTTACAGGTCTCTTCCATGATTTTCTACTTTCTCCACTCACAACTTGGTCAGTGGAGGACCCTCCATCTGGCCTGGGCACGGGGACCAAGCAGCCCCCCGCCCAGTGTCCCTGCCCCTCAAGCCCTTCGCCCAGGGAAGGTGAAGGTTCTTCTTCGAGTGATTGCTCCAATGCATTCCAGTTAGGTGTGCGCGCCGCGCGTGCACGGCTTCTCCGGAACTTTTTCCCTAGCAACCCCGGCGGGCCGGCTGGGCGCCCCCTGGAGTGGCGCCGCTATGGCGCTAAATATATACCCCAGCCGGCCCGTCCGCTCCTCAGTTCCTTCTTACCGCCCGTGACGGCCGGTCGGAACTGTGGAGTGCTCTCTGCCCTCCACCACCCTAGCCTTCACTCTTCGTTTTTTGTATATATATAGTTAGTTGTATAGTTAGTGTTTCAGTTCTTATAGTTGTCTTAGTGTAGTTGTTCTAGATAGTAGTTGGTTAAGGGGGGCTTCCCCCCCCTTTTCCCTCCCCGGTGCGGGCTCATGCCCAGGGCACCGGGCTTCAAGCCCTGCGCTGTGTGCCAAAAGCCTATGCCCGTTGGAGATCCACACGACGCTTGCCTCCGTTGCCTCGGAGAAGGACATCGCACCGACAAGTGCGTTATCTGTTCTGCTTTTAAGCCACGGACACGCAAAGAACGGGACCACAGGCTTAAGCAGATACTTATGGAAGCGTCGCCCAACCGGGCGCACCAGCGACGCCGGCACCGAGGACCTCCTCGGTTCAGAGCGCACCAGCGGCACCGGGCCGCCCGGTACCGAGGTCCCGCAGGCCCCACCCCGGCGCCAAGACCCGGCACCGCTCACTCGCCGGCGAGGAAGTGGACTCGCCAAAGCCATAGCTAAGTCCCGTGCTGAGGACTCAGCTAAAGTGCTTGTGCCGCCGGCGCCCCCAGTGGTGACCGCGCGCAAGGCAGACACTGGGCCGTTGACTCCGCCAGGTCCGTCGAGTCCGGTACCGCCGCGCTCCCCGGTGCCGTCCGGAGTTGAGCCAAGGCTGCCGACGACGCCGGAGACGTACTCCGCCGCACGAGAGCTAATTCAGCTCGTAGAGGCACCGAGCCTCCGGCCCCCGGCACCGCCGGTGCGGGCTGTTCCGTCGGCTGGAAAACCGGCGAGGATGGTCCGACCTCCGTCTGTGGACCACCGGCACGGTCGACACTCTCGGTCCCGCTCGCGCTCTAGGACCCGTCGCCGCTCGCCGTCCAGCCGGTCGAGATCTCGGCACCGCTCCCCATCGCGGTACCGCTCGCCATCTCGCCGCCGGTCGCAGTCCCGGTACCGATCGTCATCCCGGTACCGGTCGCACTCCCGGCACCGGTCAAGGTCCCGATCACCGTCGCGTCGACGCAGCCGGAGGTCCCCGTCCCGGCACCGTTCCCGACACCGGAACTCCCGCAGCCGCTCCCGGCACCGCAGGTCCGGCTCCCGGTCGAGCTCCCGGAACCGGTCGAGCTCCCGGCACCGCGGTGGCCGTTGGTCGAGGTCTCCCTCCCGGTACCGGACGGACGGACACCGGGCCTCCAGACCATCCGGCAGTATTCCGCAAGCCTCGGCTTCGGGCTCCGCCCCACCCTGGCCGTCTCGTCCGGCATCGGTCGCCTCTGGCGCGGACGGCACCGGCTCATTGCCGCCAACCCCACACGACCATCCGCAAGGTGCTCAGCAGTGGGGATTCTGGGTGCCCTGGGGTCATCACGAAGCGCAAGGCATTCCGCTTCCCCCACGAGACATCGCCGCGGAGCGCCGGGTGCCCGAAGCGTCGATCAGTCGCCCTCCGGGGTCACCTCCCCGCGAGCCCTCGATGCCGCGGGACCACCAGGCCCCCGTCCAGCCTGACCTGGCTGAGGCGCCTCTGACGGCCCCTCCAGTGGAGGCCATCGGCCAAGCAATGTCCTCGTCATCGTCCCCGGACGAAGCGGTGGCTGGGACTTCTGCTAAAGACCCGCCCCCCATTGACCTCAAGGCCCACCAGGAACTACTCCGTCGGGTGGCGACGGCCATGGGCCTTCCGGTGGCAGAGGTCCAGGAGGATGAGGACCCCATAACTAATGTGGTCGGTTCGGACACTCCAGTGCGCGTGGCACTGCCTTTTGTGAAGACCATACAAAAGAACGCGGCCACGCTCTGGCAAACACCTGCGTCAATCCCCCCCACGGCGCGGGGGGTAGAGCGGAAGTACTCAGCCCCCCCTACGGGCTATGAGTACTTATACTCGCACCCAACCCCGGACTCGCTTGTCGTGCAGTCTGTGAATGGCCGTGAACGGAACGGTCAACCGGCCCCGGCGCCCAAATCCAAGGACGCTCGGAGGATGGACCTGCTAGGCCGTAAAGTCTACGCCGCGGGCGGACTGCAGATGCGCATAGCTAACCTAATGGTCCTCCTGGCCAGGTATGTGTTTGACATCTTGACATCCCTGGCAAAATACACCGAACTTCTGCCGACAACTTCCCGCCAGGAGTTCTCAGCGATGCTCGAGGAGGGAAAGACGTCCTCACGCTCGTCCATTACGGCGGCCCTCGACGCGGCGGACTCGGGGGCGCGGACAATAGCGACAGGGGTGGCGATGCGTCGCATCTCATGGCTGCAATCCTCTACGCTCCCACAAGAGGTGCAGTACACGCTGCAGGACCTGCCATTTGACACGAAAGGCCTATTCTCCGAAAAGACCGATTCGCGGATACAGACCTTGAAAGATGGGCGTATCGCCATACGAACTCTTGGCATGCACACGCCGGCTCCGCAACGCAGGTCTTTCCGGCAACAGGCCCCTCGGTCCTTCCCGCAGCAGCGTTACCGTCCGTACACGTCTAGACGTCAGGGACAAAATCACCGGCGGCCTTCGGGTAACCGTCGCAACCAGTCCCAGGCCTCTTCCAAGGGCCCGCAAGGGTCCAAGCAGGCCTTTTGATGGGACGCCCGGGGGCGGCCCATCACTCTCCATCTCGGATCCTCCCCGTTTGTTTTCCAACCGCCTCCTATTTTCGTCCTGCGTGGTCCCGTATAACATCGGACAGCTGGGTTCTTCAGACTGTCCAGTCGGGATACCGTCTACAATTTGTTTCGCCCCCTCCTTCCCACCCACCCTCCCTGTCCCTCTTCAGGGACCCATCTCACGAGCAAGTCCTCCTGCAAGAGGTCCAGACTCTACTGAGCGTGGGTGCCATAGCGGTAGTGCCTCCAGACAGACGGGGCAGGGGATTCTATTCCCGTTATTTCCTTATCCCCAAGGCGAAAGGAGGGTTACGTCCTATTCTGGACCTTCGCGAGCTGAACAAATACCTGCTCAAGCCCAAATTTCGCATGGTCACCTTGGGGACCATCATTCCCTCTCTGGATCCGGGAGATTGGTTTGCCGCCCTCGACATGAAGGACGCTTACTTCCATGTCGCAATTTACCCCCCTCACAGGCGCTTCCTTCGGTTTCTAGTCAACAAAGACCACTACCAGTTCGCCGTGTTACCTTTCGGACTCGCCACGGCACCGAGGGTGTTTACAAAGTGCATGGCAGTGGTAGCAGCAGCCCTTCGCAGGCGCCAGATCCATGTCTACCCCTATCTGGACGACTGGTTGATTCGGGGGCAGTCGCAGGGGCTAGTACAGCGACAGGTGGCGGAAATCCTGTCCCTCTTTCAACACCTCGGACTGCTTGTCAATGCCGAGAAGTCTACCCTGCTCCCGGCACAGCGGGTGGAATTCATTGGCGCGATCCTCGACTCCTCGGTGGGCCGCGCCTGCCTGCCGCGGTCTCGGCACCTGACGATGGCCTCCCTCATCAGGGAGCTGGTCAACTTTCCGACCACGACGGTGCGGTCATGCCTCCGCCTCCTCGGTCACATGGCATCGTGTACATATGTCACCGCGTACGCGCGACTCCACCTCCGTCCGTTCCAGTCGTGGCTGGCGTCGGTGTACCGCCCGCACCGCGACCACATCGACATGGTGGTCACGGTCACGAGACCGACCCTCGAGTCCCTCCGCTGGTGGCTCGACCCAGAGATCGTCTGCGCTGGAGTACCGTTCCACCCTCCTCGTCCGTCCGCGACGCTGACCACGGACGCCTCGGCACTCGGTTGGGGGGCTCACCTGGGGGACCTTCACACGCAAGGCCTCTGGTCGCCCCAGGAGCTCGCTCTCCACATCAATGTCCGCGAGCTCCGGGCGATCCGTTTTGCATGTCACGCCTTTCGGACCAACCTGCAAGGCCGCTGGGTGACAGTATTCACGGACAACACAACAGCTCTAGCCTATGTGAACAAGCAGGGCGGAGCTCGCTCGTCCCCCCTCTGCAAGGAGGCGATCCTCCTCTGGGACTTCTGCGTGACCCACTCCATTCACCTGGAAGCGTCCTTTCTTCCGGGAGTGCAGAACACGCTAGCCGACCGCCTCAGCAGGTCGTTTCTCTCCCACGAGTGGTCCCTCCGTCCCGACGTGGTACACACGATTTTCCAGAGGTGGGGGTTTCCCCGGGTCGACCTCTTCGCCTCCAGGGCGAACAGGAAGTGTCTCCAGTTCTGCTCGTTCCGAGGGCACTCGCCGGGATCTCTGTCCGACGCCTTCCTCTATCCGTGGCAGGCTCACCTCCTCTATGCCTTCCCTCCGTTTCCGCTAGTGCACAGGGTGCTCCAGAAGCTTCGGAGGGATCGAGCCACCATGATACTCGTGGCTCCGGCCTGGCCGCGGCAGCATTGGTACACCCTGCTGCTCGAGCTCTCCGTTCGGGAGCCCATCACCCTCCCATTGTGGCCGGACCTCATCACACAGGACTTCGGCAGACTCCTCCACCCCAATCTGCAATCTCTCCATCTTACAGCCTGGTTCCTCCGTGGTTGACCCACGCAGAGAGGGGATGTTCGGCAGCCGTACAGCAGGTCCTGCTTGAAAGTAGAAAGCCTTCCACCCGTACTACATACATGGCAAAATGGAAGAGGTTCGCGCTCTGGTGTGACCAGCAGGGGCTCAACCCTTTCGTGGTACCCATCACTACCATCCTGGACTACCTATGGTACCTTAAGGAGCAGGGTCTGGCGGTTTCCTCTTTGAGAGTCCACCTCGCCGCGGTGTCCGCCTTTCGTCCGTCGGTGGAGGGTCGGACCATCTTTGCCAACCCGATGGTCTCCCGCTTCCTGAAGGGCCTCGACCGCTTGTACCCGCCGGTGCGTCGCCCTGCCCCGACCTGGGACCTGAACCTCGTCCTGGCCAGACTCACGGGTCCTCCATTCGAGCCTATGGCCACGTGTTCTCTCCTCTACCTCTCCTATAAGACGGCCTTCCTGGTTGCCATAACATCGGCAAGGAGAGTCTCGGAGCTACGAGCATTGACGGTGGGCCCTCCCTATACCGTCTTCCACGCGGATAAGGTGCAGCTTCGCCCTCACCCGGCCTTCCTACCAAAGGTGGTCTCGGCCTTCCACCTTAATCAGGACATCTTCCTCCCGGTCTTCTTCCCGAAGCCCCACGCTTCGCCCCGGGAGCAACAGCTCCACACCCTCGACGTCCGTAGGGCGCTGGCGTTTTACATCGACCGGACAAGGCCTTTTCGGCATTCCACCCAGCTCTTCATCGCAGTCGCTGATCGCATGAAAGGCGAGCCAGTCTCTACCCAACGCATTGCCTCCTGGGTGACCCAATGCATCCGGTCATGCTACGAGCTAGCTCACGTGACTCCATGCCGACTCACCGCTCACTCTACGAGCGCAAGCCTCGTCCGCCTTCCTGAGCCATGTCCCCATCCAGGACATCTGCAGAGCGGCTACCTGGTCTTCGGTCCACACCTTCGCCTCCCACTACGCGTTGGTGCAGCAGTCTAGAGACGACGCAGCCTTCGGCTCCGCGGTTTTACACTCCATAGCGTCTCACTCCGACCCCACCGCCTAAGGTAAGGCTTGGGATTCACCTAACTGGAATGCATTGGAGCAATCACTCGAAGAAGAAAAGACGGTTACTCACCTGTAGTAACTGGTGTTCTTCGAGCTGTGTTGCTCAATCCATTCAGACCCGCCTCCTTCCCCACTGTCGGAGTAGCCGGCAAGAAGGAACTGAGGAGCGGACGGGCCGGCTGGGGTATATATTTAGCGCCATAGCGGCGCCACTCCAGGGGGCGCCCAGCCGGCCCGCCGGGGTTGCTAGGGAAAAAGTTCCGGAGAAGCCGTGCACGCGCGGCGCGCACACCTAACTGGAATGGATTGGAGCAACACATCTCGAAGAACACCAGTTACTACAGGTGAGTAACCGTCTTATCTGCACTGCAGTTCCTCACAGCTGTCCACCCGGCTTGTACTGTCAGAGCCCTGCATGGATACAAAATTTGTATCTGCATCTGCATTACTATCTGCAGAAATGATCCACGGATATAAAGCAGATACCCACGGATTTGCAGGATTCTAATGATAAGATACAAAATTCTCAGCTGGAATAAAATGATATAGCTCTGTTGAAGTCAATTCAAATCAGCTGAGAACCTGGCCCCTACATACAATAGAAACTAATGAGTGATAGTTTATCATTCGTGGCATCTAGCATGGAATGGCACAGAACATTGCAACATTATACAAAAATTTAGGATCGAAAGTGCAGCAGTGAATATTATAGCTAATTTTAATTTCAGGGGGCTACTGTGTACTGCAAAAAATCCCATCGTGTCTTATGGTCAAAGGACCAAAGCCACAATTTTCTTATTTAGAAGACACCAGGTCTATCAACAAACATGATGGGGTCCTGCCATATTTTTAGAATGGACTGAGAGGGCAGAGTGAATCATTTATTATGTATTTGTATTGTGTCATTCACTTGCATGTGATTTGTAGCCAACACAAGTCTTCAAGAATTTGTAACAAGAGCTGTGTGAATAACCTTTTTCTTGTTGTAGTGGTCAAACTGAAAATCATTTTAGCTTTCACAAAATATTTCATTAGACCAGGAACAAAATCTTAAATTTTGTTTTTATTTTTTAAATAAAATTGAACATTCAAAAACAAAAAGTCATATGAAAAGTCAAAATGTTTGAAAAATGTCAAAATAAAACATTTAAAAATTTCATTGGAATTTTGAGAGAGGGTTTGACAAAAACAATTTGACAAATTCAACACAAACCAGTTAATCCAAATCTGCATTATTCAGTGGGAATATTCTTTGTCCAAAACATTTGCCCAGCTCCATTTCTAACCTAATTTATATAGGTTTGACAAAGCTCTGTCCTTGTCTCTGTGGGTCCTGCGTTTCCTGACGGATTTCGCTAGCCTCAGAGGCTCACTGTGACCTTCCACTGAACCCTTCTCTCTCTAGAAAGAAGGGTCACAGTCTACTGAGCCATTTTCATCCTAAGCCAGCAAGGGAAGTAAAGAGAAGCTATCCTCCCTTCCAGTCTCTGTTGTGTCCCAGTCTCAATGATCAGTCAGAGGCAAAGGCGGGGGAAGCCCAGGCTCACCCTTTACTCCAGGCTCCAGCCCAGGGACCCTAATAGTGTCAGCTATGGTAGCTGACCTTTTAGGAACAGGACACATACAATTCCCTGGGCTACTTCCCCACAACAGCCCCCACTTCCTCGAGCTCCACTTCACCCTTACCTCAGGGCCTCCTTCCTTGTGCCTCATATGGTGTGTACAGCTCAGTCTCTCTAACAGCTCAACTTCTCACAGCTCCTGACATGCGCGCCCACCTGACTAACTGGGAGGTTTTTTAACTAGTTTCAGCCAGCCCTTGATTGGCTTCAGGTGTCCCAATCAACCTAGCATCCTCCCTGCCTTCTGGAAAGCTCTTAATTGGCCCGAGGTGTCTTAATTGACCTGGAGCAACTGCCATTTACTTCTCCTGGTACCAGGGATTTGTTTAACCTGGGGCTAATGTATCTATCTCCCATTACTTTTCTATAGCCATCTGGCCTTGCCTCATCACAATAGATAACAAAAAACAAAACATAACAACAACAACAACAACCAAACCACCACCATCATTGAGGGGAAATGTATTCATGGGGTTAATAGAATACTGCTGCTGACTGATTTTTGCAAAGAAAAACACATCCCTCCATCCTTATAATGCCACTTGTTATCTACAGTGGGTTGGAATAACTGTTTAAATGATCAGGAGTAAAAAGTGCTGGATGAAGACCAGTGGTGGAAACAGAGAGCTAGATCCTGAGATGGTGTAAAGCAACATAGCTGATTTCAATAGAGTTTTGCCAGATTATGATAGCTGTGGATCTGCCTCTGAGCTTCCTGAGGAGAGAGCTGGTAGTTGTCACATGGGAAGAGGGGTATCATCACAGGCATATCAACAGCTGGATATCTGGTTAACCAACATAATTTGCCGAGCAACTTTTTGCAGTTTCTCATCAAAGTACTGACCAAGTTTAGTTAACTTGTAAGATTCAGTGAGATCTCAGTTTAATGGGATTTTGCAAATTGTTGAGGGGGATAAAACTATTTTAGTTTTCTTGAATAATAATTATATATATTTTTCAGACTACCAATTGTCCAATTCCTAGTGTTTTTTGGCCAAGTATGGCAAAGTATCTGTATCATGTCAGTTTTGGGGTGAGCTGCTTATTCTTCTTAATGTTCTGGAATTTTACAACACTTCAATTCTGTCATGAATATATCTTTCACATTGACTTTTAAGTAGGCATAACTACCTTTATCTTCAAAATTATGTAAGTGCACTCTTCATTTCAGGTATGAACTGCATGAATTATGGCTTCAATCAATGTACAGTTGAACCCGGTTATGTTGCCGGCCTAGGGGTTTGCCAAAAAGCGTCGAGATAACCGATGATCGAGATAAACGAAAACCAATATGGCGGCAATATATTAACATGTGCTTGAAATTTCTTTATGTACATGATGTGCGTTAATAAATGAGAATGTACATGCACGTGTTTTTGGAGGTTTTTTTACACAACAGCGTTGCCGCGATTTGTTTGATGAAGCGATCGGCATGCTATAAAAATGTACATACATGTTTGCTAACAACAAAAGGCATATGTGCACCAACTAACAGCAGAGATTTACCAGTATACAATACAAACCACCGTCGATTCTCGATACAAACCTTTATTATATTCTCCAACATTGCAAACACAAAGATCGCTCACAAAATCACAAAAAACGTGCGGGGTGTAGTTCGTTTTTACAAAAAGCTAACCAGTGTCAAAATTAAATTTGCGAGTCATTTCACTCTGACACAGCTCTGAAAAGTATCGTACACGCGGTTACTATGGTTTCTTTACAAAGTCTAAAATGCTTTGTTGCTTTTTGCCTTTAACAGTCTGCTTGAAAACAAATGCTTCAATATTATTTATGCTGTCTAAAACAGTTTCATCTCCTACAAAAGAACCATACCATCGAATTTTCTGTAGCATTTCTACCACCTCACCAGCTGAGGGAATTGGTTCCAAATCTTCGTCCGCATCTTCTTCATCTTCTTTGTCATTGCCGCATGCAGATGTGCTTGCCTGTGCTGACTGCACACTTGATACAATGTCTTCATCGGTGATCACGCCATCAGTAACGATGTCTTTGTCGATTTCTATGTAATCTCGGAATTCCTGGACAGTGATGGCTAACTCCTGTGCCGCCTCTTCCAAGATAGCATCTGTAAGGCTTGATTTTCCCGCCACTTCCGCGAGTTCTTCTGCGGCTGCACGGCACTGTGCCTGAAACTCATCATTGGAAATATCCTGAATGACGCAGTGCATCCTGCAGTTTTAGATTGTTTCCTTCTTCACGTCATTCCAGGCTGATCTCAGGAAGTTCATTGCATCTAGAAGGGAAGGGGTGTACTGTGCCTTCTTTTCATCATGGAGCAGGTATTGGCGCATCAACATTTTCCTGTAGTACACCTTAAGCACTTGGATTATCCCCTGGTCCATTGGTTGGAGCTTACTCGTTGTGTTAGGTGGGAGGTAAAAGATCTTAATGGCCTTGAGACCAGGAACATCCGGATGAGCTCTACAGTTGTCCACGATCAGTGCCACATTCCTTTTCTCTGCTTGGAACTTCCTGTCCCACTTTTTCACCCATGCACTGAATAGATCTCCTGTGATCCAGGCGCTTGGCTGGCCATCGTAATCACATTGGAGAACTTTGGTCTGCTTAAAGCATCTGGGATTCTTGGACTTTCCTATAACGTAGAGCGGGAGTTTTTGGCTTCCATCCATGTTAGCAGCAACTAGCACTGTAAGTCGGTCCTTCGACTTTTTTCCACCGTGACAGGCCTCCCGACGAAACGCCATAGTCTTGTCTGGAAGGCATTTCCAAAACACCCCAGTTTCATCAGCATTAAAAATGTTCCGAGTCTCATAGGTATCCAAAATTGTGCGCATTTGAGTCTTCAGCCATGAATCCACTTGTTCCTGTTGAACATGGCGCTCTCTCCACAAATTGCTTTGAAGACAATGTTGTGCCTCTTTTTGAAACGATCCAGCCACCCCTGACTTGCTTTAAAGTCAGGGTGTCCTAGCTTTGCAGCAAGGATGTCCGCCTTCTCCATCAGCAAGGGACCATTGACGGGAAGGTTTGTTGCTCGCGTATTTGTGAACCATTGAAACAGTGCATCGTCGACATCTTTGTGCTCAGCCACTCTAAGTTTTTTTCTTGCTGGATCAAAGACAGACTTCTCGTACATTTGCTTTATCACGTTGGCCTTCTTTTTCCATCCTGAAATGGTGTTTGCTGGAATGCCATGCTGACGACTAAGGTCTGCCGGTTTTGTTCCTTTTTCTAGCTGCAGTATGATTTCATACTTTTTCTCTATTGACTGATTGTCCATTTTCTCTTAACACCTCCAGACATTTTTAGAAGGGAAAAAATAAACAGAATAGCTACAGCATGTTATCCTTCAGACAAGATCAACAAGAGTGAGTGAACTGGCATGGGAGTGAACGACCATACGGACCGTGATCACGTGCTACGTGAACTCAGCACATGCGCAGTGAGCCAAGTACAATCATTTTTATTTATATACTAATATATAAGACACACCCTGGGTGAGGGGTACGTAAAACTTTGTATAAGATGCGTCTTATATATGCGAAAATACGGTAGTGAGATGGTGAAGTGGCATCGATAACTAACATTTTCAAAAGCCGGCGATTGGTCATGGGGATCGAGATAACGGACATTAAGTGGCAAATTTGGCCCTCTTTTGTGCTCGAGATATTAGGTACGGCGACATAAAAGAACCAACATAACCGATGAGAAAATGCTAAGACAAAGAGAGAATTTGGCGGTTCCACTTCTAAAACGTCGACTTAATACGATTGGCAAGTTAACCGAGGTCGAGATAAATGGGTTCGACTGTAATTACTTTCCACATTAAAGCTACATCTGTGACCTGAAGTCTATTTGATTGGAATGACATGCCACTGTGAGACTTCTGAAAAGATTTAAAAATATGAATTTAACACTTGTGAAACATCTGTTTCATGGCTTTTTTTATCTCAGCTAAGCAAAAAACATTTTTATGTGATTTTTTCCTACCATATATAGCTTTCTTTTGGGTGAAGTGAAGGTACAGAGAAGTAGCTCTGTATGCCATAAAGCACAAAATAGACATTCCAGCATTTAGGAGAAACTACTGTGTCCCTCATTATTATTTTAAGCAGTTTCAAACACTATCTTTCTTACTGTCTTTTTCCACTATTCCAAATTAATGAGCTCTACTGACTTTATTATAGTCAAATACAAAATAAGCATCACTGAGCATGATGTGAATTTGAATAAAAGAAATGAGTTTTCCGCAAAACAATGGGCAAGTCCTCATAACTTTCTCTGTTAATCTTTGACATTACTTTGAAAACAAAACAATGCTATTTTCCTACAGGTGAAAACAATACAGCACAAGTCAAAAGAGCACAAAAACTAGTTTGATGTCTTTCACAATCTTTTAGCAAAAACTATAAATTAAAGAAGCCAGGGAAGAATGGGCTGACAGAAAATTCTGCTGAAAACTTTATTGGCTGCCTAATGTTCAGTGAGTGGACATTGAAAATTAGATTATTTAAGGACAAAAACTGTACTGTGCAAGTCATGGGTGGAAAACTTTACTAAGCAATTTACAGTATCAGTCACTTGCCATTCTTTGAATGGCACAAAATAAAATGGGACTGCTAGGTTTACAGATAGATTTTTTCTCTGGCAGTGCCTGTAAAACTAAGTTAACCTTCACATACCTAGTGAAAAAAAATGGTGAACTTTTGTAAGTTCTGTTAACAAATTAAAAAGAGGAAGAAAAATGAAGAAATGTTATTTTGTAGCCAGACTCCATGAACTCTTTCTTTTTTTAAGATCATAGTTTAGCCTCAGTGGTTATGTGCATGTTTTGGGTTGGAGGCATAATTTCCAGCTTGAGAAGACACACTTGCACTAATAAAAAATAAAAATGAAAATTAAAAATAATTGTAGCCACTGCACTACTAGGGGATAGCCACCCTCAGTACAGACCTATGAAAAGCTCCTCTCGCTACTCTTGCTGCCACAGCTACATTTCTTTTTCTAGTATGCTAGCTCAAACTGGCACAAATATGGGGTTTATGCCATTTATGCTGGGACTAAATTGGATGTGATTTTTGGGGAATGATAGATATGGACCAAAGTGTGGGAAATACTAGACTTTCACAAAACTTTACGGTTTCTCAGTGCATGCCTAGGCCCCTACCAAATTCAGGGTCTGTTCTGGTCAATTTCATGGCCAGAGGATTTTAAAATTAGTCAATTTCATAATTTCAGATGTTTACAAATTACAGGGTGTTGTAACCCTGGGTCCAGATGAAAAACGGGATCCTGGGGAGGTTGCAAAGTTGTTGAGGCGTGGTCCCAAGATTACCACCCTTGCAGCCTCCCAGATTCCTGCAATTAGAGGACATTCCCAGAGGTGCAGGTGGGTAGGGGCTCCCCCATGCTGCTAGGAGCGCCCCAGAAAGGGGTTCCTAGCTACTAGTCCAGGCCAGTGACAGATTAAGGTAGGGGCCCCCAGCCAATTTCAGGCCCCCTGGGAAAATGGGTGCCCCAGCCCCCAGAAGAAGCCCCAGGGTGGACCTGGACTGGGTCACCCCAATCCCCATCAGGAGCCTTGAGTGAAGAAGCCCCGAGACGGAGCATCCCGAGCCCCAGCTCGAGGGTAGAAGCCTGGAGCCCGGGCTGCCCCAGCTGTAGCTGACAGGATCGGAAGCTCCCAGCCATGGCTGGAACCATGGGGCTGGAGCCAGAAGTCCTGATCCTGGGCTGACCTGGTGGGGGTTGCCCCAAGCCGCAGCTAGGAGCGGGTCAGAAGCTCCAAGCCCAGGCTGCCCGAGATGGGTGGGGTGAAGAAGCCCGGAGCCCAGGCTGCCCCAGCTGGAGTGGCAGGGGGTGTCCAAAGTCCCAGCTGGAGCAACAGGTATAGCAGCCCAGAGCCACGGTTGTCTCGGCTGGGGGAAGGGGTGGAAGCCCCCAGCCTGGCTGCCCAAGCCCTGGCTGGAGCAGGAGGGAGGCCCCAAGCCCGGGCTGCCCCAGCTGGAGCTGCTAGCCCCCAACCCAGCAAGAGCTTCTGGGAGCAGGGGACAGAAGCTCAGAGCCCAGCTCCTGGGCTGTTGCAGTGCAGAAGGGGGGTGTACCACCCTCATCTCTGTGCTGCCTCTGGAGGCGGGTCTGATCTCCCTAGCAAGAGCAGCCCTGCAGGGGAAAGACAACTCCTGTCCCTCCATAGCATGGCCAGACTAGCAGCTAGGAGCCCCAGGGTCCCAGCAGCAAGGTAGATCAGATTCCACAGGGAAGGGGTGATTTCACTTTACCTTACATGTTTTTCAGGGTGGTGAAATTGGTAGGGCTCTATGCATGAGGTTGTATGAACATTTTTGGATTTCACCTGCCAAGTTTTACTTTGAGTTTGGTTTCAAATGAAGCAAAAATTAACCAGAACTGCTGATTTTCACCTGGAAGTATATTGAGTACCATTCAAACCCCAAACCTTGCAATATTGTGGAATGTAACACCAGAATTTGGCCCAAGCTTGCAAACTTACCATTGAAGCAGGTCTGAAATTTGAGTTGGAAAGAGTTATACTCGGGAACCTTTTACAAAACTCAGGGGCATATTTAATCATTTTCAGTTCCCTGCCGTAATCCATACAAAGCATGTCTAGTTGCAGGTGGAAACTTTGCCACAACATTAGCCATTCTGCATTTGCAATATTGTGTGTGATGGCAGTATGTTAAAAAAAAAATCTCTCCAATAATATACAAACTCACAATGCAAACTGGTTTAGACAAAGCTAGGTTAAATCAGAGATCTGGATCCTCAGCTGGGCTATTGCTTTACTGATGCCAATGGAATTTATACCTATTTACACCAGCTGAGGACCTGGCTCAAATTGATGTGGCATGACACCCCTCAACAGTCATGCAAAAGTTTGCATGACACCCCTCAACGGTTATGCAGAGTACATACTTAGAGACCAAGCATGTTCAATGCAGCTCCATTAGTCAACTATTTATATATCAGGACATAGTTAACTGAGAGAGCTACTTGATGAAAGAAACATCACTCTCGAAAGAGCTTATAATGGAGTAGGTAGCTGCAGCAGCATCTTTTGCAATTTTTACATTTTTGTTCCATATTTGCATTTGATTTTCAATGCTATCATGTGCATGTTTTCCAAGGTTTGGAAACCATGAATTGATCTGAATTAATTTACTCTGGTCGGGCATATCAAAAGTTCTGTAACACAATGATGCACATAACCAAGGTGAATTAGTAACAATGAAATGGGTCACTTCTGGCTTTTGTTCAGCCTCAGTTAGGAGGCCCCTATCAAAACCTCACTAGGTCTGTCAAACTACAAGCTCAATAGAATGAGTTTTGTGGATATTAGCGAGACATTAACACTTAGGGCCTCAAGTTTGGAATTTACTCTTCTCCTCCGTCTGAAATTTGTTGATTTCCAGTACATGTTACATGACTCATCTCTCTTTTGTCCAGCTTTTGGTGGAGGAAAAGTAATGAGAGCTAGAGTTTGGATTCCAAGTCTGAGGTTTATTTTCTAATCTCCTGGTTCAGGGGAAGCTGCTGGCTTTATGTATCTGTGCTTTTAAATATTAATTGTAAAGCAGAAGAAAAGGGTGAGTAAACAGAAAAACCCTACAACAATCCTCACTGGGCAGAGGGGGAACTTGAGGCTTTGGCTCCACCAGAGTCATGCACTGAGTCACTGTCAGAATTAGAAACCTGGACCCCTTGATTCCTAGTTCTGTGCTACAACCTTTAGAACCAGAGGTGCCTAGAAAACAGTCTTTCCCTCCTGCCAAACATTACAGAATTTTGAAAAAATTCCCATCCTGGTACCAGGAGAACAGAAATGGAATATTTCGACTTGCTCACATGGAGGCATTCTGCTTGTCAGCCCACTAGGAGTTAGATCCTGGAATCTCAGGGCAGCCCAGATCCTAGATGCCAAGGGTGCCAGGCAGCGGCCAAAGGGATAGAAGTACGAGAAGTTGGGTATACAAGCTGTCAGGAAAGTTTCCTAGACATTGATATGTTCAGCATTATCAGCCCTGCTTTTTCTCCCACAGCCCACCCCAGAAGGCTTCAGAATGTTATAGATGATTGGTGAGAAGAAGAGAGAATGTCCTTTGTGGATGTTGGGGACAGGTAGAATCATAGAATATCAGGGTTGGAAGGGACCTCAGGAGGTCATCTAGTCCAACCCCCTGCTCAAAGCAGGACCAAACCCAACTAAATCATCCCAGCCAGGGCTTTGTCAAGCCTGACCTTAAAAACCTCTAAGGAAGGAGATTCCACCACCTCCCTAGGTAACCCATTCCAGTTCTTCACCACCCTACTAGTGAAAAAGTTTTTCCTAATGTCCAACCTAAACCTCCCCCTCTGCAACTTGAGACCATTACTCCTTGTTCTGTCATCTTCTACCACTGGGAATTTTCAGCTTAGAAAAGAGACGACTAAGAGGGGATATGTTAGAGGTCTATAAAATCTTGACTGATATGAAGAAAGTGAATAAAGTAAATGTTTTGTTAGGATAATGCAAATTTAACATGAGGAAAATGCAAGTTACACCAAAGCACATAACAGATCTAGATTTCTAAAAAAAATATATTTTTTAAAAAATGTAGTTAATTTAAATTGAATTTTGAAAAGTAAGCCATCATGGGATAAGAGGGCAGTCCTCTCATGGATCAGTAACTAGTTAAAAGATGGGAAACAAAGGGTAGGAATAAATCATCAGTTTTCAGAATGGAGAGTGATAAATAGTGGTATCCTTGAGGGGTCAGTACTGGGACCGGTACTGTTCAACATATTCATCTGGAAAAATGGGTAAACAGTGAGGTGGCAAAATTGGCAGATGATACAAAACTATTCAAGATAGTTAAATCCCAGGCAGACTGCAAAGAGCTACAAAGGGATCTCATAATACTGGGTGACTGGGCAACAAAAATGGCAGATGAAATTTAATGTTGATAAATGCAAAGTAATGCACATTGGAAAACAATCTCAACTATACATACAAAATGCAGGAGTCTGAATTAGCTGTTAGCACTCAAGAAAGATCTTGGAGTCATTATGGACAGTTCTCTGAAAACATCCACTCAATGTGCAGCAGCAGTCACAAAAGCAAACAGTGTTGGGAATCATTAAGAAAGGGATAGATAATAAGACAGAAAATATCATATTGCCTCTATATAAATCCATGGTACGTGCACAACTTGAATAGTGTGTGCAGATCTGGTCACCCATCCTAAATATATATATATTGGAATTGGAAGAGGTACAGAGATGGGCAACTAAAATGATCAGGGGTATGAAACAGGAGGAGAGATTAAAATGACTGGGAATTTTCAGCTTAGAAAAAAGATGACTAAGAGGGGATATGTTAGAGGTCTACAAAATCTTGACTGGTGCGAAGAAAGTGAATAAGGAAATTTTATTTAATTCTTCACATAACACAAGAACTAGCAGTCACCCAATGAAATTAATAGGCAGCAGGTTTTAAAAAAATAAAAGGAAGTACTTCTTCACACAATATAAAGTCAACCCAGGGAACTCTTTGCCAGGGGGTGGTGTGAAAACCAAAACTATAACAGGAGTATAAAAAGAACTAGATAAATTCCTGGAGAATAGGTCCATCAGTGGCTATTAGGATCCCAGCATGAGTCCCTGCCGCAGCACCAGGCAGATAGCACACTCAGAACACAGCATGGGCCGGGGGACTCCTCCAGGAGCTGGCTGAGGGCATCCTGGTGCCTGGCCCCCAGCTGCTGTAAGAAATGCTAGCAGGGGCTCTCAGCAGAATTTGAGGCTGCTACCTTCAGATCCATAGCGCAGATCTCTACCACCTGAGCTGAGGAGTAACTCCATTAGCTGGTAGTAGGTTGTTATCCTCCAGGTGGACCAGCCGCTAGCAGGGAGGTGACGCTGCATAGGGGCAGGGGCGGCTCTAGGCACCAGCAAAGCAAGCACCTGCTTGGGGCAGCCCATTTGCAGGGGCGGCAGGGAAGCTGAGAACCAAAGGGGCCCTGGGAGCTGTAGTTCCTTGGTTAGCTCCCTGCCTATAGAGCCAGCCCTGGAGCAGGGAAAGAACTACATTTCCCAGCATTCCCTTGGCCACTACCAACTGGAAAAGAAGGAGGGGGACCTCATGCGGCAGCGTGCTGTGAGTGGAGAGTGGTAGGGAGACCATATTTTAACAATCAAAAAACAGGACACCCCAGGGGGAGGGGAGCCCCCCCTGCCACCATCCACTCCCTCCGACTGCCCCCCACAGAAACCCCAACCCATCCAGCCCCCCCTGCTCCCTGTCCCCTGATCAGCCCCTCCCGGGACCCCTGCCCCTAACTGCCCCCCGGGACCCCACCCCCTATCTAAGCGCTGCTGCTCCTTGTCCCCTGATTGCCCCCTCCCGGGACCCCATCCCCATCTAAGCCTCCCTTCTCCTTGTCCCCAACTGCCCCCTCCTGAGACCCCCAACACCCCTAGGGCCTCCCCTACCTGTCCGCTGACAAACCCCTGGGACTCCCATGCCTATCCTACTGCTGCCTGTCCCCTGACTGCCCCCACGAAAACCTGACCCATCTAACCCCCTGCTCCCTGTCCCCTGACTGCCCCCGAACCTCCGCCCCATCCAACCCCCGATCCCTGTCCCTTGACTGCCCCCTTGGAACTCTTTACCCCTTCTCCAACCCCCCAGCCCCCATACCGTGCCACTCAGTCCCGTGTGTCTGGCTACGGGCAGCGCCAGACACGCTGCTGCATACATGCTGCCGTGCTCCCCCGCGGATCCCACAGCCCCCCCACCACCCCCAGCACCTGCCTTCCAGATTTGAACACCTCAAAATTCAGGAATGCTCAAGCTCAGTTTGGGCAGCTGTTACTTCATTTCTCCCAAATCAAATATACTGATCCACTGTAACTTGCTGTAGAAAAAGTAGGATAAAATTGAGCAAGAAATGCTTCCCAGTGGTTATTAGGACTGGAATTGCTATTTTCAACAGCCATTGCCTTTTGTTTGTTTGTTTGTTTAAAAGGAAGACAGTGATATTACATTGGCAAATTCCCCATAGAAAGAAAGAGTGGAACAAAAGAATAATAAAGGCACCTCAACTTTTCCTCATTTATGGAGGCCAGTCTTATAATATGCATCCAGATCTCCTCCAATCACACCAGCTGAAAATTGTTGCACTTTACTGCAGCTCTGTAACCATATGGGAACCAATCCTGTCTGTGTTTTGTGCACATCCAAAACTCCTCCTCCACCCTTGCATCACAGGTGCCTAAGGGCCTAATTTGGGCTCCGGATGGTATGAGTGTGATGGGATGTCACCCCTGGGAGCCATGGGAACTGCTGCACCCCTCTAACCACCCAGCTGGCCTGCAGGGGCGGCTCTAGGAATTCCGCCGCCCCAAGCAGGGTGGCGTGGGGCGCGCTGCCGGTCGTCGGTCCCACGGCTCCGGGGCACCTCTTGCAGACATGCCTGCGGAGGGTCCACTGATCCCGCGGCTCCGGTGGTGCATCCGCAGGCATGCCTGCGGGAGGTCCACCCGAGCCGCGGGACCAGCGCACCTGCTGCAGTCATGCCTGCGGGAGGTCAACCGGAGCCGCGGGACCAGCGGACCCTCCGCAGTCATGCCTGCGGGAGGTCCGCTGGTCCCGCGGCTCCGGTGGACCTCCCGCAGGCATGACTGCGGAAGGTCCGCCGGAGCCGCCTGCCGCCCTCCTGGTAAAATGCTGCCCCACGTGCGCGCTTGGCGCGCTGGGCTCTGGAGCCGGCCCTGCTGGCCTGGCCCCTTTTCACCCTGCTTTGCTGGTGATTCAGCCTCTCCAGGCCCTGTTATCACCCAACAGGACAGCAGATGGCGCCATACACCAAACTGAGCTACCTGAGGGCTTTCCTAAGCCACCCAAGTACAAACACCAGACACCAGCCAATTTCCCAGCTCCCCAGGCTGACACCCCCTGCTGGAGGATAAACCCAAAATTAAATTGTCTTGCACTGCACAAGGATCTGTACAATGGAAGCTCATGGATAGGGTTTACCCTCCGCTCGATGTGGGAAGGATGTGCAACAAGCCTGTGAACCAAGTTGTGGTTGCGTGAACCAAGCTGATCTTTTCCCCAGGCACTTCACTCAAAGGCAAAGTGCTTTAGATAAGGAAAAAGCAAGTTTAAGTAGACAGAGAGAGATGTTAAGCTATTATAAGTGATAGCAAATGGATCAAAGCAGATTACCAAGCAAATAAACAAAATCACAAACTAAGCTTAAAGTATTAGATAGATTGGAAATGAATTAGCAGTTTCTCACCCTACCTGGCAAGCAGTCCATCAGATTCCACACACAATTCCCTCAGCTCTGTGAGCCGTGGGAAGAGCAGAAAATAGACCCTGCAGAACTTCAGCCCCCAGGAGTAAAGAAATGTTTCGCTGATAACAAGGGCTCAGATTTTCAGGGCAAACTGAGTCGTGCAGATTTGATGGAGTGGTCCAGTACCACTGAAACCTCAGAGAGAAAAGGAAGAGCCAAGGCTTAGACGTACTCATTTATCTATCAGCATTTCCATGCAGCCGCCCATTACCATAGAATCTCAGCATCTCCTCCCAGCTAACAAGCCCTGCGCTGAATCCCTGATAACGGGACATGCAATGGAAAGGCTCCTGCACATTCCACCTTTGCCACCAAGGCAGGGTTCCCCTCATACTCGGAACTCTCGATGGCTGAACTCCTCTGCGTCACCTGTCTCTGTGATGTTCCCCTCTGGAGTTATCCGGACAGGTGATCTGCTAGGTCACGCCAATCCTTGAGTCTAGGAGCCAGCCTTACCCTGCTCTGCTGTGAGAACCCCCACTCCTGGGCTGTTCACACACAGCCTCTGCCATGTAAGCTGCTCCTTGGATTGCGCACCCTAATGACACTAGCCAATACCTCCGATCCTGGACACAACCCCTAGGAACCTCCGTCTTGCAGTGTCCAGTTATGCCCACTGGATGCTGCAAATTGATATGAGTTTGTCAATTTAACCAAGAAATTGATATGTGCCAGACTTGTTATCCCAAGGGGAGTCTGTGACATGCTTCAAACCAAACGCACTGCTTCAGGTAGAATAAACAAACAAAATTATTAACTACAAAGATAGATTTTAAGTTATTATAAGTGAAAACATAACAAGTTGGATTTAGTCAAATGAAGTAAAAGCAAAACGTATTCTAAGCTGATCTTAACACTTTCAGTGCCCTTTACAAACTTAGATGCTTGTCACCACAGGCCGGCCGGTTGCCCTTCAGCCAGGCTCTCCCCTTTCATCACCACTTCAGTCGCTTGGTGGTGGTGTCTGTAGATGGAGATGGAAGAGAGAGGAAGAGCCTAGCAAACGTCTCTCCCTTTTATCATGTTCTTTCTCCCCTCTTGGCTTTGCCCCTCTCCCCTCCAGAATCAGGTGAGCATTACCTCATCGTAGTCCCAGACTGGCCAGAGGAAGGGGGGTGACTCACTGGAGAGTCCAACAGGCCCTTTGTTGCAGCCTAGGCCAGTGTCCTTAGTTCCTGTGAGGTTGGGTTGGGTTTGTGTCATACACACACTGATGAGGTGTGAACTGCCCCTCTGCTCCTGGAGAGTTTTGCCTGTGGTTTGAGCATTGGCCTGCTAAACCCAGGGTTGTGAGTTCAGTCCATGAGTTGGCCACCTAGGGATCTGGGGCAAAATCAGTAGTTAGTCCTGCTAGTGAAGGCAGGGGCTGGACTCAATGACCTTTCAGGGTCCCTTCCATTACTATGAGATAGGTATATCTCCATATTGTAACAACAATGCTTAGTTCATCATGAGCCTTCTGAAGACACCCAAAATGACAAATGTTGCATTGGATACCACACAAACATTGTATAAGTATGAACATGGGGGTGCTGGGTGTTTCCCCGAGGTACAGAGCATCACAGTCCCCATTACCAAATTGTCAGGGAAGGATGTGAGTCTGCTAGTTTAAGTAGTCTTTAAGAATAGGGATGTTACCAGAGGTCATAGAACTGTATTACTTCTTTGTAACACTGTGCTTTATATCTTTGATTATTTTTTCATTAATTTTAATAAAGATCTTAACATTATAGTAATGTCCTCAGTATAAGTCTCCTTGGCACACACAACCCGAGGGTCTGTTCACGTCATTGAACTCTGAGTTTTCTAACCCTGTAACCTGAATTGGGCCAAGAATCTAAATCTATTCTGATCAGATTTTTCACAAACCGTAATTAAAGTAGCCCATAAATTGAGGTCAACAATATACACCCTAACATGAAAAATATTTTCTAAGAGTTTTGTTTTTATCAAGTCCATTTGAGAAAAAGAAGTCTTTCAAGTGCAGCATTGCTAAAAGGCAGTGTTGGCAACAACAGAGCAAATACACAAATTCACTGAAGCCTTTGTCCTCAGCAGCATCAATGTGTTCGAGAACTTCAACGCAAACATGCTCAACTTGACTGTCCTGAGTATGAGGCCAGTGAACCATAAGCAAAACTCTCCACTGCTGCTCCAACTGTCCAAAATGCCAAATAAGCAGCGCATGCTTTCAGTGCATAGGATTAGTGGCCCGTGTACCTTTCAGTAAAGAAGAAATCTGTATGTTGGATACTATTTTTTTCTCTGACCGGTATGTGCTGTATTGCTGTAATGACAAGAGCATGTTTTGATTTATGAGGCGTCTTAGTTAACCCACAAATTGTCGTCTTATCAACGGAAGGATTTTTTTTTTTGTTTAGTCTGAGCAGCTTTACTACACTGTGGTGTCTTTCCTCCAAATCGGAGCAACTCAGGGTACTGGCATCCGCACCTGTCCCAATGTGAAGATTAGCGTTGTTCTCCACAGGTGGGAGTTCCGCTGTCAGAACAGACTGAACCTGCTCACTGTCCCTGCAATACAATGGAATTATTACGGGTACGGGTGCAATCAAAGTTTGGTGGGTTACACTCATGCCAGGCCCTTGTCTCCGGCTCTTTAACGGAGCACTGACTCTGCTCTCCCAGGAGCCCCTCTCTGCCTGAACACCGGTTGCTCTCACAGGCCCTGCTCACTAGGTGACATCTACCCTGTCTTTCCATCCTGACTCCATGGAAGACTGGAGAACTGAGCAGGATTATGACATCACAGGTATCAAGGAGACTGAATACAAAGAGAAGCTGGAGAACGGGAATTGAATGCACCCTAGCGGCTCACACACCGGAAGGCAAATGAAGAGTTCCCCAGATAAATGTTTTTTGAAGAGCTCATTATTTTGAAGCTAATCTCATGATTTTGGTGGGGCCCAGCTCATGGTTTTGCAATGCTTGGGCTGGCGATACCGTGAACGTTCTTCTGCACTCATAGCACTAGAGAATCACTTCAGGGCTGCTTCTCACTTCAGGCTGGGAGATCCGGCCTCAGTCACAGGGGTTTTATGAGTTCCCACGAGTAGGGAAAAAATGTCCCTTGCCCAGGGGCGTGAGAGTCATAGAGCTCAGAAAAGACCCAGAGTTTTCCTGGGAAACCTGATGCCCTCTCTCCTGCCTTATTCTGAGCTCAACAGCTCAGCCCCCTTGGGCGGTTGCCCCATCCCATCGCCTGATCTAAGTGCAGCATTGACAGCTCACAGGCTAGAGAGAGATTGCAGGAGGGCAGCCTCATTGTGACCTAGAGACAACATCAGCGCCTGCCTGATGCCAGAGCAGCAACCTGCCCTCAGGTGTAGCCTGGGTACTTGTTGCTGCTTTGAGAGTGTCAGTGGTTCTTAGTGCCTGAGCCTGGTGAAATGAGTTCACTCCTCCTATATGTCAACTCTGCCTCCTGCCTAATGATCCTGAAATTCACGCTGCTCTTTCTTGTCTTTTATGCTGTGCTGAGGCTCCCCAGATCTGAGGTAAGTGAGCACTATACAATATCAACAGAGCACAGGTTAAATGGCTTGAGAACAGGCTAATGGCGAACTGACAGATCTCAAAAAGTAATTGTCAAAGGGCTCATCGAATGTGGGTGTTTCTAATGGGTTTCTGCAGGGATCAGTACTAGGTTTGATGCTAGTCAATATTTTTTCAATGACTTGGAAGTAAATACAAAATTGCTGCTGATAAAAATGTACTGATGACACGAATATTGGCAGAATGGTAAATAACGATGAGGACAGGGCAGTCAGACAGAGAGTTCTGGAGAGTTTGTTTGGCAAATGGGGCCCATTCAAATCTAATGCATTTTCACACAGCCCAACACAGAGTTATACCTCTGGGCAGGGCCAGCTCCAGACCCCAGCACGCCAAGCGCGTGCTTGGGGCGGCATGCCGCAGGGGGCGCTCTGCCGGTCGCCGGGAGGGCAGCAGGCAGCTCCGGTGGACCTCCTGCAGGCGTGCCCGCGGAGGGTCTGCTGGTCAGGCTTCTCGAGGAAGACGAGGCACAGAGAGAAAAAGAATCAGAGGGGTAGCCGTGTTAGCCTGGATCTGTAAAATCAGCAAAGAATCCTGTGGCACCTCTGTTGGTCTATAAGGTGCCACAGGATTCTTTGCTGCTTTTAGAGAAAAAGAAGAAACCGAAAAGTAAGCAGCCCCTGACCCCACAGCTGCGGTGTCAGACTCAGGCCCCATGCAAAGCAGAGAAATAGGGTCCGTTCCCCCATGTGCCCCCCTCTTCCTGCGAAGGCTCAGTCGTGCCCAGAGTCGTGCAGAGGCACTGGCTGGGGCTCCGTTCACAGGCTGCCCCTGAAATCTGGGGCTCTAGGGTGCTAGGAAGCAACGAGTGCCCAAGCAGCTCAATGTCTCCTTTATGTCTCACTTCTGGCAGCTTTTGGACGCTGTGAGGAAGAGCTGGAGGAGGCTGGTGCATCCCTAGAGACATGGTAAGCAATGCCCCCCTCCATCAATCTGCAGTGGGTCAGTCCCCTCCTTTAGCATCATGCAATTCATCCCCACCCAGGGGCAGTAGCCCGAGTAATCTCTCCCCTGTCCCGACCTGCATACCAGGCAAGCAACTCTTCTCCTTTAGAATCCTGCAATTCATTCCCACCCAGCAGAAGTTGCCATCTCTAATCCACCCCCACGCCTCGTACAGTGGGTCATTCCCTTCCTCTAGCATCATACGGCTCGTTTACCCTGGGGCAGTGGTGGGGAGGTTGTGTCGACTGGACTGGACTGGACCATCCTCCCCTCCCATGAGAGGGAGAAAATGTTTTCTGGGAGCAGCCCCGTGCACCCTGGGGAGGTCAGGAGGAAGGCTGGGCTTTCTGGTACGGTGAGTAGGGTGAAAGGGATCCAGCAGCACTTGGGTAATGGCCCCTCCTCCAGTCCCCCAGCATAGGTTCCTAGCTGGATTTGAACCCTGGACCTTCAGCTCTGCAGCATAAAGCCCCCCTGAGAGCTGAAGAGGAAGCTGCATTAGTTGGTAGCTATAGTAGTCTGCTATCCCATTTCTTGATTAGCTCCTGTGGAAGGGACATGACACACACGCTGCCAGAAGGATACACTCTCACCTCCTCAGCACTAGACAGGGCTCACCTAACAATCCAGCTAACCCAAAACCAGAACATTCCAAGACCCGGGTGTTGCAGGGGAGGAGGCTGCCTCAGTGGAGAACGGGACAGGGAGCCTTTCGGTGCCGCACCTCTGGGTAAAAGAGGGCCTGAGGGCAGGGCCTGCACTCAGCTATCTGCTCTCTCTGTTCCACAGCTGCCCTGTGCCCCTGGGGAAGCTCCCCTTGGCTCAGAGCCTCAGACACCATAGCAGTTTTGCATGGGGCTCATATGAAAAGCATGTTGCAGCAGGTCATGTTGGAACAAAATATTATAAGCTGGCATCTGGTAAGAATGAGATGAAAATAGGAGCGCGGTCGGGTTGCTAGCCTTTGTGTGGGTGGGAGAAAGGCCAAAGGGCCAGATTTACAAAGGGATTTAGGGGCCTAAAAATGCAGACAAGCACCTATATTAAGAATAAAAGTTTACATGTTTAAAGCACTTACCAACTGCTCCTTCCCCTGATTCAGGGTCCGGGTTAACGGCCGGGGAGGGTTGGTAGGGGGTCTCCGTGAGGGTGATGAAGAGATCCTGGCTGTCGGGGAAACCAGCGTTGTAAGCGCTATCGCCTGCCTTGTCCTCCACAAACCCTTCCTCATCTTCCCCGTCCGCGAACATCGCCGAGGAACTGGCCATCGACACTGTCCCATCGTCAGAGTCCACGGTCACTGGTGGGGCAGTGGTGGCAGGCTCCGTAACGTCCGTTTTCCGCTTTGATTTTTTGGTAGCCTTGTCTGGGGTCCTTGATTTTCACACGGCGCTGCGTTGCATGACGGCTGTATCCTCTGTCTCTCATGGCTTTGGAGACCTTCTCATACTAGTTGGTTGGTGGGCTTTTTAATTTCCATTTAAATACCCCAACGTATGAGTTGTAGCACAGAACTTGTGTTTTAAAAAATGTAATTAAAAAAAAAATGCTGATACCCACTTTATTTGAAACAAGGCCATTTTCATTTTTATTTTTGGCAAAAACAAAACAAAACACCCCTCTGAAACAAAACAGGGTCCTGGATCTTTAAGATGAAGGAGATTCCTTTACTGAACCAGCAGGTGGAGCCTTTGAAAACATAGATGGGCTAATTCTGACACATTCTTTTGTAGATAGCCAGAGTTTAACACCCACTCATTAGTATATTACTATTTTGTTACTTTGATAGATTTACATTGGATAATTTTTCTATTTTATTCTGCTGTCCAGGGATTACACTGAAAAATCTTTCTGTTCTGTGTTATTTCTATCATAGAGTTGTATAGTCTCCACAAACTTGATTTGTGATGTTTTGCAAAATATAAAGTTGTATTAAATTTTGTTTTATTGTATTAAATTTGTAATCAAGCTTCCATAGAATTTAAATAAACATTGTTTTGCAACTGTACATGGCTAGCAGGTTTTCTTTGTGATGATGTATCCCATAATGCTTTATGGGAATATGACATAACTGGAGTATGTTTTATGCTACATGTGCCATGTAACACATCTCTGTAAAGGTTATGGTTTACTGGTTCCTGGGGAGAGCTGCCTTACTGGGTGCTCCGTGGTAGCACACCTTTCCACGCCAGCCTTTCATGAGGTACTCAGGGAGCATTGCCTCCCCGAGCACGGCTGCATAGGGCCCTGGTTTGTGCTGGCTTTCACACAGCATGCGCTCTCTCTCCCCTTCAGTGACCGTCCTCAGGGTGATCTCGCTCGGAGACTCCTGCATCTAATTAGGGGAATTACTGTAATGTTACGCCTGGTCCAAAGTATTTTTAAAAAATCTCCGGACAGACGGCGTAGCAGAGACTCAGCACGCTGCTGCGTGACAAGCGTAACGGAAAGCCAAAGAATCAAATGGACGCTCATGGAGGGAGGGGGGATTGAGGACGCAAGCTATCCCACAGTTCCTGCAGTCTGTGAAAAGCATTTGCATTCTTGGCTGAGCTCCAAATGCTTCTAGGGTCAAACACAGTGTCCGCGGTGGCTCATGGCATAGCTCTGCAATTTACGCAACCCCCCCCCAGAAGTGAAAGGGAAAACAATCCTCTCTTGACTCTTTTACATGTCACCCTATCTTTACTGAAGGCTGCAGATAGACGCGATGCTGCAGCACTCAACACCAATATCCTCACTCCCCCCCCTGCCATGGGTGGCTGATGGTGAAATATGGGTGATATCCGCCGTCATCATCAGCCTTATGGCGCAGTGCAAAAGGGCTGGTAACCATGCCGACTACCATCAGTTAGGTCAATCGGTGGCGCCTGGTCCTAATTTTTCCTGGTAGATGGTGCAGTATGGCTGATAACCGTCTTCATCATAGCAATAGGGGGCTGAGCTCCATCAGCCCCCACCCTTCATGTGTAAAGAAAAGATTCACTTGCCCCTGGACTAGCAGAGGGATGCTGGGCTCCTCTCCTCCACACTCCTTAATGTCCTGTCTGGACTATCATAGCAGCTGGAGACTGCTTTCCACTCATTTCTCACTAACAAGTCACTGTGGCCTTGTCTACACTACAGGACTATTTCGAATCTACTTAAGTCGAATTTGTGGATTCGACCTTATGAAGTCGAATTTGTGTATCCATACTAAATACACAAATTCGAACTTCTGAGTCCACATTCACGGGGCCAGCGTCGACTTTGGAAGCGGTGCACTGTGGGAAGCTATCCCACAGTTCCCGCAGTCCCCGCTGCCCATTGGAATGCTGGGTAGAGCTCACAATGCCTGCTGGGGGAAAAAATGTGTCGAGGGTGGTTTGGGGTTAGTGTCGTCATTGAACCGTCAATCACGCCCTCCCTCCCTGAAAGCGCCGGCGGGAAATCTGTTCGCGCCCTTGTCTGGTCGGTTACAGCGCGGACGCCACAGCACTGCGAGCATGGAGCCCGCTGCGATCATCGCTGCACTTATGGCCGTTGTCAACTCCTCGCACCTTATCGTCCACCTCTTCCACAGTCAGCTGCTGAGAAACCGGGCGAGGAGGGTCCGGCAGCGCGGTGAGGAGAGTGGCACAGACCTCTCAGAAACCAGGGTACGCCGGGCAGTGGAGATCATGGTGGCAATGGGTCATGTTCATGGTGTGGAACGGCGATTCTGGGCCCGGGAAACAAGCACAGACTGGTGGGACCGCATAGTGCTGCAGGTCTGGGATGACACAGAGTGGCTGCGAAACTTCAGGATGCGTAAGGACACTTTCCTTGAACTGTGTGACTTGCTGTCCCCTGCCCTGAAGCGCCAGGACACACGGATGCGAGCAGCCCTGACTGTGCAGAAGCGAGTGGCCATAGCCCTCTGGAAACTTGCCACGCCAGACAGCTACCGGTCAGTAGCGAACCACTTTGGCGTGGGCAAATCTACCGTGGGGATTGCTGTCATTCAAGTAGCCCACGCAATCGTTGAGCAACTGCTCTCAAAGGTAGTGACTCTCGGAAATGTCCAGGTCATCATAGATGGCTTCGCCGCGATGGGATTCCCAAACTGCGGTGGGGCTATAGATGGGACTCACATCCCTATCCTGGCACCAGCCCACCAGGCCAGCGAGTACATTAACCGAAAGGGCTACTTTTCAATGGTGCTGCAAGCTGTGGTGGACCATAGGGGACGTTTTACCAACATCAACGTCGGGTGGGCGGGCAAGGTTCATGACGCGCGTGTATTCAGGAACTCTGGTCTGTTTAGACGCCTCCAGGCAGGTACTTTCTTCCCGGACCACAAAATAACGGTTGGGGATGTGCAGATGCCTACAGTGATCCTCGGGGACCCGGCCTACCCGCTAATGCCCTGGCTCATGAAGCCCTATACAGGCGCCTTGGACAGTGAGAAGGAACTCTTCAACTACCGGCTGAGCAAGTGCAGAATGGTGGTGGAGTGTGCTTTCGGACGTCTCAAGGGGAGATGGCGGAGCTTACTGACTCGCTCGGACATCAGCGAAAGAATATCCCCGTAGTTATTGCTGCTTGCTGTGTGCTCCACAATCTATGTGAGAGCAAGGGCGAGACCTTTTTGGCCGCTTGGGAGGTTGAGGCAAATCGCCTGGCTGCTGTTTATGATCAGCCAGACACCCGTGCCGAGAGAATATCCCAGCGGAAGCGATGTGCATCAGGAGGCTGTGAAAGCGAGTTTCCTCGCAGAGCAGGGTAACCTGTGACTGTCCACTTGATTTTAAGAGAGCCTGATCATGGGCCTGTGTCTGTATGTGTCGAGTTAGATCTGAGCTCACAAACCAAGTTTCCCCCACTTCCAAAGGACATTTTAAAACTAAGGAAATGTTTCAGTAATTAATAATAAATCTTTCGTTGACTTTGCATTTCTGTTTCTTGGTTGAAACATGGAAGCATTCTGTGCTGGGTAAGGTGTGCACTGATGTACAGACCGCTTGTCCAAAACAGGACGGACAGCCTCCTGCTCCTACATAGGTCTGTGGGGTGGGGGACGGTTTACGGTGGTTGTGCATGTAGGGGGAAGGTTGCAGGAATGGGTGGGTTTGCAGGAAGGGGCGAGGGGTGCCGTCTTTGGATAGGGGTTTACATGACGGCTGTGGGCTGTGGGTTTGGGCGTTGGAAGGGGTGAGGGGTGTGGGGGAAGGGTGAGTATCTGCTCCTGGATGAGGGCTCTTTTTGGGGCTCAGGGCACCGGGGAGGATCGTGGCTACGGTCGAAGTGCATGTGAAGGGAAGCCTGCCTTTACATTCGGGGATGGCAGGCACCAGGACCCTGGACAAGCATACACATCAAGGAAAGACCCGGGGCAGCATACACCACACAGACTGTCCCTGGTGCCTAGTGACTGCAGTCTGTGTGTGCCCTGCAGTTGACCCTGCACCCAAGTCTGTACCATGGCACTGTGGGCTATGCACTGCAATTACAATTCCCCCCCCACACACACCCACAGAAAGTCTTCTGACACGAGAAACGTGACGGAAACAGTGAGTAACACCAAACCGCTTTTAATAATGTAGTACACAGTGGGGGGTTTAAACTTGGAGTTGGGACTGGTTGATGCTGTAAGGAAAGAACTTGTACAAATTTACAGCGCAAGAGTTGTCTCGAACATTAGCGGTCTGCTGCGGTGCAGGGACAGTTCTCACGGCCCCTACCGCCCCTCCTTCTTGTAACTTTGGGTGAGGGGGGGACAGGACTTCTTGGCGTTGGAGGGCGGTTGCAGATGCACTGCAGGGGGGCTCTCTCCTCCTGCCTGCGGTCTTGCAGAACATCTACAAGGCGCCGGAGCGTGTCCGTTTGCTCCCTCATTAGACCAAGCAGCGTTTGAGTCGCCTGCTGGTCTTCCTGCCGCCACCTATCCTCCCGTTCCATGTGTGTGCGATGCTGCTGACACAGGGTCTCCCTCCACTGTCTCTGCTCTGCCGCCTCCGCTCTGGAGCAGGCCATCAGTTCCTGGAACATGTCGTCCCTAGTCTTTTTCTTTCGGCGTCTAATCTGAGCCAGCCTCTGCGAGGGGGATGCCAGGGCAGTCCGGGAAAGAGCCGAAGCTGTGTGATGCGAAAAAGTAGGTGATTTCCTTGAACACATACATGTTTGCCAACAGTGAACACAGTCTAGTCAGTTTCAGTTAACAAGACCAAACAGGGCACCAAGTATCAGGAGATCTCAGAACTAGTCCGAGATTTCGGAATACGCTCTCATTGGCGGCGCCATTGCACTGGAGAGCGCACAAGCGAGGAAAGACAGCTGCATCCCTCTTGCACAAAGTCCTGGTAAGCCTTACAGTACATACTGCTTATCAGTTAGTGGTTAGCTGTGCTCTCCTGCTAAAGGCAATGTGCAAAGCAGAAAGGATGAGCCTTTTGCAGCCCCTCCCGCCAGTGCACGGGAACGATCAATGGATGCTTGTTCTCTGTGGCCTCTCGCACGTGGCTGTTAGGCGAGGGTCATTGTTATGCAACCTAATTGTGAACCATTAACAATAGTAACACTACCCTAATTGCCCTACTTAGATGCAGTATTTGCAGAACGAGATCACCCTGAGGCGGGTCACTCGTGCCCAGAAAGACAGGATGTTACGGGACGCACTGCACAGACCAGGACCATATGCAGCAATGCTAGTCCAGGCAATGGTTCCACTGTATATTCGGATGTCCTGGCGTGGAAGAGTCTGCTTCCACGGAGCGCCCAACAAGGCACCTCTTCCGACGAACCTCATGCGGAGGCTTTGCGAGGAACTGAATGACACCTTCGTGGAAATGTCGCTAGAGGATTATTTTTCTATCCCCATTTGTGTGGACCTTCTCTTCATATAGTTTAATATATATTATAGTTTAATATTTAGAATTTTTTAAATTGTAAATATTTAGAATTTTTTAAAGTCCATTTGTGTGGACCTTCTCTTCATATAGTTTAATATATATTATAGTTTAATATTTAGAATTTTGTAAATACTGTTTCTATTTTTTCTATAACAATGTTATAAAAAATAAATGTTTATACGTGTGTTGCACTTACCGCCTGATCCTTCCCCTGATTCCGAGTCCGGGTTAACGGGCGGGGACGGTTGGTAGGGGATCTCTGTGAGGGTGATGAAGAGATCCTGGCTGTCAGGGAAAGCGGGAGTGGGTTCGCTGTCGCCTGCGCCATCCTCAAAAGACCCTTCCTCATCTTCCCCATCGGCGAACATCGAGGAGGAACTGTCCCGGTACACTATTCCGTCCTCGGAGTCCACCGTCACTGGTGGGGCAGTTGTGGCAGACCCACCTAGAATGGCATGCAGTGCCTCGTAGAAGCGGCATGTCTGGGGCTGGGCTCCGGAGCGTCCGTTTGCCGCTCTGACTTTTTGATACCCTTGTCTTAGGTCCTTCACTTTCACGCGGCACTGCATCGCATCCCGGCTGTATCCTTTCTCTTTCATGGCTTTCGAGACCTTCTCGAAGGTCTTCGCATTCCGCTTGCTGGAGCGCAGCTCTGAGAGCACAGACTCCTCGCCCCACACAGCGATCAGATCCATGACTTCCCTGTCAGTCCATGCTGGGGACCTCTTTCTATTCTGGGATTGCCCGGACTCCTCTGCTGGAGAGCTCTGCATCGTTGCAGGTGCTGCGGAGCTCGCCCCGATGTGCAACCAGAACGTCAGATTCAAACCGCCCAGACAGGAAAATGAATTCAAATTTTCGCGGGTCATTTCCTGTGTGGCTGGGCAGAGAATCCAAGCTCGGACTGCTGTCCAGAGCGTCAACAGAGTGCTGCAGTGTGGGATAGCTCCCGGAGCTACTAAATTCGATTAGCATCCACACCAAGCCTAATTCGAGCTAGCCGTGTCGAATTTAGCGTTACTCCACCTGCCGGGGTGGAGTACCAAATTCGAACTAAAGAGCCCTCTAGTTCGAATTAAATGGCTTCCTGGTGTGGACGGTTGAGCGGTTAGTTCGAATTAAAGTCCTAGTGTAGACCAGGCCTGTGTCTTATTCCAGCATTCTTTATTACTTCATAACACAAGTGGGGGGACAGTGCTATGGTAGCCCAGGAAGGCTGTGGGAAGAACAGAATGAACAGGTGGGGTTGTTGCAGGGGCACCCCCTGTGAATAGAATACAGCTCATAATTTCTGCAGGATCTGACACAGAGCAGCTGTGCTTTCTGGTTCTATGATACAGGGTTCTCTAGTACACTTGCCCATATTCTAGGAAGTAATGATTCTATTTTTAGATACCAAAAAGGAGGGATTGACTCAGGGAGTCATTCCCAATTTTGGCTTTTGCGCCCCTGGCTAAGAGCAGCCAGGGGCACTTATGACAGCAACAGATGGCGCAGTGCAAAAGGACTGGTAACCATGACCATCTTATTGCCAATTTATGGTATGGTAGATGGTACAGTATGGCTGGTAACCATCTCTGCTGTCATGCAAAAGCAAAAGCATGCTACTGTGTAGCGCTGCAGAATCGACTCTCTCAGCGGCATCTAGTACACATATGGTGACAGTCACAAAAGGCAAAACAGGCTACATGGCTGCCACGCTATGGCGTATGCCAGGGCAATCCAGGGAAAACGGGCTAGAAATGATTGTCTGGCGTTGCTTTCCCAGAGGAAGGAATGACTGACTACATGTACCCAGAACCACCCGCGAGACTGAAATTTGCACCATCGGGCACTGGGATCTCAAACGAGAAGTGCAAGGGTCGGGGGACACTGCGATGGGGTAGAACAGGGGCAGAGTTTATGATTTCATGATTGCCTGCTGCAGGAGTGCGGACGAGATAGGTGCTGTGCATGGTGTTGTTCACAGACACAGAGTAGAGTGTGTTCATTGTTCGCAAAAATGTATCTTTGCAAGGAATTCACTCCCTTTTTCCCATCACACAGCCTCGACTGTCTCCAGACCTGCCACAGCATCCCCCTCACAGAGGCTGGCAAAGATTAGGCGGCGAAAGAAAAAGACACGGGATGAGATGATCGCTGAAGTTATGGGGTGCTCTCGAGCCGAGGCGGACCAGCAGAGCCAGTGGAGGGAGACCCTCTCTCTGTACCAGCGCTCACACATCGAACGGGAGGAGAGGTGGCGTGAGGAAGACAAGCAGGCGACTCAAACGCTGCTTGGACTAATGAGGGAGCAAACGGACACGCTCCAGCGCCTTGTGGATGTTCTGCAGGACCGCAGCCAGGAGGACAGAGCCCCCCCGCAATGTATCTGCAACCGCCCTCCCCCGCCACAAAGTCCTATACCTCCCGTCACCCAAAGTAACCAGAAGGAGTGGCGCCAGGGGCCGTGAAAACTGTCACTGCACCCCAGCAGAGTGCTCAAGTACCCAAAAGCTCTCATACCCTAATTTTTGAGAATTCCTTCCCTTCCTGACTCACCCAAGCCCCAATCCCAGTTTCATCCCCTGACTGTCTGGTTAATTATTAAAAATACTTTGCTGTTAATTACTGTTTCCATCATGCTTTTTTACACAACGCTGTGTTTGAAGGGGTGGGTGGGTGGTTGGGTGGGTAAGGGGTAGTGTATTGCATAGGACAGTCACCTTTAGCAGGGTACAGAGACGGGGGCAGGATCAGCAGCAGGTCACACACACAGTGCAGTCAGTAGGCACCGTGGTCGGTATGGGAGGTGGTTTGCAGGTTCTGTGTGGGTGGGGGGGTACGAGACTTTGTAGCGGGGGAGGGGGGTTACAGATCTCATGCAACGGTCCCTGTCCTGGACCACAGAGCCACGCAGCAGAGGAATCTGTATCCATCCTCCCCCGCCACAAGGCCACATAGCCCCCGCACACAGAGTCCCAAAAAGGAGGGATGGCAGGCTCCGTTGAAACAACCAGTCCGGCACTGCAGACCGCTCTGGGAGCAGGAGCCTGTCATTCCTCGAGTTTAGAGGCGGTCTTTACATCACCGCACACCCTACCCAGCACAGTCTGCGTCCCAGTTTCAACCCTTTCACGCAAAGTCATCAGTAAAGAAACCTTTGTAAAGTTACAGTGGAACATGTATTTTGTTTTTAAATGTGTGTTGGAAGTGGGGGAAGCGGGGTGGACAGGGTATGTAACTGCAGATGCTAGTCAACAGTAAGTTGGTAAAGAAACAGGGGCAGGTTCAGCTTCTATGTAAAGAAACTGAACAGTCACAGGTCACGCTGCTCGCTGGTACTTGAAGAGTTCCTTGTTGCTGTGCTGCATAGGGCTTCATGAGCCAGGGCATTAGCGGGTAGGCTGGGTCCCCGAGGATCACTATAGGCATCTGCACATCCCCAAGAGTTATTTTGTGGTCCGGGAAGAAACTACCTTCCTGCAGGCGTCTAAACAGACCAGAGTTCCTGAAAACACGCGCGTCATGAACTTTGCCTGGCCACCCGACGTTGATGTTGGTAAAACGTCCCCCATGGTCCACCAGTGCTCGCAGCACCATTGAAAAGTAGCCCTATTTCTCAGCAGCTGACTGTGGAAGAGGTGGACGATAAGGTGCGAGGAGTTGACAACGGCCATAACTGCAGCGGGCTCCGTGCTCGCAGTGCTGTGGCACCCGCGCTGTCACTGAGCAGAAAAGTGCACGAACAGATTGTCCGCAGGCGCTTTCAGGGAGGGAGGGAGGGAGGGCGTGACTGACGGTTCAATGATGACAGTTACCCCAAACCACCCTTGACACAGTTCCCCCCCCCCCCCAGCATGCACTGGGGGGGAAATCCCAGCATTCCAATGGGCAGCGGGGAGTGCAGGAATTGTAGGATAGCTTCCCACAGTGCACCGCTTCCAAAGTCGACGCTTGGCCTGTTACTGTGGACTCACACAGTCGAATTAGTGTATTTAGTGTAGAAGCAGCAAAGCCACTGCTTGCATCCGAAGAAGTGGGTATTCACCCACGAAAGCTCATGCTGCAAAACATCTGTTAGTCTATAAGGTGCCACAGGATTCTTTGCTGCTTCTACAGAACCAGACTAACACGGCTCCCCCTCTGATACTTGTATTTAGTGTGGATACACAAATTCGACTTCATAAGGTCGATTCCACAAATTCGAATTAAGTTGATTCGAAATAGTCTTGTAGTGTAGACGTACCCTCAGCGTGTGTGCGCATGTGCTTGAATACTAGCTGCTGTTGCAACATCTCTGTAAATAGTTATCTTCAAGAAGAGCCAGTTTGTGTTTTACAAGCGTAAGTCCTTTCATGTGATTACCTAGCATGTAGTACGTGAAATAGGAATTACACTGCCAGCATGAGATGCAGAGAACAGGATAGGTAGTCCAGAGAGCCCACAGATCACATCCAGCCTAAGAAAACAGGTTATATACGTGCAAAGGGTCAATTTCTTCAGTATGATAAAGAACAATGGTGCTAGAGTTGCAGAAATGAGACAAATCATCATAGGGACTTAAACCAGGACCTAAAGGAGGAGACTCTTGCCATACAGTACTACAATGGTCAATGTAATCACTGCCTTAGGATTTCTAGCCACAATGTCTTTCCAAAGAATTACTGGGGACACCCCCAGGTATTAGCCAGGATGCTGCATCCAGCTATATTAACCCTTCCCTTGACACTACTGTCAAAAGAGGAAAATTTTCAAAAGCGCATAAGTAATTTAGGCATCTAAGCCCCATTTTCAAAAGGGATTTAGGCACTCAGCTGTTAACTGCCTTATTCACCTTTGCAAATGAGACTTAGACTCCTAAGCCACTTTGGTGTTTTGAAAATTTTACCCAAGAGATAAACACTTTGTTTTCCACAAGAAAGACAAAATCAACAGCTGTGCATGTGCTTCACTTCTCAACTCCTTTTCCCATTTACACAGAGTCAGAGATGCCCACGATTCTTTGCCGCTCTTTCCAGTCCATAGCGTGGGTTCATAGCTGTTGTAGTTCCAGTTTTTTTCCTCTTCAAACTTCTTTTGGTAGTCTTTTCATCACATCCTTGGTGGCTGTCCTCTTCCTCCCATGCTTTCTTTGCTGGTCATTCTTATCACATGTCCAGTCCATCTATCACAGAGAGTCCCCAGTTCACCCTCTGCATAATTTCTTCCATGTGCACCCCTTGCCTACCCTCTGCTTGCCTGCCATTTTCCTCAGTAGATTATCTTCCTCTTCCATCTCCGTGAGACCCAACATCTCCAAACATGCAGGAACAAATGCACATAGCATACACTTTTATTTACAATTTGTTGACTGCCGGTCCCACAGTACTGCTGCCACCTTTTTTTTACTGAGTCCCATGCACACTGAGTTTTCCTTTCAATTCTCCAGATCTCTCTTCAAATGTGTACTTCCCAAATACACACATTATTTCTTCTGAGTCAGGTTCTCTCCTGAATCCTCAATCAACAGCTCTTCTTCCACCTTCTCTACTTGTATAACTTCAGTTTTCTTTGTGTTTACCTTCAACCCATGGCCTTCATATGCAGACACTCACTCTGATACCATATTTACATGATGTTTTTATAGTAGATCTAGGCAAGATTCTTGACTGAAACTTTTTCAATGAAAAAGGCAGATTCAGTGACACCAAAACATGTTATGGACTTATGTCAACTTTGCAAAAAAAAAAAACCCAAACCCTCAAAGAATCAAAATTTGTTTCAACATTTTCTAAAGAAAATGTTTGGATTTCAATTTGAAATGACTTTTCATTTGCAAATTTCCTATAATTTTATTTTTTTAAATTAAAAAAATGCTCAAAGTTGAAACATTTAGTTCAACCTGAAACTATTTTAATTTTCAATTTGTCAAATATTTTTAAAAAAATCTTTGAGTTCAACTTGAATTTTTTTTCCTCCTGATTTTGTCAGAATTCCCAGTGAACCAAAAAATTCTATTATTCACCCATCTCTATTTTATTGACAAAGCAAAGAAAGATCCCTGACTTAGGAGTCTGAAATCTAAGCTAAACTATTAAAGAGTTCTTTGGCATAGCAAAACCTCATCACTTGGATTGGTGCTATAGACTGCACTTACATCTCTCTTGGTCCTATTCCCTTCCTCCAGGGAACGAGGCTACCTACAGAAGCTGGACTGTTTTCCATTCATTCGCCATATTGAAGACACACAGTACACAGGATGATGTCATACCTCATACATCCTCAGACATTCAGCCTTGGCTACAGCATTTGGAATCAATGATCTTGGTAGTGTTTGGCTGTTTGTACAAGACCGACCTCACTGTGCATTTACATAGAGAAAGACTGATCAGACCAGTGGTCCTTCTAGCCTAGTATCCCATACTGCCCCAGTGGCCAGTACCAGACACTTCAGAGAAAGGTGCAAAGGCCTTGTGCAGTGGACAATTGTGGAATAACTTGCCCTCAGAGAAAGTTTCTTCCCAGCACCCTCATAAATTGGCTTATGCTCTGACACACAAGGATTTACAACATTCCTGCCAAACTCAGGGTTTAAAACAAATCCTGATATAATTATGGATGTTCTAATTTTCTAGACAGATACTGATTATTATAATAATGAAAAACCCACATAGCAGTTGTATTTGTCCTTTCTTTACAGGTGACAATGACTCCCATTTTCTTGTCACTAAACTCCTAAGGAAGAACTACAATGCTGCTCACATAGCCATCAGATCCACCCCAGAAAGAACATGTAACATCCTGAAAATGCAATTCGAATGTCAGATTAGAAAGATGCAGTGGCCTCCTATTATATTGCCACAGCACAGTCTGGGAGATACTGTATTCCTGACTGTCAACATATTGCACAACCTCGCTATCAGATTTGGAATGTCTTTAATGGAGGAGGGAGATAGCAGCCTGAAATCTTCACAATTATTACAGTCTGGAGAAGCACTTGCAGACTGACTCATATCCTAAGGCTCAGGAAACATAAAGTCAGCATGAGACTAACTGAACACAATTTTCAGAGTAAGTGAGAACTGCACAGGCAAAAGTCTCATCAAAAGCCCAATTTGGATAACTGGAATCTCTGGCATAGTTAACTGAAATCTTTGTATAAGGAATGTGAAACATTTTTCAAAAGCAGTTAAGTAGCTTAGAGCCAGTTTTTTACGGGTATTTAGATGCCTAAAGATGCAAATAGGAACCTAGTAGGCATTTCAAAAGTACCGTACTTAAGTGCCTAAATCCTAGTTAGGTGCATAGTTGTTCAAAGGACTCCACAAGATGTCCACCTGCATACTTAGGCACCTAAATACCCTGAAAATTCTGGCCCTATGTTTCTTAGCCCTGGTCTACACTAAGGTCGGGGGTCGAACTAGGGTACGCGAATTCAGCTACGTGAATAACGTAGCTGAATTCGAACTACCCTAGTTCGACTCACTTACCCGTCCAGACGCCGCGGAAGCGAACTCCGCGGCTCCAAGGTCGACTCCGGCAACTCCTCCTGCCGCGGTGGAGTACCGGAGTTCGAACTAGCGCTTCCGGAGTTCGAACTATCGCGTCTAGATCAGACGCGATAGTTCGAACTCCGAGCAGTCGAACTTGCCGCGTCGACCCAGCAGGTAAGTGTAAACGTAGCCTTAGTTTATTTACCCCAGATATATGAATGAGAGTTTTGAAATTCCTGCTGCTTTTTTTTTTTGTACCAATACCACACATTTTTAGGACTGTCCCACGCTTAATGAAAATATAAAGCAAGCTCCATACATTTGGAGTTTGGCTCTTATCTATCTTCATGTGATTGTGTGCCCCAGTAAATGTAAATCAGCTGACTAGATTGGATTTACACTGCCAAACACCACCTTAATTTACTTCTAAACTCTCAAGATCATTAGATCTAAATTGTTATAAACAATTGATCTAAAAATAATTCAACCAAATTATTGGCTTTACCTTTTGTAGTGAAAGAAATATTGGCTGTTAATCCCACAATTAAAGGAAGTGAATTCCTCTCTGAGAAAAAGTCCTCCATTTGGAATTTTATAATACTTTTGAGTATGATTGATGTCTTTAGGACTGATGAGGCTGAATCTATATGTGCCCTCGTAGTCAGGTCAAACCCAGGAAATGTGCTTAACTCTGTCTCTAGGGACCGTTGACATTACTCAGAGAAAGGCTGTCCTGATGCAGAGCTTGTTTTAAAAAACTCTGAAGGCCAAATTCAGTAGTAAAGTAAATTGTGGTACAAACTATATGTTTGATATAGGTGGGTTGGAAGGTGGGTCTGAGCAGCCCATAAATGGTACAATAGTGTAACTTACACCATATGGATTTCAAAGGGTGGGTAAAAAAAAAAAAGTATAGGCGAGAGGGCTAGCAGAAAAAGCAATGACTAGGAGTGTGTAAGATGCCTTATCTTTTACTCTACTGCCCATTGTTTAATCTGGTACATCCTCACCTTCTGCTCCCTTGTTTTATCTATGAAATTGCAGTGAAGAAGCGGGTAGTCAAAACAGAAAGTCTGTCAGTAATCCCATATAGAGTTCATATTTCATTGCTCGAAGTGGTGTTATTGCTTTGAATCTGTACATTGTGGGTGATAAAACTTTACCATCCTCAAGTTAAAAAAAGAAGTCAGACTGTAGACTCTGTAGCGCTTTATTTGGGAATGCACACCTCTCTCAGATAAAGTTTAATCTGTCCCAACAAATTGAACAGAACATTCCTTTAGATCCGAAATTTGTTATGCTGGGCCTGGCTGGTGACCTCACGTTTCAAAGTACAATGACAGAGACAGCTCCATTCCAGGCCACTTGACTGAATTTATTGAGGAATTTCTGTACCTAGAAGAATTATGCTTAATTTTCAACTGAGGACTGGAGACTTCAGTGCCAAGTGTTCAGTGTTTTGAACTCTCTGAAACAAAAGAGGAAAAAATTAGATGATTGTATCCATTTTCTTTTTAAAGTACTGCTCAGTGACTGCTTTTAATTTTTGCTGTCTGCATAATGCTAGTTTATTCATGCTCATACATGTATTTATGTTGCCTGATAAATTCCATGGAGTTGCACCTCAAAATGAATTTATCCCTACTCTGGGGTAGACTAACTTTTTCTCTGTGATTATGCACAAAGAGACTGATAATAGTCAGTACTCTCATCCTCCTGATTTATTTTTTCCTTTCTCTCCTTTGTGAACCAACCCACCCTTCTCACCCAGAACACTTGTAATGCTATAAAAAGACGGAGAAAAGGGGGCATGTGTCTTTGAGGCTTCTTTACTGCACTTGCCTGACAGACATGTTACTGGAGTCAGCCAAGCCTGTACATCCTTGTAGCTACTCTCAATCACTTTAAGGTTTATTCAGTTGGGGAAGAACGGACAGTCAGGATTAAGTTCCTGTGTGTGCTGGTTCTTTGACAGTATGACAGACCAAAATTACCATCTATGGGCTGGATCCTCCACTGGTGTAAATCACTAGTTCCATTGGCCTGAGTGGAAACACCCTGAATTACCCCAGTTGAAAATTGACCCATGGTCAGATAGTGAGATGTTCTGACCTTGGGCAAGCACAATGAAGAATGATTAATGAAGACAGTAGCTGTTCCTGATGGGCTTGGCAGAGACTGCTGTATAAAAATAGCAAAGATTACCCCTATATTGCTATTGAACATTCAACATGTATAGGCAGTTACCACAATGATAGCTCTACACTTAGAATGGAAAATAGTGGGTATTTCAAATACACAGTGTGGTAACTGTCAGTGATTTTTTGAGACTTGTATAGAAACACTGTTATATACCTATACAGGAGCCTATTTTCAAAATGGACAAGATTTCAAATGGATTTGATTTTCAGAGGGCAAGTGGTCAGCAATTTCTGAAAATTTGGCTCCAGCTCAGCCAGTCAAAAACTTAGGCAACCCATATCACTGGTAATCTTTGACATTTTAAAATTTGAAGGTTCAGGCCACTGGCAGGGGCCTGAGGACGGGAGTCAGGAGACCTTAGTTATATCCTCAGCTTTACTATCAGCTCACTATGAAATCTTGGATGAGTGATACAAGACCTCCGTGCCTCAGTTTCTCCAATTTGTCAAGTGGAGGTAATAACGTGTATTCACCTATGCAGAGTTCTGAGATCTAAGCACTTTTATAGCAGATTTCATCCTATGTATTATTTTTTTAACAGTACATACTGAATCAAAAAATGACACTTTACACTTTTTGCTGATGAATAGTATCTCATTGCTTAGTCTCAAACAAATCTATAATTTATATCATAAATTAAATCTTGATTTTGTTTAGTTATACAGGCAAGGCTTGTTTGTCAAGTCAGTTGAGACTTTAATAGGGTTTATTATTTATACTAATTTTTGAGCTCCCACATACATGCTAGGCACTTTAGAGAAAGAAGTTGAAAACAGTCCCCCGCCCTGAAGAACTTACAGTCTAAGTTTAGATTTGACACACGTGAAGGAAATAAACAAAGAGGGGAAAGGGAAGAAGTGGGACCCAGGAGTGTAATCCTGACATCAGGTGGTTACTCAGTTACAGCATGAGCACATCTTGCTTAGTAGGTTAAATCTTTATGCTCTTTTATTTATATTGCTGTATATGAGGCCACTGTGTGATTTTATGTATATGTCTATCTGAACATGTGCACACACACACCCCATAACCAAATAATCACCTGATCTTATTTCTATAACTCGTCCTCTCTTTTTCTTTCCTCTCCTTTTGTTCATTTCCTTTTTATAAAAAATGGAGATATCTCCTAGAACTGGAAGGGACCTTGAAAGGTTGACTCCAGCCCCCTGCCTTCACTAGCAGGACCAAGTACTGATTTTTTGCCCCAGATGGCCTCCTCAAGGATTGAGCTCACAGCCCTGGGTTTAAGCAGGCCAATGCTCAAACCACTGAGCTATCCTTCCCTTAAACTTATTAAGTTTAAATGTAGACTGTAAGCTCTTTAGGTCTTCTTTTCCCTACTTATTTCTCTAAAGCACCTAGCACATATTTGGATATTGAAAATCCATTTTGAGTCTCCTTAATGGGGCTTGATTTTCAGAGGGCAAGTGGTCAGCAATTTCTGAAAATTTGGCTCCAGCTCAGCCAGTCAAAAACTTAGGCAACCCATATCACTGGTAATCTTTGACATTTTAAAATTTGAAGGTTCAGGCCACTGGCAGGGGCCTGAGGACAGGAGTCAGGAGACCTTAGTTATATCCTCAGCTTTACTATCAGCTCACTATTCCTCATGAGACATTAAGTTGGAAATCTATGCTTATGCACAGAGGAGTGTGTGAAGACACTTCTTGTAAGTAATCTGATAAAAGTGAGTTTTTAGGAAGCATTTAAATGGGGAGAGGTTAGATGCTAGGCAAATATATTTTGAAAGGGGCATCATGGAATAGGACCTGAGGTGGCTGTGTGTTAGAAGAAAGAAAAGAGGATATCAATTATCATTAACAAAGCAGAGGTAATATGAAAGGAAACAAATCTGGAGATGCATGTAGAAGCAGAGTGATATAAGACATTGAAATTAAGCACAGAAAGTTGACATAATTGACCCGATCCTTGTAACCTTATTATCTCCTTTATTGCTACCTCTATTTTACTATTGATATTCTGCAGGGAAATTATTTAAGTTTTCATCCTCCAATTCCCAGTCCAAGGGTAGACTGCTGATTCTGTATGAGGCCCCATGGAAATCAGTGAGGCTCCATGAAGGGATAGCAGGCACTAAATTGCAGGGTTAGAGCTTTCATTACCAACATTCGATGCTTAACTTGTTTTGTGTCAGTACATTTTTTAAAATTAAAAAAATTGCTGAAGATATTTAAAACTAGAAATAGTAGTAGTAGTATGAAATCAATGTAAATAAAGATGTCAGAGAAACGAAGCTTTAAAAGAAGCATTTTATTTGGTAAAAAATAATAAAAGTAATAAATTATTTCATGACAAATTTTGGTTTGCATTTGTACATATACAGTATATGCATAGCATTAACTACAATGTAATGTAAGTATTTCCACTGAGAAACCAGAGTTTACATAATGAATATCAGTGCAAAACTAAATCCAGACTAGAAACAGGCATATTAATCTAGCTTCATGGAATTCCCTGGTGCTTTCAAAACATTTTTAAATTCTGTTTTCTGCTTTGCAATCAAGAATACCAATTCTGGAGGCTTGTATATGTGTATATAATATCCTGTCTATTTCCTTTGCATCATCTAGATTACAAAAGGCAGAAGCAATAGCTACCATTTACATGGGGTTTGGAAGGAGCAATAAAATCCACATCTAGCTACAGCTTGGCTGTGTGAATTCCAGACATTGCTCTAAGTAAATAAAAAACCATATATTTAGATTAACAATTGATTGGAATATGTGATTTGATGCCCAAGTAGTATTATGAGTCTTTAGAACATGATAAAGGAAAGCACTTACGCACATGCTTAATTTTATACTTTAACTTTATGCTAGGACTACTTGAGTGCTTAAAGATAAGCACATGCTTAAATGCTTTGCTAAATTAGGTTCTAAGAGCTTGATACAAAGGCCATTAAAATCAGTGGAAAACAATCAGGTTTTTGAGCTCTTTAACTGCTAGATGATGCAAGAACAGGCATTGTAGAACAGACACTTAAATGCACTATGTTCACATGCAAATATTTGGCGTTTTACATCCAGTGTATACTTAAATCAGTAAATAAAATAAAATGTTGCTGGTGGTATCCTGTCAGTATTTTAATAGGAGAATCGCACAGGAAGGTTTTTTCCTGGCCTATGTTACACCCTGTGTACTCTACTTGTAGAGAAAGAGTGACAAGTGAGCAGTCTATTCCCCCCCTGCAATTTTCTCAACCATACCCATCTAGAGAGAGAACGCCAATTAGCAAACAAATGTATATGACATGCGTTTTACTGGAAATGTTTATATGTTCTTTCTCTTGACTTAACAATCTGTCTTTGATAGAAGAAATAGTAATTTTCCAAAAATTGTAACAAACTATATCTCATAAGATTTACTATATGTATGTACACAAACACAGACCTGACATTTTTAGCAGCTGCAATGGTAGCCACAAAAGGAAAAATATGAACATTCCATGGTGGTATGCTGGAGAGCTGCCTAGGACAGGAGAATGCAAATAAATGAGTTTCCATTGCTTACAGATCCTGACTTACAGGGCCATGAGCAGCTCTGCAGCTTGTATGCTTTCCAGTGGAGTTCTCTTAATTGGGACACCCTCCTGAAAACTTGCTGATCATAAAAAATGTGATGTTAATAAAGAATGCTGCTGTCTAGAGCAGGGGTCCCCAACGCGGTGCCTGCGGGTGCATGTCCTGGCCAGCAGTCGAGCATCCGCCGAAATGCTGCTGAAATTCGGTGGCATTTCGGCAGCGACGCTTCTGGATGACGCCGCTTGCGACCGCTGCCACGGTCCTTCGTCTGGCCGGTGCCAGATGAAAAAGGTTGGGGACCACTGGTCTAGAGAGTAACAGGAGCCCATACTGGGCAGTCCCCTAGAGTCGTGAGGAGGCATTTTCTGTACTGAACACTCCAGCTATGCCAGTTCAGCATGGAAAAGGCAAACTAACAACGTGTTAGTGAAGCAATTCATATACTTTCTGCCAATATCTCAGCTAAGAAGGAACTGGAAACTTTTGGTAGAGGGAAAGAGAAAGACCCAACATACAATTGAGACACAAGAGATCACCATTAACTGTAAATACCATCCCCACTATATAATAGCTATTGTTATTACATATCATTTTGCTTAAAACTGTTCTTTGGGAAATGTCCTGATCATAGACGTCACTGGCAAAAACCATTGTGATTTTAATGGGACCAGGAGAGGGTTCTAGGTGAAATGCAGCACACTATAGTTCAAGGACTCCTATCACAGCCATAGGTGGGGAGGAACAAGCAGGTTTCTGATGTAGCCAATGAACAAATCAGGAGTGGTTTTTTTTATTTTTTTTAAGAATTAAATAGCATATCCCTTCACTGGAATTTTTGAGGAGTGCTGTGGGAGGGGGAAATCCTTTCACATCAACCACTGATTATACATTTTACTTCATCTTTCAAATTTCATGGATCAATCTGCTGTCTTAACAACATCTGGAAATTCAGAGTTCAGCTAGGTAGGGCCTATTATCTTTGGGTCACATCTCCTTTAGGTTTCAAACTGAATGATTTTATAGACCTCTAAGGGGGTATGATAGAGGTCTATATGATCATGACTGATGTGGCGAAAGTAAATAAGGAAGTGTTATTTACTCCTTCTCATAACACAAGAACCAGGGGGGTCACCAAATGAAATTAATAGGCAGCAGATTTGAAAACAAACAAAAGGCAGTATTTCTTCACACAACTCACAATCAACCTGTGGGACTCTTTTTCTAGAGGATGTTGTGAAGGCCAAGACTGTAACAGGGTTCATGGAGGATAGGTCCAACAGTGGCTACTAGCCAGGATGGGAAGAGATTGTGTCCCCAGCCTCTGTTTGCCAGAAGCTGGGAATGGGCGACAGGGGATGGATCACTATATGTTAGTATAAATCAGAAATAACTCAGTGGGGTGACAGGAGTGTAGAACACTTAGCCCTGGTTTACACTACGAGTTTAGGTCAAATTTAGCAGTGTTACATCGATTTAAACCTGCACCTGTCCACACGACGAAGCCGTTTTTTTCAACTTAAAGGGCTCAAAATCGATTGAGAAGAGAGAAGATTAGCGCTGAAATCAACCTTGCCGGGTCGAATTCGGAGTAATGCAATTTGATGGTATTGGCCTCTGGGAGCTATCCCAGAGTGCTCCATTGTGACTGCTCTGGACAGCGCTCTCAACTCAGATGCACTCACCAGGTAGACAGGAAAAGGCCCACAAACTTTTGAATCTCATTTCCTGTTTGGCCAGCATGGCCAATCTGCGGGTGAATGCAGATCTCATCAGCAGAGGTGACCATGATGTAGTCCCAAAATCGCAAAAGAGCTCCAGCATGGACCGAACAGGAGATATGGATTCTGATTGCTATATGGGGAGACAAATCTGTGCTTTCAGAACTCTGGTCCAAAAGACGAAATGCCCAAACTTTTGAAAAAATCTCCAAGGGCATGAAGGACAGAGGCTATAACAGGGACCTGCAGCAGTGCTGAGGGAGGGTCGACTGACGACATGGCTTACAGGGAATTAAAATAAACAAAGGGGGAGGGGTTTGCATCAAGGAGAAACATACACAACTGTCACACAGAATGGCCCCCTCAAGGATTGAACTCACAACCCTGGGTTTAGCAGGCTGATGCTCAAACCACTGAGCTATCCCTCCCCCCACTATTCCAAACAGGACTGAATCTCCATTAAACTTTTAAAGGTGCTCCTGACAGACCTCACTGAAATTATTGTTGGCTATTGATTTCATGGAGGGGGGAGCAAATGAATACAAAACAAATCTGCCCTCTTTCTTGTTTTGTTCCACTCCATCTCTCTTATACATCTTACGCTGGCAGTAGATAGTGTAGTACGACTGCAGGCACGACTGAATCTCCGGGAGACAAAACTTAAAATGAGAATGACCTGGAGTCACTCCCATTTATGTCCAGGTGCCCCTGGCAGACCTCACCAAGGTCTGCAAGGAGCACCCATGTCTGCCCAGGCGCCCCTGACTGACCTCACCGAGGTCAGCTAAAAGAACATCCAACGAGACGATGACGATGGCTACCAATTGTAATGCACTATCTGCTGCCAAAAGGCAATGAGCTGCTGCTGGGTAGCAATGCAGTCCCACATCTGCCAGCACCCAGGAGACGTACAGTGATGGTACAGCTGAGCGGGCTCCATGCTTGCCGTGGTATGGCGTCTGCACGGGTAACCCAGGAAAAAAAAGGCAGGAAATGATTGTTTGCTATTGCTTTCACCAGGGTGGGCGGCGGGGAGCTGACGACATGTACCCAGAACCACCTGTGACAATGTTTTTGACCCATCAGGCATTGGGATCTCAACCCAGAATTCCAATGGGCAGCGGAGACTGTGGGAAATGTGAGATAGCTACCCACAGTGCAACGCTCTGGAATTTGACGCTAGCCTCGGTACTGTGGACACACTCCGCCAAGTTAATGGTCTTCATGGTCTTAAGTGGGGACACACACAATCCACTGTATAAAATCAATTTCTAAAAAATCGACTTCTATAAATTCAACCTAATTTCGTAGTGTAGACATACCCTTAGATACTATGGTGCTGTGGGCCATATTTGTTCGAAGTTATATAGATAAAGCTAAATTAAGTGAGATCATAATCAGGGCCAAGGCAACTTTTTCCATAATATTAACAATTGCTGCATGAAAATATAGTTGCTATTTAAAAAAGTTATTTGGATGGGAGTTTCTCTCCTCAACAGTACAATATTCTTATTCAAAATCCCCCCCCACACACACCATTAAAATAAAGGAAATAACATACAGAAATCACTGGTGTGCTCATCTCAACAATCAGTTCAGGTATAGACATTAAAAATAAATGTTTGTGAATGAATTAACATTAAATATTAATTGTCAGTGTCGTACTCTTTTCATATGAAATGTTGTTGTAGCCATGTTAGTCCAGGATATGAGAGAGACAAGGTTTCACAGATCTAAAGAAGAGCTCTGTAGAAGGTCAAAAACTTGTCTCTATCACCAAGAGAAGTTGGTCCAATAAAATATATGCTTCACCAACCTTGTCTCTCTCATACTCTTCTTATATTTACTGTGCACAGTAGTGGGGTCCTGATTATCTTACTGCTTGATACAGGTAACTCTTATTGACTTCAGTGGGAATTACTCATGTCTTAGTTAAATAACATGGTTGGGTCCTGATCCAATGTCCATTGAAGTCACTGGCAGAACACCCGAATTTTGCAAACAGATTATCTCAATTTGAGAAATCCTTAAATTAGCACTGACTGATTCAAATTAAAAGAGTTTGTGAATGTTTCCATACTTTAAAAAAATGATTTGAATGCGAGCTGGTCAAGTGAACAGAGAGCATTCCTGTACATGGTCCTTTGGTCCATATAGTAAGTAGGAAGAAATTAGGAACAGAAGTTTATAAACAAGATAGGTGAAATCTTGGCTCCACTAATGTCAATGGGTATTTTACCACTGATGCCAATGGAGCCAGAATTTTACCCAGTCTGTCTAAAAGGTTTTTTGTTGCTTCCATTACTTTAATCTTTGGAAATATTTCAAGTTTTGAATGAAATAAGTGCCTACAACTTTTTTTAACTGGACTACTTAAGTTAGAATTGCAAATTCAATTGCTAACATTTAAAGCTAGGTACTGCATGGGAAACACAGACTTGCCTGACAAATGGTAATTTACAGACTAATTTTCTTCCTTGATGCTCCAAATTTAAAAACACAGGAAAGCACATGTTTCTAAGGATGCATTATGGAATATTGGATATGATAAAAAGTTAACTGTACATTTGAGGTTTAACTCCAATTGCAGACTACTTTCAATAAATCTTGATGCATCAATAGTTTTTAAAATGTCACCCTACAGTTACAACCACTTCACATTGTAAACAAGTACACTACACCCTGGTTTGAGGGTCACTTTGAGGTTTGTGGTGATATGTAATTACATACAATATTCAGTACAATAAGAGAGATTCTCCATTTGTTACCCTCACAGTTCAATATAGTCTGTGGGGACAATCAGTAATATGGTAAAGTCTGTAAGAGGCTTTCAAAAATTAGTTTAAATGGCTAAGTAACATACAATGAATTAGTCTGCTTTTATTACTTTCAAGAGTACATAAATGCTGAAAAGACACAGCAGACCATTTATCCCAGTATTATTCTATTTTTAAACGACAGGTTTTTGAAAAAAATATTAGTTGGAGTTTAAAAAACCTCCTCCCTCTTTTTCACACTTATAAGATATTATTACATACTTTCTGCATGAGGGAAAGTATCTATCTCAAATTAATCTTACAGTATAAACATTATAAACATCTCATTTAAAACATCTTTTAGACACAGAACTTGTGTAATGACTGAAGCATAACTCCTCTAGGTTTATTACATAAAAACATACACATCAATTCCAAAGTTCTAACCCCTGCAGAAACCCTTGTAAACTTTGCAGGCTTGCCCATCAGTCTAAGTCAGTTAAATACTTACAGTCCTGCTGCCTTTGCTATTTTTCACGCAGTCCTCAGACTAATAGGTGTTATTTGTTTTTGTTCAGTAAGTTTCCAAACTTTTGCATAAATCCTCGAAGCTTGTTTTCATTTGACTGTACTGGATGGTATACAGTCGAGTTGTAATGAGCCACCTGATTGCCCCTTGCATAGTTATTCTCTAAGGTTTTGCTTTTTGTTTCTGGGAGGTGTGTACTGCTCTCGGGTGTATTTCTTGCTGGCTGACCAGAGCTTTCCATCTTCAAGAACGGCTCAAAGCGACTATAAACACGTCTTTCACTCAAACGAAATCTTAATAACTCCTCTTTGTTCTTTGAGTTTCCAGGCTGGGATGTCATTGTGCTTACTCTTTGTGGAGAACTAGAAACGGGTGCGGTTTCCTGGGTAGCTTTAGTTATAGCTTTTTTCACCTCTTGGTACTGGATCTGTTCAGTATTAAATCTTGGAGTGGATGCATCTCCTAGAGTTTCTAAGAACTTTTCAGGGGGGCATAAAGTAGGGCACTTTTTACTGCTTTCATCAAATGGAGGTTTTGGAGAATTTGGAGGCTTGGGAGACTTTGGTGGGCTCGCAGTGACATCCCCTTTACTTTTATGCAAGCTGCCTTGTGAATTGGATGATGTGGTCCTCTTTTTTCTTGGAGAGGAGTCAGGCATAGTCTCAGATATTTTTGGCTTTTGAGTCTCTTCGCCTTCAGAAGCCAGCGTGTCAGAACTGCTGCACATTCTATAAAACACAGGAGCTTTGTTTTTTGACAAGTTTTCCTTCTTGTCTTGTGTGAGATTCAGCAATGACCTCAGTTTCTGGGATCCCTTTTTCAGGAAACTTGGAGAATTCTTATTTTCTTTCTTTAAAGTACATTCTTTACTAGGTTCCTCTTTGCTACCTTCGGCTAGAGCAGCAACAGAGATGGTCTTTGTGGTAGTGGGGCTCTTTGATTCTTCTTCAAGATTTTTATCTTCATGTTCTATGTGGTTGGTCACACTGTGAAAGCTTTTAGAGTTTTTTATTGTATCCTCTGGGGGCTTTAGATTTTCTGGCCGCTTAAGTCTCTGCCTAGTCAATGTGCTGTACACATAGCTGGACGCCTGTTTGTTGACACCATGATCCAAAGTGGACTTGAAGTTGTCAAACATAGGGAAACTTCGCCTTTTTAGTATATTTTCATTTTGGTGGTTCTTCACATTTTTCGCTGGTCTGTTTGCATAGAAGGCTGTGTACATGTAGATAGATGGGTCCCGAGTGGCATTTGGATATACAATAGGTTTTTTGTTTTCTGCAACCTGTATTCCAGACTTTTTTGGTTCATCTGAGTCAGGTGGGACGTTAGTGCTGACCTCTGCTGATTCGTCGGTCACATTTTTCACAATCGGGATATGATTGGGTGTCCCTTTAGGTGTTTCACTTCCCTCTGAACCAACAATAGTTGAATCTGAAGAACTTGTACAGCTGCTTACTTCCTGCTGTTCTGGCAAAGTTGGCTTAAAAGCTAATGATGACCTCAGGCGAGAATGAGAATAAAGGGCATGAGCTTTAATATTTTCCACTGTGTCATAGCCCTCATACCTGTCACTGACTGCTGATCCACTGCAATCTGCAGCAGAATCTGACTGATCATTTAAGTATGACTCAATTCGCCAGTTACGGAGAAATGATTTTGTAGTGTGTTCAAGGGTTGGCATCCTCTGCTGCAGATAGCGGATATGATTATCTGTTCCATTGAAAGACCTCCGTACAATTGAATTTCTTTCTGCAATATTTATCTTTGGCTGTGAAAACCGATCAGCAAAACTTTGTTGGGGTGTATTGCAGTTGTTTGTATAGCCTCCCTTTAATGAAGATACAATACTAAGACTATCAGATGGCATCTTCCAAGTATTTGATAGATTATTGGCACGATTAATAGTTCTGTGTAGCAAAAAGTAAGGAGTCCTTTCTGGGTTTTCCCCAGCATAACTGTGTCTCTTCCAATGCTCATTTTGTTCACTGGGTTGATTCTGCTGAATTTTATTTTGCATGTTAAAACCTGGATGAAAGGGTAGTTTGTTGTAGGTTTGATTTCTCAAACCATATGTATCTATTTCATTCACTGCATATCTTCCTCGAGTTTTCAAGTAAATGGGATCCAGTTTGTGAATCTTGTCTTGCCTACCAAAAAGGTTTCGTTGGCTGGAAACTGAAGCTAAAGAAGACTGTGAATGCTGGCATGTGCCATTCTCCCAGAGTATCCTGTGACTATTTACCCTAACTAATTCTGGGGCAAATGAACTAGGAACAGAGGAACGGGCATACAGTGTCCTAAACTCTTCATCAAAGGATTCAACCAGTTGTCCTGTGATAACTTGAACCATGCTGAGGTTGTTTTTTTCAAATGACCACATAAAGCTGAAAGCAGAACAAATTACAATTAGCAATACTTTGAAACTTTTGGACAAATGCATCATACCAGGCCTCATTATTTTGAGTGCCTCCTCTCAGTCTCTGATTTAGCAAGCATAATTTTTCATGCACAAATACTTATTCATGCAGTTAACTGTGGGCATGATTCATGGCACTTAGATATGGAGGGCCTGACCCAACTCCATTTGAATTCACTGGAAGACTTACCATTGATTTCAGTGGGAGCTGCATTAGGCCCGTAACTATCTAATTGTACTTACAAACACTATACATTTCAATGTTTCCATCCACAAATTGGGTAGATAGGTGCACATGTGCAAATAATTTCACTAGCAATTAATAGTGTATGTAAAACTGTATGTACAATTATTTGTAGGTGCAAAATTAGCCCTGCAATTCAAAGGCCACATCTGAAAATTAGGCCCATGGTATGCATAAGTAATTTGTATTATTATATGAAAATAGTAAATATATGCAAAAGTCTTTCCACAATTCTGAATAAATAAGAGCTTGTCTACACAAACATTTACTTTGCTGCGAGCTAGGATGTGAATCTACTCCAAGCTAGCCTGCTGTGGACTAACTGTCTGTGTGCTCTCTGCTGTTATACATTAACAAACTACTATAATGTGCTTCAGTGTAATCTAATTTTAAAGAGGACTAGATCAAAGCACATTAAGAAACTTTTAATGTGATTCAGCAGCGTCCATGCAGACAGTTAGAATGGGGTAAATTCACCCCCCAGCTTGCCACAAACTAATTGTGTGTTGACAAGCACTAAAAAAATCCTCAAAAATATGTACACTGGAATTGTTAAATAAATTTAGACCCCAAGAATTGGGTAGTGAAATCTCTTCATAATATACATACCTAATACTTTGATAATGGAAATCTAACTCTCTTACAGTGTGTTCAGAATGTTTGAAGGACGTGCCAATCACAGCATTAATGGAGAAGGTAGCTTTACATCAGCAAAAAATGCAAAAAAACCCACTATAAATGTTGTGTCACATGGATGCATTAATGCCATTGTGATTAACAAGTGTTACTCCTGGGGGAATTCTATATCACTGCGTTTGCACAGAGTTCATGTCCCCCACAGATTTCTTTGCTTCCCTGCAGAAAAAATGACTTCTGACGGGGGAGCAAAGGGAAGCCCAAAGAGTGGTCACACACTCTTCCCCGGCATTGCAGGCAGGTTGGTTCAGGCACACGGAGCCGCCAGTTGAGATGTAAATCACTGCTGGGGGGAGTGTCTAGGCAGTTGTGCATGTGTGAGAGGGAGACACTCTGTCCCTCTCGCTCTCTATTGCAGCACGCTCGGCATGGAGGGGCAGGGCTGCGGGGTGTTTCTGAGGAAGTAGGCATGGGGCAGGCTCTGTCCCCTCAGGCAGAGCACAATGTAGCAGCCTGCCTGTTTAGTGAATTCCCCCAGGAATATAAAACAGGTGGAAAAGGTTTAAGGCTCCTTTACATTGCCAGAGTGGTGTAAAGGACATTATGGCCTTATAAATGCTTATGGTGCTTTAGTGATTAGAACTGGCCTAAATTTTTGGACTGAAATTTTTTTCTATCAAAATGTGCTCCATGAACTGTTTGCTACTGATCTTTCTGGAGATGGCCAGTAGCCAATATAAATTGTGAGTTAATTCCCCAGTCCTCACTTACTGTTCAGTTGCCTATGATGTAACACTGAGCATGTGGCTGCATTTATTTGTTGACTAATAACTAGAAATATAGAATCAAACCTAGCTACATTACTAGTAGGAAAGGAGGTAGGGGGATTTCCTCCTATGCTCCCCACTCCCATTCTCCATCCATTGTATTGTAGTTTAAATAAATTACTGAAATAATTGAAACCAGATTGATTATATTGCATTATTCTGACAAATAAAATATGCAGAATTTTAAAATATTGTGTGCAGAATTTTTAAATTTTTGACATTGAATTCTCCCAGGAGTAAAATGCCACACTCTGATGTTATATTTTGTAGATTACATTTGTAACAGATATACATTTATCTTATGATCCCATTCTTCCTTGTGTCAAAATAATGAAAGACAACTGAAAGTGAAGGTATTAAGCAATATGTTACAATTTGTTGGTCCTGATGATAGTAATAAGGATTGTTGAGTTAATTTGAATGTCTTATTCTTTTATTTTATTTGTTCAGGTAGTTTTGTAGTTTTTAGGAAAGAAATATGAAAATATAATAGAATTACATCAAAAAGTTAACTTAATGACTCATGTTAAACAGTTCTATTTCTCATTCATTTTCAATTAAGTTATTAAATGAGCATACTGTACTTTTGCACATTAAAAAGTTCTGTAGTTTTAACTAATTTTTAGAAGACAAATTCAAATATGATAGTCCTAGCTATCATAACGCTTGAAACCTTTTTTTTAATGGAAGCTTAATTTCAGCAGAAATGGATGATTTAAGCCCCAAAGTGCCTGGTCATGAAAACTGTAATTTTCTAAAATGCTTTTCTTTTAGACATAGTAATTTTCAAAGTCACATTCTCACAGACACTAACATTTCAAAGGCATTATCAGTGAAAGATGTCAAACCAGTCAGATTCCCTCTGTGTCCTTATACTTACTCACTTTTGAACCTGTCACTTCCCTCATCACCTTGCACACCTCACATCTGAATTTAGTTAGCTGAGTCTCGCTAAGTGTAGAGGGACAGATTGTCAGCTGGTGTACACTGGCAGAATTCTATCAGACACCAGCTGAGGATCTAGCCCGTAATCTCTATGTTGCTGCAAATAAATTTGAGAGCCCAAAAGAGAGAAGTGTTGCAAGAAAAGCAAATAAAAAAGTCTAATAATGTGAAAGACGAAGTTGGCCATCCTCCTTTTAGCTTACCACATTTTTATAGTCTCTTCCAGCTCCTGAGTATGTAAGTTATGCCAATTTTCACTCCCCTGCACACATTTGTATATTGTTAAGTAGGTATAAATTGGTCTAAGGGAAATCTAACCAAGTGTAAGAGAGTCTAACTTACCTTACCTTATACATTATCACCTCTGAATTTGGATCACAGTGTAGAACACAAAACAGGAAAGAACAAATTAACGATGCAAGTATCTGGAGGACTATTACAAACAGAAGTTTAACAGGAGAGCTTATGAAATATACCTTGGTAATCTTTTCTAAGGTGAATACTAAATAAGAATTATTAAATGGTATGGGACAAATACTGGGGTCCTCACTCTGGCCTTGTCTACACTACCGGGGTAAGTCAACCTAAGTTATGTTACTCCAGCTGTGTGAATAATGTAGCTTAGGTTGACTTACTGCGGTGTCTACACTGTACTGCATCGATGGGAGATGCCCTTCCATCAACTTACCTCTTTTCATTTCAGTGGAGTACCAGAGTCAACGGGAGAGCAATCTGCAGTCATCACTAGTCCCACCAAATAGACTCCCACTGCATCGATCGCAGCAGCGTTGTAGACATGGCCTCTGTTTTTACTGACTTCTTTGAACTGAAGCCAAATTGAGTCTGTTTGAGTCCTTATTCACTAAATACTGAATGAGGAGTTCAAAATTTGGCCAATAAAACTTCTATGTCAGAGTTATTAAATAATATACAATATATATTATATCAAAGTTAACCATAGAGTATACTGACCATTTTCAGAAATAGCAAAATTAGTTATCATGAAAGAGTCATATTCTGATTACCTTTAAGGAAACATATTCTATTCATAGCTTTGTGTATTGAACTTACCTGTAAGTACCATACATGACTTTCTTACAGTCAACCAGAAGAAATTTCTGTTCCATTTTTCCATGGAATTTTGCCCCTGATTTGGAATAATAATCTTGTCCTTTTACTGTCCGCACCCTCATGTTCTGAAAAGGATTATAGAAGATATTTAAAATGAACAAAATGAATGTTGCCATTTATATTTAAGATCTCGGGGCCTGATAGTGAACTTTTAAGTATCAGGGAAGTAGGGGGTTGGAGGCTGAGAGAGAGAGAGAGGGAGAGAGAGAGAGAAACTGTTACCTACCTTTCATAATTGTTATTCTTCGAGATTTGTTGCTCATGTCCATTCCATTCTAGGTGTGTGTGCACCCACGTGCACAGTCAGAGACTTTTGCCTTAGTGGTATCTGTAGGGTCAGCTGTGGCATCCCCTTGAGTGCTGCGCTCATGCATCAGTATGCCACTGAACATGCACCCCCTTAGTTTCTTCTTGCTGGCAACTCCGACAAAGGGGCAGGAGGGCGGGTAATGGAATGGACATGAGCAACACATCTTGAAGAACAACAAGTTACAGAAAGGTGGGTAACCATTTTTAATTCTTCGAGTGCTTGCTCATGTCGATTCCATTCTAGGTGACTCACAAGCATTATCCTCAGAGGTGAGCTCAGAGTTCACGGTCTTGCAGCTTGCCACACTGCTCTACCGAAACCAACATCATCCTGAGCCTGCTGGATAAGCGCATAATGGGACGTGAACGTGTGGATGGATGACCTGGTGGCTACCTTACAGATGTCCTGGATAGGCACCTGGGCTAGAAAAGCTGACGAAAAGGCTTGCGCTCTGGTTTAGTGGGTATTCATGATCACTAGAGGTGGCACCCTTGCCTAATCATATCAGCAGTGAATGCAGGCAGTGATACAAGAAGAAATTTTTTGAGCAGACACTGGATGACCTTTCATCCTGTTGGCCACCACGACGAACAATTGCGTCAACTTATGGAATGGCTTGGTCCTTTCAATGCAGAAGGCTAGCACTCTCCTGATGTCTAGGGAATGCAACCTATGCTACTCCTCTTCCTTGTTATGCGGCTTGGGGGGAAAAACAGGTAAGTAAATGTCCTGGCCCTGGCGCAACTAGACCTTGTCTTTGTAAAAGACTGCATAGGGCGGGTCTGAGGTAAGCGCTCTAATCTCAGAGACCCAGCGGGCAGATGTCATTGCAACCAAGAATGCAACCTTCCAGGAAAGGAGAAGGAGAGAGAAGGAAGCCAGAGGCTCGAAGTGGCGGGGGGTCCTGTGAGCCGTGACAGCACAAGTTTCAGGTCCCACGGAGGGATGGGGTCCCTGATGTGCGGGTAGAGGTGCTCGAGGCCCTTGAGGAACCTGGCAGTCATGTCCTGGGCAAAAAAAACTTACCCTCAAGTGGTGGATGGAAGGCTAATATAGCAGTCAAGTGGACCTTGATAGTTGAAAGGGACAGCCTTGGAGCTTGAGATGCAAAAGGTAGTCCAGGATTAACTGCAGTGAGGCCCGCTTGGGCCGAATGCATTTATTTGAGATCCAACAAGCGAACCACTTCCATTTAGCCTGATAGGCTGCCCTGGTGGAGGGCTTTCTGCTGCCCAACAGAACCTGTTGGACACCCGCCAAGCACTCCTGTTCCTCTGCATTTAATCATGCAGCAGCCAAACCGTCAGGTCTGGGTGCAGAAAACTGCCGTGGTTTTGTGACAGCAGATCCAACGAGAGCAGTAGCCATAATGGAGCAGCCACCGAGAAGTCCAGCCGCATGCTGAACCAGCGTTAGTGCGAACAGGCCAGCGCTATGAGGATCACTTTTGCCCTGTCCTGCTTGAACTTCACAGGACTCTGTGGATCAATGGAACTGGGAGGAAGGTATACATTTGAACCCCCGACCACGGAAGTAGGAAAGTGTCTGACAGGAAACCTCTGTTGAACCCCTGGAAGGAGCAGAAAATGTGGCCTTTCCTGTTCTGCCTGGACGTGAACAGGTCCACCTGTGGAGTAGCCCACCTATGGATGGAGAGACCACTCATGGTGAAACGAGAAGGTCCTGCTAAGGTGATCTGCCAAGGCATTCCTCGCCCAGGGAGGTGTGTGGCTACAAGATGGATGTTGTGTTATACACAGAAGTCCCATAGCCTGAGGGCTTTCTGGAAAAGGGCAGACGACCTAGTTCTGCCTTGCTTGTTGATATAGAACACAGCCGCTGTATTGTCTGTCAGGACCTGGACCACCCTGCTATTTAGGTGAGGTAGGAAGGTGTGGCAGGCCAAGCGGACCACTCTGAGCTTTCTGACATTGATGTGTAGGGAATGATTGAGACGGAACCAACAACCTTGCATGCTGAGATTGCCAAGGTGGACTCCCCATCCCAGGTCCGAAGCATCGGAGACAAGGGTAACCAATGGCAGGGGAGGCCCTGCGAATGGAACTTCCTCCAACACCAATGCAGGATTTTGCCACTGTGTGAGTGATGACAGGATGTGGTCCAGGACCTTGACCACGTGGCCTATGTTGTGTCTGTTGGGGATGTAGATCGATGCCAGCCATACCTGTAGTGGCCTGAGGTGGAGCCATGCATGCTGGACCACGTAAGTACAGGCTGCCATATGGCCAAACAGCCTCAGGCACATATGAGCAGTGGTAAGAGGGTGGGTTGCATGCACAAGATCAGGTCTGCCATGGCCTGGAACTGGGTCTCAGGAAGTAAGGCCCTGGCCTGAATAGAGTCCAAGACTGCTCCGATGAACTCTATGTGCTGCGCTGGAACTTACTTTTTCTCATTTATTAACAGCCCCAGGTCACGACAGGTGGAGCAAAGCACGTTGAAATGACACTGAACCTGATCCTGGTATCGGCCCTTTATTAAGCAGTCGTCGAGGTATGGATAAATTTGCACAACTCGGCACCTCAGGTAAGCAGCCACTGGCCACTTTGTAAATACTCTTGGGGCTGACAAGAGACTCAAAGACAGAGCTGTGAATTGAAAATGGCAGTGGCCCAACACAAAACAGAGGCAATGCCTGTGCCCCGGGAAAATGCAAATATATGTTCTTTAAGTCGAGGGTGGCGTACCAGTCTCCCAGATCCAGGGAGGGAATAATGGAGGCCAGAGAGACCATGTGAAACTTCAACTTCTTGAGAGACTTGGGTCTGAGGCCCCCTTTTGCTTTTGGGATTAGGAAATAGTGGGAAAAGAACCCTTTCCCTTTCATATCTGGGGGGACCTCCTCCAGATCCTCCAGGCACAGGAGGTTCTGAACCTCGTGAACATGAGAAGGGTCCCTGAAGAAGGATGGGGAAAGGGGGTGAGAAGGAGGGTTGGCCATGAACTGCCAGGTGTGAAGATATTATGTTGAGCACCCAACGGTCCAAGGTCAGCTGCAACCAGGCCAACCGGAAGAGGGGTGGATCCTGGGAAGTGACTGGGGTGCTGTCTTTGGGCGCATCCTCAAAACACCTGCTTCTGGCTTCCTTGGCCTCTGGAAGAACCAGGCTGGGCAGAGGAATGGGAAGACAAAGGGAGAAGCTGCTTAAACCCTTTGTCTCTTCCTTCTTCTTCCTTCAGGAGCTGAACCGGGAGACACCCCAGGACGTTAACGGAGGTGGGGGATGGAATGGTTTTCTAGTCTGCAGAGGGATGTATAGGCCCAAGGAATGGAGGTTGGCACCGGTGTCTTTAAGGCCATAGAACCATGCATCAGTCATCCCTGCTGCCTCAAACAGGAGGTCCTGAAGGGTAGTCTGCATCTCCTGAGACAGCCCGGAGGATTACAACCAGGAGCTGTGCGTCATGACCACCGCAGAGGTGATTAACTTGGCCGCCGAGTCCATAGCATTCCAGGCCATCTGGAGGGTGCCTCTCACCACCACTTTGCCCTCATCCACCAAGGTGGCGAACTCCTGGGCTCGGTCCCGTGGAAGGCCCTCCTTGAACTTGCTGATGGAGTCCTACAGGTTGAAGTTGTACCTGCCTAGCATGGCCTGATGGTGAGACATATGAAATTGCAGGCTGGCTGTTGAATAAATTTTCCACCAAACAAGTCCAGCCTCTTGGTGTCTTCATTTTTCAGTGTGCCACTTGCCTGGCCCTGCCTATCCCTCTCATTGACGGCAGACACGGCCAAGGACCCCGCTGGAGGGTGGGTATACAGATATTCAAATCCCTTTGCCAGGACATAGTACTTCTTTTCCGCCGTCTTGGAGGTAGGTGGAAAGGAAGAGGGGGGTCTGCCACGAAGATTTAACAAAGATTTAGGACCCTGGGTGGATGGGCAATATGACCCCGGCCAGGGTGAAGGAGCGTATGACTTTAAAGAGGTCGTTCAACTCCTCTGCTAGCTTCTCGACCTCCAAATTCAGGTTGGCAGCCACCCTTTTGAGCAGGGCCTGGTGCTCCTTGAAGTCATCAATGGGGGCTGCTCATTTGTTCTTGGTTAATTCATCCAAAGACGATTAAGAGGACTGAGCTGCAGGAGGAGGGATGGATTCCTCTTGGTTGTCTGGGGACAGCTCCTTGGGCATCAGGGCCCACTATGTCACCCCCACGTTGGATTCAGCACCGTGCTCCAACTCGGGTGCTAGCTGTGCCATGGGAAGTTTGTCTGATGTGGCTTGGGAGGAACGGTGGGAGTATGGGACTGGCATAACATGAACACCTCACGGGTTCCAGTACTGCCATGGAGTGTGCCACTGCCCCTGCCTCCGTGCTGCCACCACAGGAGGCAGGCCGGTCTTTGCGGGCTGGTGGTAATTTGCCTTTTATTGGAGAGGGGCTGAACCCCTCAGACCATTGCCCTTCCAGTGACCTGTAGATGCCTGAATCTGCCGACTGACCCTTGTTGGCAACCGGTAAGGAGAGGGCGAGGATCAATGCCTGCCTGAAGAGCGATACTGGGGAGCCAGCGACCGGTGCTGTGACCTGGAATGATCCCACACTGGGGGGGAATCAATGCCTGGGAGACCACCTAGGCGACTGTGATCTGTGCCATGGTGATCTCTGGTAGGAGGCCCGATGGTACCATGGGTACAGGAATCGGCATAGCTACTCAGGTGTCCCATGCCTTGTAGGTGGAGATCTTGGCATCAGGGACCTGGGTCTTCTAACTGGGGACCGAGGCTGCAGTGCTGGAATCCTAGGCCACAGTGATGAGGATTGATGCCTGCAGTCTGGGGATGCTCTACTTCTTTAGAGGATAGTCCCATAACTAGCTTGTCCTTAGATGCCAGGGCCTTAGCTGGGTCAGTTGCCTGGCTTGGCATCTGCAGTGCCATCCAGCCTACTTGCTTTTTGGCCACCAGGCCTGCTTCAGGCATAGATTGCCCTACACCAATGCCAAAGTGCCAGGCGTGGAGTCCGATCGAGAGGCCTCCGAGGTAGGACAAAGGGCAGCCTCCATGAGGAGGGCCCTCAAGCAGATATCCTGCTCCTTTTGAGTTCAAGGGCAAAAGGTTTTGCAGATCCTGCACTTGTCCTTTCTGTGGGACTCCCCCAAACACTTCAAACAACTCTCGTGGGGGTCACTAATGGGTATTGGCCAGCTGCACGATGAGCATGGCTTAACGCCTAGGGAACGGGGTATGGCCCACTCCAAGGTGAAGTTCCAGCCGGGACTCTAACTCATAAACTACTACTCAAAAACTAAATTTAATGGTCTAACTAAGTACCTATCAACTAAATACAAAGGAGACAGAACAATGGACTGTAAGCACTCTAAGCAGCAGTCAGGGATGGTAAGGAACTGAAAGGGTGTTGGATCGGTGGTTCATAATATACTGACGCATGAGCACAGTATTCAAGGGGGCCCCGCAGCCAACCCTCTGAATACTGCTAAGGCAAAAGTCTCCAATGACTGTGCATGTGGGCGGGCATATACCTAGAACAGAATCGACATGAGCAAGCACTTGACGAAGAAAGATTATTACTGCACATGGAAACCCTGTGCATAATAGATAGTAAATCCTGACCTAACGTCTCACCTGGGAGCCCCTTTTAGGCTTAAAAGGCTCACTGTTACTTTGTATCTCTGACTGTGGCAAGGGGCAATATAAACTCCCCTTTTGTAGCTGGCTTTTACACTGGAAGCTGCTTGTAAAACAAGTTGCCTGCTGAGTATCTGTGAGATACAGGATGCTTTAGGCAGCCATGAAAAAACACCAAGAAAGGGAATGAGCAGAGGGTTAAATACATATTCTTGTTGTGCAGATCTTATTTCTTTTCTTGCAGTTTGTGGTGTTATAAGCTATTTATTACTATTTAAAATAAATGAAACACTAACATGGTAACTCGAAAGGCGGTAGAATAGAAATGAAACCAACGAGTTATTGTATATACATATCTACACAGAATTTGCACATTTACAGCACTTATCTTCATTATTATTACATATGGTTAATATATGAAATAGTGGAATATAACATTTTTGAATAAGGATCAATAGCTTGTCCAATTAACTGTTCATAAATAAATAATAATGGGCTAAATTCTGCCCTGCCTTATACCATATGACTAAATGCACAGGTTGGAAATCAGGGCAGAATTTAGCTCTATAAAAACATAATTTGAGGCAGGATGTAGGAGAACCATTAGGTCAAGGCATTGTCTACATCAATGGTTCTCAAACGTTTGCTGGCAAGTTATACCATACCATGACTCATTAGCTTGTGTGATGTTGTATGATTAAAATATGATTATGTGTATCATTGTTGCTACCACTGTTATACAACTGCAACAAATCTTATGGAAAATATGTAATGTAATGTATGAAAAGTTACAATCTATCAAATGATTATCCTGTTTATATGCATGTTTCATTTTGTGTCTGAAATTAGGAATATTTACTGTATACTTGTATTTCAAATGTATTTGCTGCTTGGGTAACACCCAGAAGGTAGTTTGCATCCAGTCTTGTCAGCACATTTTGAATGGACTATTCAAGTTGGTGGCCAATTAGAGGTCACTTAGCTTGCACTATCGATGATGGAAGAAGCCTGTCCCTGCCCAAAGGGCCTGCCTGGAGATGTTTTAGCCAAAGTCTAAGTAGTGGCTGCTCCTATGAGTCATCAAATCATGAATGGGCATGTGACTAGCTCATGTGACCCTGGACTCCATCATGTGCTGTAATTTCCCACAAACTAAGACTGAGAGTAGTCCCTCCACATGGGAGAAGGTAAAAAACACCCTGAAAGCATCTCCATTTTGCCTCTTTCCTGCTCTGATTTCTGGACTATGGACTTACACTAACAGTAGCATTACAACCAATGGACTGAGGACCGTCCAATCTTTTGGAAGTTACCAGAGACTTAAAAAGCCAGAAGTTTATTCCATCACTGCTACAAATCGATACAAGGACCTTACAATGAGTGCATGTATTTGTTTCCCTTGACCATTATAACTCTCTCCTCTTTCTTTTCTCTTATAAATAAATCTAACTACTAAAGGATTGGCAACAGCTTGATTATTGGATAAGATCTGAGTTATATATTGACCTGGCTGTGTGGCTGATCTCTTGGTATTAGAAGAACCCTTTGTTTGATTAAATTGGTTTTAAATAACCACTCATCATTAACAGTGTTTGGGTGGTGAAACAAGGGCTGGGATACCTAAAGAGACTGCATTTCTGACTTATTGTTAACCAGTGTGATGAGACAGAAGTTTACTTTTATTACTGGCTTGGTATATCTTATGGAAGAATAACCGGCAGTTTGGGGTAGGGATGCCCCATTTTTCAGCAGTTTGTCCTGAATCTGGTATTCTCAGTTGTGACCCACTGAGTTATGGTGACAGCTTGCTATGTATGTTCATTTGTCTGCCCATAGAAAGAAGGGCTGGAAATCCAGTAGGGTAAAAGTCATCCTGTAATAAGCACTTGCACAACACTTTTCATCTCCAAAGATCTTTATAAACATTAATTAATCTTCACAATCCCTCAAGTGTTTACAATATAACCTAGTTAATTTGCACTTTGATAAACTGGCAATTGTCATTGAAAGTTGCTGTCCAGTGAAGTAAACAAAAAGTGAAGTTCTGCTTTTGCTGTGATAGGACCAGTGTCAGTGACATCACACTCCCTGTGGAGCAAGATTCCTATATTGTCACATAGCATTGGACCTGAAATTTCAAAGACTCTACGAAAAAGGGCTACTATAGTTACTGTTCTCCCAGCTGCTCATCGTGGTGCTGCTGCTGCCCGGGGGGGTTGGGGGGGGGGGGGAAGTTCCTTGGAACTCTGATCACTGCTTTCGGCACCCAGAGTTCTAACTTTTACACCAGAGAACCAGCTCGCTGCTTGTAAGGCATGGAGAGAAAGTGGTAGCAGCTTTGCACGGAGTGAGGAAGCTTTTAGAAAGGTTTTCTCCAATGCTTTGCTGTTACCCTCTTCAAGAGCAGCTCTGAGAACACCTGCTTCCATCTACTCTGCACTCCCCATGGAACTGAGCCCAACAGCAGAGCTTTATTGCAAACTCATCTTTGATAGGTTTTCAAGGTTCTTTTTGGCCAAACTTTCAAACCTGAGTACTTAGAATTAGACAAAGACAACTAACATTTTCTATCTTGGTGACAGAAATCAATAAGAGCTGTGGGGGCTCAGCACATATGAAAATCAGGCCACTACTGACATAGGCACCAAAGCATGGATTTAGTGTCTAACTATAGGCACAGAAGACTTTTTGTGAGTTATTTAGGTTCTGAGGGCTTGTCTTCTCTACCCCACTAAATCAGCGCTGTTGCCATCAATGCAGTTGCACCGATTTAGTGCATCTGGTGAAGACACATGATGTCGATGGCAGAGCACTCTCCTGTCGATGTAATTACTCCACCTCAGTGGACAAAGCATGGTGTAGACTTTAAATTGATGCAACTTACGTCGCTTGGGGGGGTATTTTTTTCCACACCCCTGAGGGTACGTTTACACTTACCGGCCGGGTCGACGCGGTGAATTCAACTTCTCGGAGTTTGAACTATCGCGTCTAATCTAGATGCGATAGTTCGAACTCCGGAAGCGCTCCGTTCGACTCCGGTACTCCACCACTGCAAACGGCGGTGGCGGAGTCGACCTTGGAGCCGCGGAGTTCGGTTCCGCGGCGTCTGGACGGGTGAGTACTTCGAACTAGGGTACTTCGAATTCAGCTACACTATTCACGTAGCTGAATTTGCGTACCCTAGTTCGACCCCCGTTCTTAGTATAGACCAGGCCCAAGTGACATAACTTATATCAACCTAAGTGGTAGCGTAGACAAGGCCTGATAAACGTTTGTCTTCATTACAGTCGATATAGGTGAACTTTCACCTCTCAAGGATAGTAAGGATTTTGAAGAGAAAAAAACCCCCTAGCCTATCCAAGATCCGAACTTTGGACTAATATTTAGTCTGTTGGACCTTTTCCACACCACAGGAGCATTATGCCAGCTCTACAAACAAGTGGTCTTTATTTTTTAAGCCAAACATTTTCTTCCGCTTTAAACTATTTTCACAAACCTCTTCCAGGTGAAAAGTACTGCCAAATTCATACTTTTCTTTTCAGTACAGGAATTCTATGACTTTCTAGAAGAGGCATCAATTTCTCTGTTAAACAGACACTATCAATTTCCAAACAAAATTTCACCATCCAACCTTAATGGATGTCAAATTACACCCTAGATCAGGGGTTGGCAACCTTTCAGAAGTGGTGTGCCGACTCTTCATTTATTCACTTTAATTTAAGGTTTTGCATGCCGGTAATAGGTTTTAACATGTTTTAGGTTTCTCTCTATAAGTCTATATATAATATAACTAAATTACTGTTGTAGGTGAAGTAAACAAGGTTTTCAAAATGTTTAAGAAGCTTCATTTAAAATTAATGATCTTTAGCAGCTGGCCTGCTCAGCCTGCTCCTGGCCTGGGGTTCCATTCACCTAGGCCAGCAGTAGGCTGAGCGGGGCCTGCGGCTGGAACCCCAGGTTGGCCGTAGGCTGAGCGGGGCCGGCGGCTGGGACCCGAGCTGGCAAGAGGCCAGCAGCCAGAACCCCAGACCGGCAGCAGGCTGAACAGGGCTGGCACCCCAGACCAGCAGCGGGCCGAGCTGCTCAGCCCGCTGCCGGTCTGGGGTTCTGTCCGCTGGCTCCTGCCAGCCAGCGTCCTGGCTGCCGGCCCCTCTCAGCCTGCTGCCAGTCTGGGGTTCTGGCTGCCAGCTCCTTGCCAGTTGGGGTCCCAGCCGCCGGCCCCACTCAGCCCGCTGCCAGCCTCGGATCCCGGGCCTGCCCACATAGAGTAGGTACCTACCTTCTCCCTGGTTCTGGCCCATTCTCTTCCTCTCTCTCTCTGCACTGAGCTGAGGGTGGGGGTGCATTGAGCACAGGGCTGCGGGTGAAGGAGCAGGTTGGGGGTGGGGTGTAGGGTATGGCCAGGAGCTAGAATGAGGGAGGGAGCTCAGGGTTGGGGCAGGAGGTTTGGGTGTGGAGCGCTTACCTGGGCAGCTCCCATTTGGTGCAAAGGGTGCCTATGGGACGGTGGGGGGGGGGAGCAGGAGCTCCTATTTGGTGCTCAGGGTGGGAGGTGGGGATGTGGGGGGTGCAAGAGTCAGCATACAGTGTGGAGGGGCTGGGTATGTGTGGGGAGTGCAGGAGTCAGGGCATGGGGTGTGGGGAATGCAGGAGTCAGGGTAGGGGGTGTGGGGAGGCTGGGTATGTGTGGAGGGTGCAGGAGTCAGGGCAGAGGGCTGGGGGCGTGTGAGGGGGTGCAGGAGTCAGGGCAGGGAGTGTTGGGGGGCTGGGTATGTGTGGAGGGTGCAGGAATCAGGGATGGGGTCATGAGGAGGATGTAGGGAGTTGTGGTGCAAGGGGGTGCAGTGGTCAGGGCAGAGGGCTGGGGGGGTGGGACATGGGGGTGCTCCCAGCCCCCTGCCCTGAGCGGCTCACGGCAGTGGGCTGGAAGGATACACCCCACTCCTACCTCCCTTCCCTGCTTCCTTACCGGTCTGAGCAGTGAGGGTGCTGGGGCTGCTCTTCTCCCCTCCCTTGCAAGGGCCATCAGCGGCAGGGAGGGAGAGGAGGTGGGGCTCAACACAGCACGCTGGGGGAAGAGGTGTGGGAGGGAGAAGCTTGGCTGCCGGCAGAGCCTGCCGTACAGCAGCAGCCGGCAGGACCAAGCTTGCTTCTGCCCCCTGCCCCCGCCAGAGAGAGCAGTAGGCGGGGGCGGGGAAGAGCGGGCTGGGTCGGGCAGCATTTTTAATGGCATGCTGCTGCCTGCCAGGGTTTGGCAGCGGGCTGAGTGGGAGCCCGGCAGGCAGCAGCATGCCATTAAAAATCGGCTTGTGTGCCCGTCTTTAGCATGCGTGCCATAGGTTGCCGACCCCTGCCCTAGATTGATACTGTAAGATTAATCTCTTTTGGTTATTTGCTAATGGTCTAATCCTCTTATTTAGGGTAAAATTTTCTTTAAATAAAGCCACTACAAAAAATGTACATTGGTGTTTTTGGATAATCTTTTATTTAGTACTCACTGTTCACTATGACCTAGAGCATAAATGTCCACTTTAGCCAGTAGATCACTAACTGGAACCCCTTTCCTGCCACTAGTGAAAATAGATGTAGTTAGGGCATTCTTGCATCATTCATTTGTTGGTGAAATGTGGTGTAGTAGATGAAGTAGGAAGACATGAATACACTAACTCTTCCAATACAGAGGGGTAGCCGTGTTAGTCTGGTTCTGTAAAAGCAGCAAAGAATCCTGTGGCACCTTATAGACTAACAGACGTTTTGCAGCATGAGCTTTCGTGGGTGAATACCCACTTCGTCGGATGCACCCACGAAAGCTTCACCCACGAAGTATTCACCCACAAAAGCTCATGCTCCAAAACGTCTGTTAGTCTATAAGGTGCCACAGGATTCTTTGCTGCTTTTACAGAACCAGACTAACATTCACCCACGAAAGCTCATGCTGCAAAACGTCTGTTAGTCTATAAGGTGCCACAGGATTCTTTGCTGCTCTTCCAATACAGGCAGCACTGAGCTAAGGTATGGTCCATTGCCAGAGGTGCCTTTGCCATCTCATGTGTGTCTTTTTCCTTCTGTTTTAATTTTTTATTGTCTGCAGTGTTGTTGTAGCCATGTTGGTCCCAGGACATTAGACAGACAAGGTGGGTGAGGTAATATTTTTTATTGGACCAACTTCTATTGGTGAAAGAGACAAGCTTTCAAGCTACAAAGAGCTTGAAATAATAAATAATATTATTGTCAGACTCAAGCATCAGAGGGATAGCCGTGTTAGCCTGGATCTGTAAAAAGCAACAAAGAGTCCTGTGGCACCTTATAGACTAACAGGTGTACTGGAGCATAAGCTGACATGTAATGGCAATTTACAGTATAAATATACAGGCCAGAATCAGTCTGGAGATAATAAGGTTAGTTCAATCAGGGAGGATGGGGCCCTCTTCTAGCAGTTGAGGTGTGAACACCAAGGCAGGAGAAACTGCTTTTGTAGTTGGCTAGCCATTCACAGTCTTTGTTTATCCTGATTTAATCCCCAGTGAAGTTAATGAGAGCTGTGCATGCCTATCTGATGGCAAAGGTAGTCCTATATTATGGAAGCACAAGAAAGCTTCTGTTGAAGTACAGTATTGGCAAGATGTAATGGATCTGATTCAGCTCTCAAGTTCACATATGCAACTCTCATTGTGAGCCTAGGTGTGTGCATCTTAGGGCAGAATTTACCCAAAGGAAATAAAGATAATTCTTTATCCTACTGTATTATAGAAATGTCATTATTTCCTCATCTTTCCATTTCAGTGAATATGTAAAGGGTGTAAATGCTTCCTGCCAAATTTGTTTTCTCATCATGCAGCAGCAAGTCTGTTTCTTGTTTCTCACATGAGAAGTAGATACAAGTGTTTGCAAACTATAAAGTCTGTCACATACCCCACCTATTATCTCATAAAACATGATGATCTGACAGCTGAACAAGTTGGATCACGTCTCAGGTATTATAAAACATGTTCTAGCTCTTACGTTTGTTCATTATTTTACAATCAGAAGTAAGTACTCAAATTAAAAAAGAGGACACATTCCGGAGATGTGGTACTTAGGTGTTGTTTTCTTAGGTACCCTAGTTCAAATCTACTAATTCATCTTGTTGCTGCAGCATCTGTCAATCATCCAGAAACAAAGAGGGCTAACACTTGCTTCTAATAAGTTTTGAAAATAATTTGCCTCTACAGTTTTCATTATATAGATGGCCCTTATCATCTAAAAAACCTAACAAAAAAACCCAGAGGATTTTTGATGACTCTTTCCTCCTCCCTCTCTCCCTCCCTAGTTACACAAACGAATTGGGGATCTGAAACAGAAAGTCCGAGAGGTTTAAAGAGATGGGTGGGGAAATTATTGAAACAACTTGTGTGGGGAGGAAGAGAAAAAACAATGCAGGAGATAGAGGGTTAAGATAAACTTATGAAATCTAAAGCAGACAGAGAGAGAGACTGAGGAATAGAAAGGAGCAGAGTGTTTAAACTGTATTTGAGTTTCTTTTGGCTACCAATCAACTAACGATAATACTTTCAAATAGCTTCAAATAAACTCACCCTCCTAAAATTTTTAAATCTTTCCCCATTTGAAAAAAAAAGTTGCAGAAAAAGTGTTAAATTAAATATCTGACTTGTATATTCTTCCAGATGCAGATTACCATAATAATCTTTTCTACAACACAGTCTATGATTATTCTTGGTTATGACTGTCAGGACAAGCAGATGAACAAGTACTGACATGAAGTCAGAATATAGCTGAGTGCAGATTTCTGCATGGCTATTAAATGATGTTTTAAGAATAAATCCTTGTTTCTCCATAAATAGACAAATGAATGGTAAACATCATAACTCAAAACACAGGGCCTGTTTCACCACTGCATTACTCCAGTGTTTATACCAGTTTATAGCTCAGTGGTTTGCACATTGGCCTGCTAAATCCAGAGTTGTGAGTTCAATCCTTGAGGAGGCCACTTAGGGATCTGGGGCAAAAAATTGGTTCTGCTAGTGAAGGCAGGGGGCTGGACTCAATGACCTTTCAAGGTCCCTTCCAATTCTAGGAGATTGGTATATCTCCAATTATTACCATCCCAACTTCATTTATTTCAGTGGAGTGAAGAAGAGTCAGAAGAGGCTTAGAGTCGGGCAAAGGCTATCTCTGCAGCCCCAGTTCCTTTTTTATACAATGTCTGTTTTCAGGAAGATGAACACAGACTCTATCATGCTCCTGTAGTGTTGAACCAAGCCATGGGAGAATAACAATGGCTGCTGCTGTGATTTTATGTTGAAGGAAGAGAGGATATCCATACAACTCTACCTTCTCCTCTTTCTCATCCAATGACCAGGAGGGGGTGGAACTGAGGGACATCTTATATACCTAACACAAAGAGTTGATAGTGGCCCAGGCTTAAGAATCTTGAATGGAAGAGAAGCAGAGAGATGGAGGTGACTTCTCTAAAGACTGGCCAACCCCTTCAAAGATGCTACCAATTCCCTATCACTTTTTTGGTAGCCATAGAATAACTACCACAGGAGCAGTAAGGGCCTGGTCTTCTGAGCAAAAGCCAGCAGAAGGTGCCGCTGGGAGAGGAAAGTAAATTGAGAACCCTTGTTATAAAATAAACTAGAAGACAGTAAATAGCAAAGGTATCTGTGTACCATTATCTGCTTACTATTTACCATAGGTTTTGTGTCTTTGAGGTAGATCTTAGAGTCTACTATCCTCTTAATGAATGCATATACAGTACTCCCATTCAAGTTACCTGGGCCCACATAAAACGTGATGTCACTGCACTACTTCTGCCCAAATTCATTATGAATGGCAAACCTCTCTAATACACATTAATCTCCCCTAATCTACTCTAATTTAATTACATTAGCCCCATCAACCCCAATACAAATTATTTATAGGTTAATCCCCTCCAACTCCACCCAAAACACAGGTTCACAGCCCATTAAAACAATAGTAACCGCGCCTGAGCTTCATACAAATGAAAAGAAGCAGCCGAATGTCACTACTCCACACATGCAAAGGAGATCATGGATACTCCAAAGTGAAGGGGCTTTGTACAAGTGTACAGAACTTGTATCTTATGCTATATCCTTCATCTATTAAATCTCTTCAAACCACTTTACAAAAGCAACCATGAACTTGTATCATCTGTACCTGTAGCCACTTTTAAAGCTTAATTTTCTATTACAAATGTCCCTTTATACATGGCTTTGAGAGAGCTTGCAACCATTTTTTTCCAACAGAGGAAGTGGCTTAAAGATATTGGTCACAAGCTCCTGTCATATGAATGCCATTATGAAAGGTTTCTGTTTGTTTGTTTGGTTTTTTTAAAGCTAACTAGAACACTACATATGTTGCCAAAGACTTTTTTCAAAAATTAACCATTACATTGCTAAATGTCTTTAATTAAGTTAGTTTTATACAGTAATTTTCAAACACCGGTCTTAAATTCAGTTATGTACATTTGGATATGTATTGCAAAAGTAAATTTGAATACTTCCTATAGAAAATGAAGTTTTAGAAGTAACTACAACTGCTCATTCCTCAAAAGAAATTAATCCAAGATGACTGCTGTGATATCACAGTTCCTCCAGGACTCTTAAAATGTCTGCATTAACTCCTTGATGATATAGTAACACTGTAAATAGTCTCGTAACAGTTGAGAACATGAACTACACACTTGGTATATTTACAAAGAACTGCAAATGAGTAAGTGCTAAAGTTCAATGAAGGAAGCTACTTATAGTATCTCAGAGGAAATGTGGAGAGCTATCATTGAGCAGCTTCAATATTTTTTAGTGTTATTCTTGGCACAACAGACCGAGAAGAATATCCCACATATGTGTGTTAGATCAATAGAAGTAAACTGTATTGGACTGTGCTCTCAATGGTACACTAAGGATATACAGTATGACTTTTGGAGTATTTAGATTCTATCCCTCTACATATTATCTTTCTTACCAGAGAAAGACACATAGTTCATATTCATAAATAAAAGTGAATCTAATCATACTGAATATTCACAAGGACAAATATATGGTAAAGCAGTTCATAGGAAAATGATGAAAAATGGAATCCTGTGCCTTTTGATATAATTTTAACATCAAATCTCTTGTTTGTTTTTTAAAGAAAGCCCATATTTTGTTTTCCTAAACAATTTATATTTTCTTTATGCTTACATTTTGCAGGCTGATTTTACAAACATAAAAACAAAATGATTAAGTCCTGCCAGAATATAATATTCTTAAAATAATAATAGTACCCAGAAAAAATATGTAGTTTTATAGATTGTACTGCATATATTTATTTTGCAAAGTCCTGAAAAGGATCAAATGTTTTTGAAGGTAATAGGGTAAGGTTGTGCTTTGAGCCTATTGATAGCAATTAATTTTTCATAAAATAAATTACATAAACTAAATCAATATTAGATATTTACTTCCTAAAATAATATTCTCGAAGAGAACTACATAAGAGCTAGGTATTGTAGTAAATATGTATTTTATTGTAAAATATGAAGCCTTACCCTGAATCTCTGAACTTGAAAGCCCTGTTTTTCTGTCATTTTAAGAAAGTGACTGAAGTTGAACTCATCAAGCAGAATATACACGGCAATCCCTCTGGTAGATGCCTCTACAGTTTCTCTGAAGATATCCACATCTGTAAACATATCCATAATTATGGCAATGACCTGTTAAAAAAAAAGAAGAGAAACTACTATAATAATTTAATGTATAAATAGTGTATAAATAGTACTCCTTCATAAGCTCAAAATATATAACATTTTGCATAATGCATCTAATGAATTAGTACTCTCTACATGCCAAAAAGCTCTAAGGTTGCTTTTTTTCCATCCAGAATAGTTAACATGGTGCAATTTTTAAGATACTTTGATCCTATCTTTAAGAAAGTACAGTAGAGGCTATATGCTTACGTTTTCATTGGGTAGGTGACCACTTGCACGACACATTATTTACATACATCAAAGTTTGCCAAAAGGCTGATACAGTGCTTGTGCAGAAAAACATACACAAAAACAGTGAAAGCATACTGTAGTTTGGCTATGGAAAGAAAGACAATGGTATTGTTACTGTAAAAGGCTCTCATTAGTCTTCATCTGTAATACTGTTCTCAGTTTTGGCCATCTGATATAGGAAGAATGCCCCCACCCCAAGACTGTGGGAGGCAATAAGGGTGACTCTAGGTTTCATCAGACGGGCCTACTCAGCACTTTTAGCAGATGAAACTCCCACATAATTCAGTAAGGGTCTGGTTGTGTAAGGACTAAGAAATGCTGAATAGAGACCCTTGTTAGGCTTACCATACTGAAAAATAGTAGCAGCAAAGAATCCTGTGGCACCTTATAGACTAACAGACGTTTTGCAGCATGAGCTTTCGTGGGTGAATACCCACTTCTTCGGATGCAAGAAGAAGTGGGTATTCACCCACAAAAGCTCATGCTGCAAAACGTCTGTTAGTCTATAAGGTGCCACAGGATTCTTTGCTGCTTCTACAGAACCAGACTAACACGGCTACCCCTCTGATACTTGAAAAATAGCAGATACTTCTGAATAAGGAAATACAATACCTATTGGTTTGAAGATATTCGACCAACTGTGATCATTGGTGATTTTAGAAAAAATAATATTGAAGTGAGAAAGAGAGGTAGAGAGACAGAATATATGAGTAGCTGTGAGAGAAACTTTTAACCTTTACAGATAATCTCCCAAATCCATTATATTCTTAATAAAAAGGTTGTACCACATCACTCATAAAAATGACCAAATTCTGCTCTTGTGTGTGGAAACCTTTCACAGTGCTCAAAGATACTAAGTTTGCTTTACCACAGTCACTAATTTTATTGGACCATCTGTACTTATGATTTCTAATGTTGTAATTGCTATATTACATCCCTTAGTCTTATCCTAGAACGGAGGACTGAGATATTCAGCTTATTCATAAAGTTGGTGAAGCCATGTCATACACATCCAGGCCAGAGTTAATTATTTCTCCAGTGAGTCATCTTCATTACCTTTAAGAGTTTGCTTAGAATTATAAGAATCACTCATAGCAAATATCTAAATGTAACAATGGAAAGATTAATGGCTTCCTGAAATATGATCTAAAGCAAAACCAAGTCATCAAGAAACATGAGCGAACCATTAAGGAAAATGGCTTTGGGGAGGCCAGAAGATGTGAAACACATTACAGGCCAAGTTAACACCCTGTCTTTAAGTGCTTAGCAGTTGAAATGCTCCTATAAATTACATGGGATGGAGAGCGGTCAATAGCCAGGAATCATGCTGTACCTCTTTCAAAAATTTTAGATTTCATACCATTCCCATTGTAATTCTCTTTGTAATCAATGTTAGTTCCTTTTTTTTATTAAAGCAAAACAGTATTAAGCGAAGCTGTACTATACTGTGATACTGCATGTGGATAGCCTAAAGCTTCTGACAGCTGAAAACTCATACAATCTCTAGTTTTGAGAATGTGTGCACTGAAGAAAGGGTTTAACAGAGGGCATGGCCTTACAATATCCATGTTTTTAGTCTCTGTAGATTGTGGGACATCGTGGTAAAGAGCCAGCCCTACCATGTCTTCTTCCCTGTCCTGCCCATGCCTTCCTGGCAGCATAATTGTCTCAGACACCATTGGTTCCTCTAATGAGGCTGTCAGCTTCCTCATCTTGGAGTGGGTAAATGCCACACGACAGAAGTTAAGGCTGCAAGGATTTCCCCAAGAAAATATATCAATACAGAGTTGTTGGATCCTATCACTCCTCCTCTATAGACCAGCAGCCCGCTAAGCCCATGAAGCCTCAACTATGCAGAGGCTTCAGCAAACTATGGGAATGCAATCCTTTGGATATTATAGTACAAACAGGAGTATACTGAAGAGAACAGAGAGGTTATATTACCGCTGTACACGTCACTTGTGAGAGCACGTCTGTGTCCATTTCTGGTGCCCACATTTAAAAAAAAAAAGGATGTTGAAAAGTAGAGAATTTAGAGAAGACCTACAACAAGTATCTGAGGTTTGGAAAGCCTTCCTTACAGTAAGAGGCTTAAGGAACTCGACCTACTTAGATTATTGAAGGGAAATATAAAGGGTGACTAAAAACATCACAACTATTTACTGTAGGGAGATGATATCAGATGGCTCTTTAATTTAGCAGCCAGGGGCATAACACGATCCCGTGGCTGGAAGTGGGAACTTGCCAAATTCAAACAGCAAATAAGAAGCTCATTTTTAACAATGAGGATAATAAAGCATTTGAGCAACTTACCAAGTCGTGGTTTCTCCATTACGTGAAATCTTTAAATCAAGATTGGATATCTTCTAAAAAAAATGCTCTTGTTCAATCATAGGTTATTGGGTTTGACACCGGATTTACTGGCTGAAAATCTATGCCGTGTTATGCAGGTCAGACTACCAGAGATTCATAGATTCAAAGACTCCAAGGCTAGAAGGGAGCGCTGTGATTAAATCTGACCTCCTGTATAACACAGGCCACAGAACTTCCCCAAAATAATTTCTAGAGCAGATCTGTTAGTAAAACATCCAATCTTGATTTAAAAAATGCCAGTGATGGAGAAATCCATCACAACCATTGGTAAACTGTTCTAATGGTTAATTACCCTCACTGTTAAAAATGTATGCCTTATTCCAGCCTCAATTTGTCTAGCTTCAACTAGACATTGGATTGGATTATACCTTTCTTTGCCACACTGAAGAGCCAATTAGCAAATACAGTGTAGTCACATCTTACGTGGGGGTTAGGTTCTAAAGTCAGCACGTAAGGCGAAAATTGCGTATAGTCAAAATTACCCTTGAAAACCCCTTAAATCGCCCATAAAGTACAGTATACTGTACATGGTTTTGTGTATACAAACCTGTATATTAATATGTATAAATGTATAATGTATACATTAATGTACAGTATATAATAAAGAGTACATATGCAAAATATAATTTTACAGTACTGTATTTTTAATTACAGGTGGTAATTACAGGGGGTCATCAGGGCTTGATGTTGATCCAGGAGACAGAGGTGACGGAGAGCTTGGGTGACGAAGAGTGAGTCGTAGATGAAGTGGTTGGCTCTGGTTCAGCTCGAGAAGTTGATTGCGTAGGCTCATCTGCTGCTGGTTGTTTTTCCTTGATCGGCAACTGTCCCTGTTGTCTCTTGAGCTGCTCAAACACTTCTTGGTACGGTCTCAAATTGTCCATAATACTATGTGTGATTTTGAGGCTTCGTTCCATAGAGGGATCATATTCAGAAATTAAATCATTCAAGTGTTTTGCTGCTTGGAACACTTCAGCAAATTTATGAAGATTCCAACTTGCTGGCTCTTCCTGTTCATCGTCATCATCTTCGTCTTCTGTAGATGATTTTATCAGTTCCTCTAACTTTTTGTTAGTCAATGTTTCTCTATGGCTCTCAATTAATTCTTCAATTTCTTCCTCAAGGATGTTGATGAAGCCATCACCACCCACTTGCCTGGCCACCTGAACAATGCATTTAATTTCTTTGTCAATGGTCGGGAAATCCTTAAAATCATTCACACATTCTTTCCATAGGTTTCGCCAACATGCATTACATAAGAACATAAGAAAGGCCGTACCGGGTCAGACCAAAGGTCCATCTAGCCCAGTATCTGTCTACCGACAGTGGCCAATGCCAGGTGCCCCTGAGGGAGTGAACCTAACAGGCAATGATCAAATGATCTCTCTCCTGCCATCCATCTCCATCCTCTGACGAACAGAGGCTAGGGACACCATTCTTACCCATCCTGGCTAATAGCCATTTATGGACTTAGCCACCATGAATTTATCCAGTCCCCTTTTAAACATTGTTATAGTCCTAGCCTTCACAACCTCCTCAGGTAAGGAGTTCCACAAGTTGACTGTGCGCTGCGTGAAGAAGAACTTCCTTTTATTTGTTTTAAACCTGCTGCCTATTAATTTCATTTGGTGACCCCTAGTTCTTGTATTATGTGAATAAGTAAATAACTTTTCCTTATCCACTTTCTCAACATCACTCATGATTTTATATACCTCTATCATGTCCCCCCTTAGTCTTCTCTTTTCCAAACTGAAGAGTCCTAGCCTCTTTAATCTTTCCTCATATGGGACCTTCTCTAAACCCCTAATCATTTTAGTTGCTCTTTCTGAACCTTTTCTAGTGCTAGAATATCTTTTTTGAGGTGAGGAGACCACATCTGTACACAGTATTCGAGATGTGGGCGTACCATGGATTTATATAAGGGCAATAATATATTCTCAGTCTTATTCTCTATCCCCTTTTAATGATTCCTAACATCCTGTTTGCTTTTTGACCGCCTCTGCACACTGCGTGACATCTTCAGAGAACTATCCACGATAACTCCAAGATCTTTTCCTGACTCGTTGTAGCTAAATTAGCCCCCATCATGTTGTATGTATAGTTGGGGTTATTTTTCCAATGTGCATTACTTTACATTTATCCACATTAAATTTCATTTGCCATTTTGTTGCCCAATCACTTAGTTTTGTGAGATCTTTTGAAGTTCTTCACAATCTGCTTTGGTCTTAACTATCTTGAGTAGTTTAGTATCATCTGCAAACTTTGCCACCTCACTGTTTACCCTTTCTCCAGATCATTTATGAATAAATTGAATAGGATTGGTCCTAGGACTGACCCTTGGGGAACACCACTAGTTACCCTCTCCATTCTGAGAATTTACCATTAATTCCTACCCTTTGTTCCCTGTCCTTTAACCAGTTCTCAATCCATGAAAGGACCTTTCCTTTTATCCCATGACAGCTTAATTTACGTAAGAGCCTTTGGTGAGGACCTTGTCAAAGGCTTTCTGGAAATCTAAGTACACTATGTCCACCGGATCCCCTTGTCCACATGTTTGTTGACCCCTTCAAAGAACTCTAATAGATTAGTAAGACACGATTTCCTTTACAGAAACCATGTTGACTATTGCTCAAGAGTTTATGTTTTTCTATGTGTCTGACAATTTTATTCTTTACTATTGTTTCAACTAATTTGCCCGGTACCGACGTTAGACTTACCGGTCTGTAATTGCCGGGATCACCCCTAGAGCCCTTTTTAAATATTGGCGTTACATTAGCTAACTTCCAGTCATTGGGTACGAAGCCGATTTAAAGGACAGGTTACAAACCTTAGTTAATAGTTCCAACTTCACATTTGAGTTCTTTCAGAACTCTTGGGTGAATGCCATCTGGTCCCGTGACTTGTTAATGTTGAGTTTATCAATTAATTCCAAAACCTCCTCTACTGATACTTCAATTTGTGACAGTTCCTCAGATTTGTCACCTACAAAAGCCAGCTCAGGTTTGGGGATCTCCCTAACATCCTCAGCCGTGAAGACTGAGGCAAAGAATCCATTTAGTTTCTCCGCAATGACTTTATCATCTTTAAGCGCTCCTGTTGTATTTTCATCGTCAAGGGGCCCCACTGGTTGTTTAGGTGGCTTCCTGCTTCTGATGTACTTAAAAAACATTTTGTTATTACCTTTGGAGTTTTTGGCTAGCTGTTCTTCAAACTCCTCTTTGGCTTTTGTTATTACACTCTTGCACTTAAGTTGGCAGCGTTTGTGCTCCTTTCTATTTGCCTCACTAGGATTTGACTTCCACTTTTAAAGGAAGTCTTTTATCTTTCACTGCTTCTTTTACATGGTGGTTAAGCCACGGTGGCTCTTTTTAGTTCTTTTACAGTTTTTCTTAATTTGGGGTATACATTGAAGTTGGGCCTCTATTATGGTGTCTTTAAAAGGGCCCACGCAACTTGCAGGGATTTCACTTTAGTCAATGTACCTTTTAACGTTTGTCTAACTAACCCCCTCATTTTTGTATAGTTCCCCCTTTTGAAATTAAAGGCCACAGTGGTGGGCAGTTGGGATGTTCTTCCCACCACAGGGATGTTGAATGCTATTGTATTATGGTCACTATTTCCAAGCGGTCCTGCTATAGTTACCTCTTGGACCAGCTCCTGCGCTCCACTCAGGATTAAATCTAGAGTCGCCTCGCCCCTTGTGGGTTCCTCGCACCAGCTGCTCCATGAAGCAGTCATTTAAAGTATCGAGAAATTTTATCTCTGCATTTCGTCCTGAAGTGAAATGTTCCCAGTCAATATGGGGATAATTGAAATCCCCCACTATTATTGGGTTCTTAATTTTGATAGCCTCTCTAATTTCCCTTAGCATTTCATCATCACTATTACTGTCCTGGTCAGGTGGTCGATAATAGATCCCTAATGTTATATTTTTACTAGAACATGAAATTTCTATCCATAGAGACTCTATGGAACCTGTGGATTCGCTTAAGATTTTTACTTCATTTGAATCTACACTTTCTTTAACATATAGTGCCACTCCTCCCCCTGCACGGCCTGTTCTGTCCTTCCGATATATTTTGTACCCGGAATGATTGTGTCCCATTGATTGCTCTCAGTCCACCAGGTTTCTGTGATGCCTATTATATCAATATCCTCCTTTATCACAAGGCACTCTAGTTCACCCATCTTATTATTTAGACTTCTGGCATTTGTGTACAAGCACTTTAAAAACTTGTCCCTGTTTATTAGCCTGCCTTTTCTGATGTGCCAGATTCTTTTTATGTGACTGTTCATCATCTGATCCGGCCCTTACATTATATTTCTCATTCCTCTGCTCCTGACTATAACCTGGAGATTCTCTATCATCAGACTCTCCCCTAAGAGAAGTCTGTGTCCGATCCACACGCTTCTCTGCAGCAGTCGGCTTTCCCCCATCACCTAGTTTAAAAACTGCTCTACAACCTTTTTAATGTTTAGCGCCAGCAGTCTGGTTCCACTTTGGTTTAGGTGGAGCCCATCTCTCCTGTATAGGCTCCTCCCATCCCAGAAGTTTCCCCAGTTCCTAATGAACGTGAACCCCTCCTCTCTACACCATCGTCTCATCCACGCATTGAGACTCTGAAGCTCTGCCTGCCTACCTGGCCCTGCGCGTGAAACTGGGAGCATTTCTGAAAATGCCACCATTGACTGTTTCAGGCTTGATTGCATCCATTGCCTGTATAATATAAGTGATGCAATTGACAATGTTGAAGGATTTCCAACACTCCATCACATTAAGAGTGGGATCAGCATCCATAGCGCTATGTAGCCGTGAGAATGTAAGCCTCGTGTATGCAGCCTTGAAACAGCAAATCATGTCTTGTTTGAGAGGTTGAAGGTGGTATTGTGGGGGAGAAAGATGACTTCAATGTTGTTATGTGAAAACCAGAGCGCTTCAGGGTGGCCAGGAGCATTGTCTATGATCAGCAACACTTTAAAGTCAAGTCCCTTCTCTTCAAGGTACCGCTTGACCTCCGGAATGAAACACTTGTGGAACCAATCCAGAAATAATGCTGCTGTCACCCAAGTCTTTTTATTTGATTGCCAGAACACAGGCAGGAGATTTTTGTTCTTGCCTTTTCGGGCACAGGGATTTGCAGCCTCGTAGAGTAAGCCCGGCTTTATTAAATGCCCAGCCACATTGCCACAAAACAACACAGTCACACGGTCTTTAGTTGCTTTGAAGCCAGGGGCTTGTCTTTCTGATTTCAAAATGTAAGTGCAGTTGGGCATTTTTTTCCATAAGAGCCCAGTCTCATCAGCATAAAAACTTGTTCCAGAAGATAGCCCTTTTCTTCCATGATTTTCTTTAATTGTTCGGGGTAGGCTTTTGCTGCCTCTTCATTGGCAGATGCAACTTCACCAGTAGTCTGCACGTTTTTGAGGTTGAAGAGGTTCCTAAAACTGTTAAGCCAACCTTGGCTGGCTTTGAATTCCTTCTCATGAGAAGGCTGTCCCTCTTCAGCAGGGGGTTTGGACAGTGCATAGAGGCTAAGAGCCTTTTCTCGCAACGTGTTGCCATCGATAGGCACATGTTTACGGTTTATGTCTTCAAGCCATAAGTTTAATGCCTTTTCAGCCTTCACTAAAGTCTTATCACACACCTGGCTCGTCGCCTTAGCAGTTACTGGAGCACTTGATGCCACGGCTTGACGAATTTCTCTCTCTAGAATCTTGATGGCATGGATGCTAAATTCGTTGTGGCCATATTTACGCACCACATTGGAGACCAATATACCATCTCTCAATAAGTCCAACACAGCCAGTTTTTCCTCCAGCATTGGAAGAGATCGCCGTTTCTTCGGTTGAGCACCAGATGAAGTAGTTGGCTTGCATTTAGGAGCTATGTTGTACGAAAAATACATACCTTTAAACACTAGAATCACACTCAGCACGGCGAGATGCTCACACTATGAGAGGCACGCAGGAACTGAGACAACTGAGGGAACTGAAGATTCACGACTCCCATCTCACGCTCACTCCAGGGCATACACTCATTGGGTGGAATCGCCGGCACTATTTACAGGTATCTTGTTGTTTTTCTTTTTCTTTTTGCCAAGCGCGTATAGTTGAATTTGCGTAAGTTAAATGTGTGTATGATGGCGACTCACCTGTATTTGTTCCCCACCATGGATGGCACATAATGGAGGCTTGGGGAGGCTAAACCTCACATCATGGGAGGGTGGGGGGTGGGGAAGGGCAGTGGTGAATTACCACACGGGCCCACGGACCTGTGCCCAGGTGCCCCGGCCAATTTGTGGCTGCCAGAAAAAATGTCCCCCCATTATCCTCCCTCTGGTGGCCCTGACCGAGCTCTCAGCCCTCTCCCTCAGAGCAATGAGTGGGAGTGTGGCCTCATCCGGAAGAGGCAGGGCCTTCGCCAGAAGAGGCAGGGTTGGGGCTAGCCTCCCTGAGGGGAAGATTTACTCCCCCACCCATGTTCCCCATATCGGTACTTATAGACTGTGATCAAGTCTCTTTGTTAAACTAAACAGACTGAGTTCCTTGACTCTAACACTATAAGCCACGTTTCTAATCCTTTAATCATTCTCATGGCTCTTCTTTGAACCCTCTCCTGTTTATCAACATCCTTCTTGAATTGTGAACACCAGAACTGGACACAGTACTCCAGCAAGTTCCAAATACAGAGGTGAAGTGACCTCTCTACTCCTACAAGATTACCCTGTTTATCCACCCAAGGATCATATTATTCTTTTTGGCCACAGCTTCCTACTGGGAGCTGATGTTCAGCTGATTATCCACCACAATCCCAAAATCTTTTTCAGAATCACTGCTTCCCTGAATGGGTGCCCCCATCTATCCTGTAAGTAATGCCTCCTTTCTTTGTTCCTAGATGTATATATTTACATACATTAAAAGGCATATTATTTGCTTGCACCCAGCTTACCAAGTGATCCAGATTTCTGTGTGTCAGTGACCTGGCTTCTTCATGATTTACCACTCCCCCAGTTTTGTGTAATCTGAAAACTTCATCAGTGATGATTTTGTGTTTTCTTCCAGGTCACTGATAAAAATGTTAAACAGAATAGGGTCAGGAACCAATCCCTGAGACACCCCACTAGCAACACACCTGCTCAATGATGATTCCCTATTTACAATTACATTTTGAGATGTAATGGTCTTGTCTGGCTTCAGATCTATTAATATTCCTTGAATTTCTGGTTCTTTGCACTCAGGGGCCCGCCTCCACACAGGAGGTACAGTTTTGTTATTTAATTAGAGATTAAGACTTGGCAAAAACACTGAGGATTACACATTTAATTAGTATGTTAATTTGTTTGAAGCTCTACTGATAGCATTAGCAGCTTTATTTATATTCTTCATCAGTTTCAAAGTACTGAATTTATTGTTGTGTTTTAAATTGTTTTTAAAAGCTCATCTGCAGAAATAATTTCTATGCTAATAGTAGTAGCAAGAAGTCACAAAACAGTGAGATCTACTAAGGGAGAGGGCAGAGGAAGAAGTGATACAAATTCAAAACATATACAGCAAGTCATAAAATTGTTCGTTGCACAAATGCTGTACAGAACAATGTTATTTTCGGTTAATTGTTACATAGCCTGTTGTAAAGGAATTCCCCATAATCTGAGTACTTGAAAGTATACTGCAGTGTTTACCTATAAACTGTCTTTGTTCTTTTTGAAACACTTTATAATCCTTGAAAACAGAAGTCTCTTCTGAAACAAATAGTTATGTTCATTTTGTAAAATGTACAAAGGTTATTCAAATTTTACAATAGATACTGAACGGTTTAAACGGTACTTTCAAGCCAAACTGCCAGAATCTTATGACTCCAGCAGAAATCTTTACACAACTTTTCAAAATTGTTATCACGCAGCAATAAAAGTGACCTTGAACTGAAACAACCAAGCATTCTTCACTGTCAGAGGAGGAAGGAAGTTGGCTGGGTAAGCAAAACTGCTCACAGAGAAAATAGAAAATTGAACGGCTCTCACTGATTTAGGGTTAGATAGTAACAGCTGAAGATGACTACTCCTATAATTTATGTTTATTTTCTTCCCTAGTATTCAAATTAAAAAGTCTATATTTGTTAAAGATTAGGCATACAAATGTACCCGCTCCCACACATTTGCTACTGTCTTCTATATTTTCTAAATGGTGCATGGGTTTTCAATAGGTAAGGCCAAACTGGATCTCAGTTACAGCATTACAAATATGTAACTCCACTGAAGTCAATAGGCTCAAAAATTTTCCCATTTAAACAGTTTTCATTGACTTTACAGAAGGTACCATCAGACCCATGTTTTATAATCTACATTTACATCAGTGAAAGAAACAGAGCAGAATTAGACTCACAGTACCTAAGTAAAATGTCATGTTACTTAAAAAATTTGGATAAGTTTAAATAAGTTTTTAATTATAAGAAAAAATATTTTTGCTGAATAGTGCTTTGGTTTTAGGTAATGAAATGAAATATATCACCTTAAAGCAAAATAAATGTCTTTAAAGTGACAGTATCTGGACACAGTATTTCAAATGAAGGTCTGGTCTACACTACAAGTCAACCTAATTCCGTAAGTGTCTACGCTACAAGGTTGCTCCTGCCGATGTATGTGACCCACTACACCAACCTACTAACTCCACCTCTGCAAGAGGAGTAGGGCTTATATTGATGTAGTTAGGGCAACTCAGTGTCCCTGTAGACACGGTTACTTACATCGCCTGATGGCTTTCAGCCCTGTGCCAGGTTCACAGCTTGAGATCTCCACCCCGGGGCTGACAGCCCAAGATGTCATTCCCATGGGAGGCTCACCGTTGGAGCCCCCTGTGCCACTGCAGTGCTGTAAATGTAGAGAAGCTCTCAGTACCATAAAAGTCCCAGAACATGTTAATAAATGATTCACAGCTCTCTCCAGTAAAAAACAAAATGCATTTCTCGGATAACGGTTTGAATATAGGAAATGATGTCTTCCTACATAATATATATTCCCATTGTTAAGATTTAAAATCTCTCTGACAAGTGCCAATCGTAAAGAAAGACAGATATGTGCATGTTTTGAAGGTTAAAATAGCAATGTTTTTTATTAAAATAACCATACAAAATTAAACTTAACACCTGGCAGGCAATCCTTGCCTAACTTGACCCATTTGTATTGTTCCTCTGCACTGTCATTTGACCCCTGTTAGTCAGCTGATGACTGTAACCCATGCTGTGGCCTAATTCAGTTGATCTACATGCATTGGGATCAGCCTTGGATATTGGTATATTGGGCCGAGCTGCACTCCTCTTACTTGATGAAAATGGTTAAGGCCTTACTAAATACACACTGTTAAGAGGTCCATGTGAAATGAGATGCACAGTCCAGTTCTTAGTGTGTAAAGTAATCATATCACCAAAAAAGATCCCACTAGCATAACTGATAATAATTAGCTGTTAGTCTCAAAAATAGGTTAAAAAAAAAGCCAGGATAAAAATTTGTAAGCATTCCCCCCTCCCTCCTTTTTTAAGGTACTGAAATTAATGAAACTGTCATTGAAATGGCAAAAATTGAAAATTTTGAAGATGCCTTAGGTTTAATGGACACAGAATCTAAATCCTGTCATTCAGCTAGTCATTCAAGGTTAGGGGTTGAGACACATTAGTAGGGTTCGGCGTAGCAGCTTTTACTGCCCTGCTGGATCCATTCTGTAAATAACCGATGACTTCACTCTCCTGGACTGTTCATCCAACTCCGCACATCTCATCACTGCTGAATGTGCGAAGCTAAAGCTGACTCTTACAAAATACAGAATCAATGACCATAAACTACAGATTAAAACTGGGAGACCCAGAGTGCAGAGGAATTATTGTGCAACCAATGTGACTAGGATTTAGATATAGAGAAATTCTCTACTGTCCAAGACACATTTGAGAAAGATATTTCATTGAATTATTAGAAACGCTAAAATACTTTCTATAAAAATAGAGAAAAAATATTGCATTACCCCTGGTGGAAAGGAAAGATATAGCAGAAATAGCACCAGCCAAATTTGACAAGGATATGGGATAAAATCTCAAACATAGTAAGAAGATCTGACCTCCAAATTGTATCTGCCTTTCAAATAATTGAGGGGCTCTGTCATTTTCTCACTTTGGCAGCACTTCCGCAGCTCAACATGCCAATAAAGCACTACTGAAATGAACTGTGCTCTTCTACGGCCTGCATTACAATATTACAATAAATGAGGAGAGGACCAAGATTAGCCCATTCACAAATGTAATTACGGTATTACAGCTCTATTCTCACTAGTGCAGCTCTATTCTGAATAGTGACTGTAAAAATGGCCTTATGTAGTTCCATGTTGACTATCTCTCTATGATTCTGGACCAAATCTGTTTGGTTTACAAAAAAAAGGGGGGGGGGGTTCTATTTTAGCTGCCAGCCCTGCTAACTCAGCTCTGAAAATTAAGCAAGATTCTTTCCAACTTGTGCATTATTCATGGCAATAAAGGTTCTACAGGCTAAATTAGACCACACCATGTCTTATAAATACCTGTTCAAACCTATTCCCTTTCTAGGGAAAATATGCTGTTTTGCAAATATTTAAAAAAAAAACTGTACAGCTGTTTCACAGAAAAGCCTACCACTTCTATGCTCTGGAGTAGGGATGTGAAATTGTTGCGGGGGGACTGCACTGGTGTCAGGGATATGTCTTTTTCTTTCTGCAAACCCCTTCCTCATTCACTTATACACCCTCCAACTTCTGCAACAAATAAGGGAGGAGTCCTACAAAGAACAGTCTCCTTCACTATACAACCCTGATTCATTCCCAGGGCACTGTCCCTCCTGTGCCATGAATGAGGCAGAGGTCTTACAGAAAGAATAATATGTGACCATGTAATTAAAGAACATCGTAATGCACAGGTGGCAAGAGGGCCAAATTAAGGTTGCACAGGCAACTGTAAATATGACGTTTCCTAACTTTTGAGTGCTTGACTCTGCAAGCTAAATAAAATTATCTTAATGTAGTAGGATCTTTATGTAATTTTTTTTTTAGGAAACACTAAACCAATTTATTATGCCCAACTATAACAGTGCCCCCATCATGAATGATGAGCAGGATGTGAACCTTGAGCCTTCAGCACCACAGCAGACTGCTGCTACTGGAGGTACTGGACTAACTACACAAACTAGCAGCACAAGAAGGCTGCTATTCCAGAGAGTACATGAGTCACTGGGATCACGTGTTCAATCTGGAGGATCGTCAAGAGGGGCCTGGCCTGAGTATCTTTGCCCCCAGGAATCAGAGAAACTCCTGTCCCATGCAGCACTTCCAGAAGGGTAGATGGGATGTGGAGGTCCCATGCTAGGTTCAGGTGATGAGATATGGGGAAAGCTCAGCCCCTTACCCCGATTGCTACAGTTGATCAAGTAGCTCCTAGATATTCCTAATGCAGCGTGTGCTACTGCTGCTGCTTTGGTGACACTGGGAGACAGCAGAATTTATTCAGCTCTTCAGAATGTTCTGATTCAGTTGCTATTTTGACAGGCTGCCAAAGTTTTCCTACATACAACAGAAATTAAGTCGCAATTATAATTCAGCTAAGCCAAAATGGAATTACATAGGACAAAGACAAGTTAGGAACAATAAATAAATGGATTGTTACCAGCTCCCCCTAAAATATGTTAATGTTTGTGTTATGAGTATACAGTACCAAAATGTATAGGATGTGTCATCTGCTTGAATCAGTGTTATGAGAACCTTATATTTTATTTTAAATTTGTATTTTTATACATAAGATTTTGTATTTTAATTTAGAGACTGTTCAAAATGCATAATTATACACATCCACACTATAAATTTTGATAATTTCCTCAAAGGATCCCTAGTAGTTACAGCATGCTATGCAGTAATCTCTTACCACATTTCAACTTTGAAGTTGCTAAAAGTACCACTAACAAAGCTGTACCACTTTTTGATTAGTTTAGCACATTTATTTCATTGTTGATATAATGTTGCCGTGATGTTTTTCAGAGTTTGAAGGCTGCTGTTTCACATGCTGACTCTTCTTATACATGACAAAATGCATCAATGATTCATCAGTGCAAGGACATTGAAAAGGCTTTTAAAGCACATTAATAAAATACTTTTAAAGCACATTAATAAACTTTGAAGTTGCTAAGAGTACCGCTAACAGAGCTGTACCACTAACAAACAAGCAACCTCAACAGCTGATACAAAAGCACAGGGCAGTTGGATTTTTAGTTCATTATGTGCTTTTCAGCTAAAAAGATTGAAAGCTTTGGCATTTATTTACCTCCTCCCCTTCAGTTCACACCTCTAGTTGATCTGTTGGTCATTACATAAAATTTGCAGGTGTTCCTTTGTTGTTCTCTTTTGGACAACTTGTTATTAACCTTTCAGATTTGAGTTTGACATATTAATTCAAATTACCTATTCCCAGTTAATGTTATTTTTTTAAAAAGCAGACTTTAGTGAAAGAGATTATGCTATTAAAATAAAAAACAATTAGAATAATACTGTATTACTATAATATAGACCCCAATCTTAGAAATACTTATGCATCTGCTCAACTTTACTCCTGTGTTGTTCCTATTGATTTAATTGAGACTTCTCAGGACAGGGAAGTTAAGCACACATGTGTTGCCAGGGTGAGGGCTGTAGCCCTTGTTTCAACTTGAAATGGTGCATCTAACTTTAAAGATGTGAATAGCCCCACTGAAGTCAACAAGGCTTTTAGCTCTTATGCTTAAAGGTAAGAATGTGCTTATGTACCTTGCTGAACTGGGTCCACAGTTCTCAATTTCCCCAGCACTTTGGAGGACAGGATTAGAATTCAAAATGACCTTGACAAATTGGAGAATTGGTCTGAAATCAACATAATGAAATTCAATAAAGACAAATGCAAAGTACTTTACTTAGGAAGGAAAAATTAAATGCACAACTACATAATGGGCTATGCGGGAGTATTGCTGAAAAGGATCTGGGGGTTATAGAGGATCATAAACTGAATGAGAGTCAAATAATGTGATGCATTTGCAAAAAAAGATTAATACCATTCTGGCAGGTATTAACAGCAGTGTCATATGTAAGACATGGGAGGTAATTATCCTGTTCTACTCAGCAGTGGGGAGGTCTCAGCTGGACCAATTCTGGTCACCACACTTTACAAAAGATGTGGACAAACTGGAGAGAGCCCAGAGGAGAGCAATAAAAATGATCAAAGGTTAGAAAACCTGACCCATGGGCGGCAGGTAAACATGCCCTTGGGGGAGGCTAGCCCAGAGCACACCACCCCCACAAACTCCCCGCGGCTGCTGATCCCCCCTTCCCTGACCTCTACGCATCCCCAACGCTGGGTGGGCGGGTGGGCAGCACGGCTGGAGCACCCTCAGGTCCAGTGTGATCCTAGCGCCAGAAGGACAGGTGGCCTGGCATGGTCTTGTGCACCCCAACCCCCAGCCTGCTTGCCCCAGCCTCTTGGCCACAGAAGGGAACAGCAGGCAGGAGGGGCCCTGGTGGAGTGTGGGCGGGGCCACATTAGGCTGTCTGGGGAGCCATGGCCTCCCCTGCCTACGATACTTGCCACCCATGACCTGACCTACAAGCAAATGGGCATGGTTAGTCTTGAGAAAAGAAAACTGAGGGGGGGACCTGATAACAGTCTTCAAATATGTTAAAGGCTGTTACAGAGAAGATGGGGATCAGTTATTTTCCATGTCCACTGAAAGTAGGACAAGCAGTAATGCACTTAAATCTGCAGCAAGGGAGATTTAAGTTAAATATTAGGAAAATTTTTCCAACTATAAGGGTAGTTAGGCTCTGATAATAGGCTTCCAAAGGAGGGTGTGGAATCCCCATCACTTGAGTTTTTTAAGAAGAAGTTTGACAAACTCCTGTTAAGGATGATCTAGGTATACTTGGTTCAGCGTCCGCTCAGAGGGCTGGATTTCACAACTTCTCGAGGTCTTTTCTAGCCCTACGTTTCTATGAGTCTGAGATTTACTGCTAAGAGCAGTAAAGGGACTTATCTTTGAGCTTTCATTTAATAGAATTTCTTTTGTAAGAATGCTCCTGCTCCTTATTTTAATTCGTATAGTTGTCTACAAAGGTTTATTTTCCTGATCTATCTTGAATATCGTTTTCTAACCATATATTTTACATCAGATTCTCTCAACCCACAGAAGAACCTGCACAACCTAATAGAGATTCGATAGTAGTTTGCTTACCTGTAGTTTGGACCCCTGTTGAGACACATTCAAAGGTAGAAGTGATTATAGAAGCCAATATTAGTACAGCTCCTGTTGGAGCTGGGTTGTTCAAGACCAGGTTGGGGGTGGGCATGGTGACGATTGGCAGTGCAGATGTCTGGAGCCTTTATTTACCAGTTCTCACTAGGAGATCATCCTGAGAACATGTGTGTATATGTGTGCGTGCATGGGGCAGTGACAAGTGGAGCAAACAGAAGAATTCAAAGGATAATCAGGGAACTGAAACTCCTGGAGTTTCTGCTCCTCTATTTGGTTATTCCCAGTAGGGGAAAATGGGACTCTAAATGCAAAGTTATCCTTTCAGATCCACATAGCTCTGAGGGAGGAATTTCACTATATTTTTTTCCCTATAAAACCTATCATATAATTTAAAAAATAATCTGTATTTTATTAATGTGCTTTAAAAGCCTTTTCAATATCCTTGCACTGATAAATCATTGATGCATTTTGTCATGTATAAGAAAAGTCAGCATGTGAAACAGCAGCCTTCAAACTCTGAAAAACATCACTGCAACATTATATCAACAATGAAATAAATGTGCTAAAATAATCAACTCCAAAATGTTTCTGCTAATGAATACTTTGCGTGTGAGTGAGGCCAAAGCTCTTCAAAGATTTTCTTTTTTAAAGAAAAAACAAAACAAAAACCTGCTGCCCACCAGAGAGTCAGGCAGAGGATTGGAATTAATGGTCTTTACAAGCTTTCTTCTAAGAAAATTGATTTTGGTGGGGTTTCCACAATGTGGAAGTTGGATGGAGCTTATAAGTGAATCCACACCATTGTTCCTTTCTTTTTCTTTAGAAATGCAGTATGAACATATGGTCAGCGTTTATCATCTATCACACCGGATTACCATATTGAAAATAAGATGCGTAGACAATCACAGTATTAAAGGACATTACTGGATATGAGTTATAGTAATCAAGCAAAGTTCCATTAAACCAGTCAACTTTACAGGTATTTGCTAATTAGATTCATGACAAATTGCAAATTCCCTGTGGTTTAGTACAAAATCAGATTTTGCTGGAAAAAAATGATTCCACAGAACCAGTTTTCCAAATTCAGGAGACTGATTTCTCCCATCATTTGTCATGTAAAAACTGCATACTATTTTTCATCTTTGAGGATATAAAAATAGGTTTTATAGGAAACAAAAGTCTTTTAAATCACATAGGGCAGTATGTGACTTTCATATTATATCAGTGATCTCCCACTGTTACATGATTGGAGGTTTTACTATATACACATAAGCACCCATATCTCCACTCCACTTTATAGAAGTGGAGAAATATTCCAAGAAAAGGCCAAGAGAGGGAAAATCAGTTTTCATTTCCTCTGCAGAGCAAGTATGTCCCTACTTCAAAATCTTTGAATGGCTGAGGGCCCCAGGAAAAAAATTGGGAAAGGAAAGGATGGCAGAACAGCTTATTCTTCATTCTAAAAATACATCTTAGTTAATAATGCTAAGAGCAAACTGATTTTATGGAGCCAAGTCCTCTGCATCTTTTAAAATTCCTATCTTCGCTTTCCTATTAGGAAAGGAACATCAGATTTTGATTACAAGTATTTGCACTGTAAAAAAAGCAAAAGAAATAATATTGAATTATTTAATGGCACTTTTTTCACTGAGCAAACAGATTTTGTCTGTTGGGATGGTTCATCACAATATGATTAAATAAGCAGATTGCTTTTTGTGTTACTTTTGGGGACCAGCAATCTGGGCTCCTCCTATAAGTAAACAATTTGCACACAAAATTAGAACAATCTAAACTACTGTACTTATGCTGCAACTTCTATTAACTAAAAGCTTTTTCCTATAAACCAGTAAGCATGTAGATCAGACATTCCTGTGGAAAAACAAAACTAAATATGTATTACAATGTGCAGAATCCTAAAATCTGACTATACTACAGAATTTAGAGTCAATGGGAGTTTTCCCTGCATAAAGGACTGCATCTTTGGGCAATTTGGTATATATATATAAAAGTTACACTAACCTCCTCAGTGTTCTGTTACCCCCCTTCCCATGCAAAACACAGTTCAGAATTGAGTCTGGTCAGTTTCCAGACTTCCTTAGAGAAATGCATATGGCACAATGGTTCTAAGAACTTCCCAGTACAATTTGGCAGAAAGGTAGTGCAAATATTTTGTTAAAAAAAAAAAAGCAACAACCCCAAATCAGACAATTTTTGCCTCGTTTCAGTTTTTGTTACAAACTTAAATCCAGCCCAGTTCCATCAAAAACTTTGCCAAAGTTTTCAGGTCTTCTGAGCAAGCTCAAGCTGAATTTTGAATACAATTAGACCAAGTTTTTAGCAAACCCCATTCTTCTCTTCTAGCTTCTCATACAAACCACATGAAATAGGCAACTTTGACTGATTGTTACTCTGCTTTTTCAAATGTGAAACTCAAAGTAAAAATCAGGATGAACACATGCGAACTGAAGCAGAATATCATTGCTGAAATGTCTATAAACCAGGACTAGGTTGTTTCTTACATTTCTAGTCATTAGCACCACTTTAAAAATATCTCATTTTTCTGCTATTTTATTTCAAAACACTGCATTTCTCACTTGGCATATTATATTCCTATTTGGGCATCCTATACTTGCTAGTTCCCTGTTACATAACAAAGCTGCTCTAACACACAAACAGACCTGCTTTGCTAGAAATACTGAGGATTGTTAAAGTTTTCCTTTTTCCTTTTGTTTTAAAAACAAATTGCATCTTAATTATAAAGCAATGGCCTCTGATATTTTTGTGTCATAGAATGGAATTGCTAGTTTCCATATCAATTATACTGTATGCCTATACTTGATTAAAAGTAATTTCATAAGGAATATCAATAATCCAATCTTCTTGTAACATTTTTTGTAAATTCTATACATTTCCTTGTTTTGTGAGCGACAATTGTCAAACCACTCAATCTGCTACCCTAAAAATAAAATTATATTACTATTCATAAAATGAAATACTAAAATAAGGCCACTTTTTTGGTCACCAAACACCCTAAGACAGCCCAATTTATTTATTTAAGCCTGCTGGGTCAGATCCTTAAGATTGTGTAATTGAACATAGCTGCACTGAAGATAATTTCTACAAATAAAAGCTAGTCAAGCTCTGGTGCACAAAAAGTTTTCATTAATACTGTGATGTTGCACTCCATATGTTTTATGGAAATATGCTTACGAGTATGAATATGATGTAATTGGAATATGCTTTAGGCAAAAGGTCTCATTTGTAAGGTATCATTACAAAGCTTATAATCTACTGAGTGTGATCATCCTATGTGTACGCATTTATCATTCTTGTATCCGAAACTAGAAATATGAAGTATAACTCTGAGGTCCTATTGTAATTATGCAAATTGTGGGCCACTAATGGTGATTTAGATGGCTCCCATTGATTAGGACAAGTGGTTGTAAATGGCTCTGTTTACTTGCAAACCTTCCTGGGTAGGTGCGGGCCAGCCCTGGAAGAATGGAGGCTGGGGTCTCACAGGACATGTGAACATGTCACCTGATACTGGAATCCATCTTAAACCTGGTGCTTTTCCATTTAGAAGGAGGGGACCCAGAGAAACAAAAGATTCCCGCCTTGTGCCTAAGCTATAAAAGGGGATGGAACAGAACAAAGGGGGCTGACAGTCTTGAGAACACCCCTGCTTTCCACCTAAGATGTCTGCTGGAACTAACAAGGACTGTACCGGGGAAAGGATTGGGCTCAGACTAGGAAGGAGTCTAGTCTGTGAAAGAAGCTTATTGGAACAACTCTGAGGGTGAGATTTTACCTGTAATCAGTTTCTTAATGTATTCGGCTTAGACTTGTGTGTTTTTGCTTTATTTTGCTTGGTGACTTGCTTTCGTCTTGAAACCACTTACATCCTACTTTTTATACTTAATAAAATCACTTTTGTTTATTAATAAACCCAGAGTAAGTGATTAATACCTGGGGGAGCAAACAGCTGTGCATATCTCTCTGTCAGTGTTATAGAGGGCAGACAATTTATTAATTTACCCTGTATAAGCTTTATACAGAGTAAATCAGATTTATTTGGGGTTTGGATCCCATTGGGAACTGGGTATCTGGGTGCTGGAGATAGGTAACCTGCTGAACAGTTTTTGGTTAGTCTGCAGCTTTTAACCAAAAACTGCTCAGCAGGTTACCTATCTCCAGCCTCATTGACTTTGATAGAGTTATATTGGATTTATGCCAACGTAAGTGAAAGAAGAATCAGATTTAGTAACTCCAGCAGATCATCTACACCCTATTACAATAAAGAACACCTAAACTGAACAAAAATTAAGACATATCACCATCCCCCAGAGACCTCCACTCCAAAACCCCCTATCTACCTGGACAAAATCAACCCTCCCCAAGAGCCTGTTCAAACAGATGGGCCTTGACTTTTGGCCTTCTAATTTGTTCAAGCTGTGAATTTGGACTGGAATCCAGATCCAGGGTTTTGGTTCAGGCCATTTATCATTTGCATGTTTTTAACAATATATTTGGCATCAGAATATTTGCTCATCTCTATTAGTATGACTTGCCTTTTCTCAAGGGCAGGGATCAGCAACCTTTGGCATGCGGCTTGCCAGGGTAAGCACTCTGGCAGGCCGGGCCGGTTTGTTTACCTGTCGGGTCTGCAGGTCCGGCCGATCGCAGCTCCCACTGACCACAGTTCACCGCTGCAGGCCAAAGGGGGCTGTGGGAAGCGGCGCAGCCTGGGGAATGTGCTGGCTGCTGCTTCCCGCAGCCCCCATTGGCCTGCAGCAGTGAACCGCAGCCAGTGGGAGCTGTAATCGGCCAAACCTGCGGACGCAGCAGATAAAGAAACAGGCCCGGCCCACCTGGGTACTTACTCTAGCGGGCCGCGTGTTGTATCTCAGTGCTTCTCATGCGGGCATGGTCAGAGCCCAACAATCAATGTGATTGGTAGCAAAGTCATTTATTTCTCTCCAGCATGCTGTTATATACAATTATGGCAGGCAATCAAGCAATTGCTAATTGGTTAATAAGATACACACAGGCACAGCTATAACTTCATAGGGTAATTGTCATCCTGTACAACTTTCTGATTTATTATCCTGTTTACTGCCTACTGGCAGATGAGAACCAGCCCAAGGCCAGCATCTCACTACACAGCTCACAGCCTAATTAGCCCGTCCTTGAAGCCTAAATGCCTTAGCTTCCCACACTCCCATCTGCCAACTTAGCAATACATTCCCACATCTCCCCCCTTTTCTCAAAATCAAAAAAAAAGGGGAAAGGCATTAGCAATACATTCCCAGCTCATAGCATTACATTACTACAATCTATCACAAACCAAAAATAAAACTCTATAAGGCCTACCTATAACCATGCAATCCTTAACATATAACACCAACAACACCAAACAAAACAAAACATAAAACACCAAAAATAAAACAAAATAAAACAAATAAATGGTGTAAATTCTGCAGGGTTCCCCCCTTCTCTATTGCACACCAACCTGTGACAAATTTCTGTTACCAATTCATCCCTCATATGTCAGGTGATCAAACTGACACTGAGGGGGTCTAAAGAAAACACACCATAAACCACATAAAAATCTTCCCTAAAACAACACAACAACAATTCTGGCCAGAAAACAAACACCACAAACAAAACATAAAACACCAAACACAAATTTAACTCTATTAGCAAATGCATGGTACATTAAATGCTATGCAGCTAGCATCAATTTTCTTTAATATCTAAAAAACAAAAACAAATCTACCCCTACTGGGCAATCAATCATTACATAAAATAGACAAATACCCTTATTGATTTCAGGCAAAACAGGGGAATTACTTCATCAGTTAAATCATTTACATTAATACAGTTGCTTCCTGGCTTGCTTCTGGATTCAAAGCTATTCACAGCTTAAAGTTTCTTACTTTTAACTTCTACTTTTAAACACTGAAGAAAAACATCACCACTTATATGCCCTTAAGCCTAATACAATTTCAATTACATAGCACTATATACATTCTTCAGCTAATTATTCATAGCCAAACAATTACAAAGTAATTTCTTTGCCTAAATTTATTTACAAACATTTCAAAAACACCAAAAAACTTTACTCTTTAACATCTTTACAAAATTCAACTGCTGTTTCCTCCAGCAACTACAAAATTAACTTTTTACTGTGCCTTGAATTACTCGCTTGTACTCCAACAACCACCTTTCTCAACTTAAATCACCATTCCAAATATCCTCCTGAATATTTGAAATTCCCAAGCTTGTGCTTAATTACCTTTTCTTTCCACTACACCCTCAAAAGTTTCCAACCTGCTTTCCAATTTCTTTGTCTGTTGCCTGCCCGCCTGGGCCCAATCCTTTTTTCTTCTCCAAGTTCTCTGTCTGTTGCCTGCCTGCCTGGGCCCGATCCTTATTTCCTCTGAACCGTTCCGTCCATGGACACTAGCTTGTTCCACAACCAATTAGCTAGGAGGGTGTACTTTTTAACTAGCCCCCACCCTTCTGGTCTCTTCTGTGAACAGTTATTTGTACTTTCCCACCGTGGGGGCTACATTCTCATGCATATAACTTTAATTACAACATCTACTTTCCGCCTATCTCATGTAATATTGGCTACATCTAGTATCAAACAGCCTTACAACTGCCAATAATCAGCACATAACACAAAAAATTACAAAAATCAGGTAAGGCTAACAAAGCACTTTACATAAAGGTACTTTGGGTCACACAGGCCCAAAGCCATTCTCCCGAGCTACCTAAATTTATGCCTAGTAACACCAACTCCTCCCCCCCTTGAGAATACTCAACAAACCTTTTGGCTGAGTTTTCTCAAACTTTAGAAACAAAAACAATCAAGCTCTAAAAAGCTGGGGTTAAAAATAAGGGGGTAATTAATTTCACATACATCCTCCCCATGGACCCGGCAGGATTCGGTATGTGGAAGCCCACACCCACCCTAACCGGTCCACATGCTGGGGAGAAGCACTGCAAATATTTACACTTTCACCCAGACAGTGTCCAGGTATGTCTCTACAACCCCAAAATCCAATTAATACCACATTTTTTAGCAGGAGTCCCAAATTTCTTCCTGCCAGTGTACAATTTTTTGTTTCTTCACCAGGGTCAGTTCTCAATGTCCTTTTAGTCAGGAATTTCTGAACTCTGGCAATATCAGTGATATGAGAGTTTCTTCTTCTTTCCCGAAGCAGTCGTGGTTCAGCTCCTACGGGGGAAAGGTCACCAGCACATTACCCTGTAGTGGTTTTGCTTCTTTCAAAAAAAAAATTCAATGACACAATGGGGGCATCCGAATGCATGGGGGTTGGGTGGACCAGGGGAGGGCAGCTCCCTGCACAGTGACCCTTCCCCCCCCAACCTTTGGAGTGATGGGGGGTGGGGAAGCAGCGTTGGAGGGAGGGAGTTGCCAAAGGTGGTTGGGGCTGCTAATGGACAAGGGAGAGGTTAACCAGCACGTCACCTTGTCCTTTTTCCTGCTGTCCAAAAGCACTGCAGAGCTAGAAAAGGAAATAGGCCAATCATCAGTAGGCAAATTCTTCTGATGTGGAGGGGTCCTCATTAGTTATACCACAGAGACCGCGGACCCACTGCAAATTGCCTACTAAGCGCTGAACATCATGCAAATTACGAATGTCCGTCCGAATAGTCAAATCGGGATATACCTGTGATGGCACGTGTTCCACCCGAGCCTCCTCTGTTTCCCCGCATTCGTGACACCCCCAGGTCCCGTGGACACGGCATGGCTTGGGAGGGGGTGCATACGGCAAAGCTGACTCCATAGGCTCGGGCGTATCGGGGGGTAGCGGGACCGTAGCAGGATCAGTCATATCGGGGCCGAGGGCCACATTGGAGGGTAATGGAACCGTAACAGGGGCAACATCATCCAGGTCGGAAGCCAAAGGTATCACCGTGTCCTCGCCACCGAAAAACTCCCTGGCTCCAACCGGCAACACAGAAGACATTTCGGGCGTTGGGCGGAAAAGCTCAGAAAGGGCCGCCTGCACTCCTGCCTCGGCCGCGAGAGTTTCTACTATCTCCGTCGTCTTATTCCATACTGGACTCAGGGAAAAGGCTTCCTTATCGCCCTGAGCCACCGACTTCCAAAGCTCGGAGCCTAGCCGCTCCCACACAGTTTTATCAAAAATTGTACTTGGCTTAACGAAAAGTCCCCTTCTCTGTCCCCACCGCAGCAGGCGGGATAACGTATCAGAGGGGAGCTTTTCTCCCTGCCGTTCCGTGATGCGTATCAAATATTCATGCACCGTTTTTTCTTCCGCTGATGCAGCGGTTCCCATGTTAGCCGCTCTCCTCTGGGCTCAAGTGCGCCTCTCCTTTCGGACGCCTGGGGGCTTCTCCAGCACTCCCCGCCGCGACTTATAGCCACTCCCCGCCGCGACTTATAGCCGCTCACCTCTGAGCTCAGGTGCGCCTCTCCTTTCGGACGCCTGGGGGCTTCTCCAGCACTCCCCGCCGCGACTTATAGCCGCTCTCCTCCGCGACTTATAGCCGCTCTCCGCCGCGACTTATAGCCGCTCTCCGCCGCCTGGGTCAGGCCACCGACACTATCATCATTCGATTCGAATCACGTCGGGGTCACCATTTGTTGTATCTCAGTGCTTCTCATGCGGGCATGGACAGAGCCCAACAATCAATGTGATTGGTAGCAAAGTCATTTATTTCTCTCCAGCATGTTCTTATATACAATTATGGCAGGCAATCAAGCAATTGCTAATTGGTTAATAAGATACACACAGGCACAGCTATAACTTCATAGGGTAATTGTCATCCTGTACAACTTTCTGATTTATTATCCTGTTTACTGCCTACTGGCAGATGAGAACCAGCCCAAGGCCAGCATCTCACTACACAGCTCACAGCCTAATTAGCCCGTCCTTGAAGCCTAAATGCCTTAGCTTCCCACACTCCCATCCGCCAAGTTAGCAATACATTCCCACAGCCGCGGGCCAAAGGTTGCCAATCCCTGCTCAATTTAAAATGGGAAATTATAATTTTGAGGTTGGAGTTGAGGTTTGTAAAATGAAATTGTATATTTTCTACAATGTTTATACGTGCTTTAAATTTATACAGTTGAATTATGCATGAGGGGCATGTTTGTGTGTAAGTAAATGGGTAGTGAGTGGCAGAATGATAGGAGATAGGAAAAAATATTCAACCTAGTTTTGAAGATTTAACTTACTCATCTGATATAGACACAAAGAAGATGGGAGCAATTTGTCTGGAGAAAAGTTTCTCATTCCCAACCCCCTCTCTTCACACTTGGATGTAATCAACTCAAGATGCTTACTTGTTTTCCAAACAAGCAAATTATGCTGCTGTAGACATGTATTAAAAGAAATATTATTTAAATGATATTTAAACTCTGATCCTTAATGATACATGCTTAGGCCTTCAGGTCTTGATCCTGCCAGGACTTATGCAGGAGAAGTCAATAGGACTTCTTATGTGCATAAAGTTAAGTATAGGTGGTAACTCATAGGAGATATTGGCCTTAGTTTGCTTTCAATACATCTTTTTGGGGCAAAATTATTATTTTTATGTTTGAACCAACTAGTTACTTTTCCACTAGCTATTATTGCACATGTATAAATGTAGCTGAACTGCAGGCTCTTTCAGTTTGCAGAGATACACAATAACTGTTTGATGCCATTAGATAAAAAGTTGAAAAATCATTTCACCAAATCACTTGACACTTCAGGGTGATGGTGCTGAAGCACCAAGATAGCACCAGATGAATTGAGGGTCATCCAGTATTTCACCCAGTGCTTAGCTAGAGAACAGGGCATAGATAAAGCTTAACCTGACTGAGCTTCAGCCAGCTTAAAACAGATTGATGTTGATAGAATCGAGGAAACGGCAGGAAAATATGACCAGGATTAGATCTGCCCCTTGAAGTGAAGGTAAACCATTTGGTTACTCAAGTTTACAATGTGGGGGTTTCTTGGATCCCTATCTGCTGTTAGATGATCACATAGAAGCTCAGGATACTGAAGGGCTCTATCTTCAAGAGTGATACAGTGCATTCTTTCACACGTTATTCTATCAATATGTTTTAACCTTCTTCTGGGTAGTCTACCACTGTAGTTGTGAAAGTGGTCTGAGCAGATCTGGAGTTGCAGTTAGCAAAATTTCTCGACAAGAGGAGTGCTTATGATGCTTTTGAAATAAAGCCAGGTTTGTACCTAGATGCCTTTTTTAAGCGTATGAGAAGTGAGAGCCTGTTTTTGAAAATTTTGCCCTGGCTCCCTCATACCTCACTCTTGGAGCAGTAAGATAAACATTCCAAACCAACCAACTGACCACTTAAGCTAATCATTCTTATTTAAAAGATTAGGACACTCCAGATATGCCCCAATAAGCACTGTTTATCTGGGGATATGATAGGACTTTATGTTTTTATTGTCCTCTGAAAAGGGAGCTCTATGAAGTCAGTCACATACTAATGGAAATGCTTCTTAAGGAGTACTGATGTCCCACTAGAACTCAGGTTTTTATAACTATAAATACTTGCTGCATGGCTCAATAACTATATTAACTAAAGTTATATCTTCATGTACTTGTTTCTATGATAGTTAACCTCCCAGAGTAATAGCTGACAATTTAAATTATTCCTACACTTTTGGTTTATATTATGCATTTCTTAGGGTAAATCTACACTCTGAGATGAAGGTATATGTGATGTTATTGACAGGAACTGTGTCCGTATAGATCATTGTTGCAACCAGGGCCCTATGGTTGCACCAGGTCTTGTACAGAGGAGGTCAAGTGGGATGTCTATGAAAAGGTTGTAGTTTTCTGGTTATGATTATGCCATCTGTATGGGTGTATCATTTTTGTATTTGAAGTTATGAATATTGGCTATGTACTTGTATCTCAATGTGTTTGATTCTAAGTAGCCTCAGCGAAGCATTTGGTTAGCTCCGTGAGAAAGGACTATTCTCAGTAAGTGCCCAATCAAGAAACGCTTAACTGACAATGGATTTTGGGAGACGCCAATCCACATCTGAGCTTTCCCGGGAATGTTCAAACTAACACGTAAACAATGGCGTCGGCCTGCAAAAAGCTGAATCATTCATGGACATGTGACTTGCCCAGGTGGCTACAAATTCCAGCTTGTTACTGTGATTTTGCACAGGAGAACTAAGGGGTTTCCACCCACAAGAGAAAGAATATAAAAGGCCCTGGAAACCCCTCCATTTTGTGTTCAGCTGGCTCAAGAGATGGCCTATCTATCCTCAAGAGATACCCCAAAAAACAAACAAAACTGGAACAAAGGACAATAACTACAGGGGTGATAGTGACTGCTGGACCCAGACTAGGAAGGAGTCCAGTCTGGGAAAGAAGCTTATTGGAACATCTCTGGGGTGAGATTTCATCTGTAATCAGTTTCTTAATGTATTAGGCTTAGACTTGCGTGTTTTATTTTATTTTGCTTGGTAACTTACTTTGTTCTGCCTGTTATTACCTGAAAGCACTTAAATCCTACTTTTTATACTTAATAAAATCACATTTTGTTTATTAACCCAGAGTAAGTAATTAATACCTGGGGGAACAAACAGCTGTGCATATCTCTCTATCATTGTTATAGAGGGCGGACAATTTATGAATTTACCCTGTATACGCTTTATACAGAGTAAAACAGATTTATTTGGGGTTTAGGCTCCCAGAAAGACTGAATACTGGGTGCTGGGAAAGTCTCTGTTAACTAAGAAGCCCCTAAGCTGAGTGGATCTCAGTTTCAGTGAACTGCTGGGGGGCGTGGCCCAACCTCTTGGTCTGTGCTATAGTTGACTGGAGTGTCTTACTCAGCAAGAAAGGAGTGAAGGGAAGCCTTCTCTGGCAGGGGGTGGTTTGTTCACAGTGGTATCCCAGCACATCTAGTGACAGTCTTGAGGGAGTTTCTGTGACCAAACCCATCACAATATAATTTCAGGTTGAGGAGACATGCCCACACTACCTCTGATTGAGGTTGTACACTTAAAATAGAATGTAGCCACAGCAGTGCAAAGAGCAGAAGCGGCTACCCACTCCAGGGTCTCAGATTGGTAAGTACTCGGTATGGCTAGCCCCTTCTGCTGCTAGGCTATTTTTAGCACACAAGCTTGATCGGTGCAAGCATGGTATTCCATCACACACCCCAGGTCAAAGAGTAGACCTATTCTTATTGGCAGCTAGAGGAATTCAGTTACTCTCTCTGTGGCTCAGCTGTAAAATAGGGATAATAATTCTTACCCACTTTAGTAATGCACTTTGAGATCAAAGATGAAAAACATTATCCCTATTCTTATGTAAGTACTAAGGCCCAGAGTTTTAAAACAGTTTAGACATTGATGAACTCAGCTTTGCAATGCCTAACTGATTTAGACACCTAACCCACATTTCCCAAAAGGATTTAGGCACTTGAGTGTCAATAGAAGGGAGGTGACTAAATCCCTGTTGAAAATGATTTTAGGTGCCTAAATCAGTTCAGCATTGCGATGTTGAGCGCTGCAATGCCTATATGCCTTTTAAAAAAAAATCTAGCTACAGGTATTATTATTTATATACATTTACCAAAGGCTCTTAAGCAAAGTCATGGGATAAGAGGGAAAGTCCTCTCATGGATCAGTAACTGATTAAAAGATAGGAAACGGAGTGTAAGAATAAATGGTCAGTTTTCAGAATGGAGAGAGAAATAGTGGTCCCCCCCCATGGGTCTGTAGTGGGATCAGTAGTGTTCAACATATTCATAAATGATCTGGAAAAAGGGATAAATAGTGAGGTGGCAAAATTTGCAGATGATACAAAACTACTCAAAATAGTGAAGTGCCAGGCAGACTGCGAAGAGCTACAAAAGGATCTCTCAAAACTGGTTGACTGGGCAACAAAATGGCAGATGAATTTCAATGTTGATAAATGCAAAGTAATGCACATTGGAAAACATAATCACAACTATACATATAAAATGATGGGATCTAAATTAGTTATTACCACTCAAGAAAGAAATCTTGGAGTCATTGTGCATAGTTCTCTGAAAACATCCACTAAATGTGCAGCGGCAGTCAAAAAAGCCAACAGAATGTTGTGACTCATTAGGAAAGGGATAAATAAAACAAAATATTATGTTGCCTCTCTATAAATCCATGTCATGTCCACCTCTTGAATACTTTGTGCATCATCCCATCTCAGAAAAGATATATTGGAAAAGGTACAGAAAAAGGGCAACAAAATGATTAGGGGTATGGAACAGCTTCCATATAAGGAAAGATTAATAAGACTGGGACTTTTCAGCTTGGAAAGGAGACATGTAAGGGGGTATATGATAGAGATCTATAAAATCATGACTGGTGTGGAGAAAGTAAATAAGGAAGTGTTATTTACTCGTTCTCATGACACAAGAACTAGGGGGTCACCAAATGAAATTAACAGGCAGCAGACTTAAAACAAACAAAAGAAAGTATTTCTTCATACAACATACAGTCAACCTGTGGAACTCTTTGCCAGAGGATGTTATAAAGGCCAAAACTATAACAGGGTTAAAAAAAGAACTAGGTAAGTTAATGGAGGTCCATCAATGGCTATTAGCCAGGATGGGTAGGGATGCAAAAACATGCCCTGAAGTGTCCCTAGCCTGTGTTGCCAGAAGCAGGGAATGGGCGATGGGGGGTTGATCACTTGATTACCTCTTCTGTTCATTCCCTCTGAAGCACCTGGCATTGGCCATTGTTGGAAGATTGAATACTGGGCTAGATGGACGATTGGTTTAACCCAGTATGGCCATTCTTATGTTCTGTTCTAATTACAGTAGCACTTAAAGGCCCCAGTCAGGATCAAGTCTACAATGTACTAGCTGCTGCATGTATGTATAAAAAGGTAAAATGGTACGGGGAAATGGATGCAAAAGTACAGAAAAAGTGATCAGGATGATGATGATGATAGTACATTTGGGTTTGTCCCACTTCTATAATTATTCAGTTAAATATTATTGTTGCAAATTAAACTGACTTACCGACTCTTCATAGAAAAAGAACTAATGTGTCTGATCTCAAAATGTATGAACCAGATCTTGAAATAATTATTTTGATTAGCTCTTACTAAGGTGGGTAATCCCATTAAAATCAAAGGGATTATTCACACTGGTAAGAGTTGCAGGATCAGGCCCTGTTACAATATCTAATTGCCCTGAAAGCCATCATTTCTTTACCCTGTAAGGCAGTGGTTCTCAAACTTATTTGATCAAGGACCTCTTCTTTGTGTCTGTATTTATTTATGCCTCCTCCACCCCCCAAGTACACATACCTCCACCCAGCTCTGAAGGCAGCGCCATGCCAGTAGCAGCCCACAAGTAAGGGCAGAAACATGAAAAGTAATATTCATCAATATCACTTTTCACAGCAGACTTAGCATCCCATTGCCACCCTTCCTTGTGCGCTGCTGCTACCACCCCAGGGCTGGTGAGGCAATGCGTTTGGGGAGAACCAGCCCGGGCTGCCTCCCTGTGAGGAATTGGGGGAGGAGGAAAAGAGAGCCTGAGCCCGGGTGGTGAGGCTCCAGCTGTCAACTTTATCCCCAGCTCTTGGGTGTGCATAGCCGTTCTGCATGAGCCCCAGCCACCCAGGGCTGATAGCCAGAGCTCTTAAAAACAAAACAAAACAACCCCACCCCAACTTGCACTTCCCTTGACACAGTCCCATGCCTCCCTTGGGAGGCCCACCCCAGAGTTTGAGAACTGCTGCTCTAAGGTAAGTAATTTAGGGTAAGATTTTAAGAGTGATAGGAGCTGAGTATTTTTAAATACATGGCCCTTAATTTTTACTTAAAAGTAACATATCTGTTTATTATTAATATTCATCATTATTATTGTATTTTATCTTCAGCAATATTCTCAGGGGTGAAATCCTGGCCCTTTTGAAGTCAATAGCAAAGTCTATTTTTCTTTTACAGAGCAGAGTCCTGAATTGCAATTTGACGTCAACATATGTACCACTTCCACTGGAATACTTATAACGTTCTCTGTATAGAAGAATTTAGCTTTGAGCAAGTTACCTAAAACAATTAGGAGTAAAGAGCATCTCTGTAGCAGGATCATATGTAGGAGAATGTAATAAATCAGCTTTGCTCCTCCAAATATTCGTGCGCATGTTTAACTTTAAGCATGGGTAGTGCCATTGCAGTTAATGACACTATGCATATGAACAAAGTCACATATCTGCTTAGCTGTTTGCATGATCAGAGCCTTAAATTTCTATATATAAAATAGTTTTGTAAAATTGAAATAAGATGCCCTACTAATAGTGGCAGTTAAAATAGCATCATTTATAATTTAGTTCATTAAAATTTTAAAGTAGCAATAGCATAAATTTCAAATTAGTTTTACAAAGTCTCAACCTGACTGAAAGCAGTGACTTAAAAAAAAATCAAGTGATTTAAATCGTTATGTCAATTAATTATTTAAATCACTTCACTCCAGCCATCCCTTTCATCTTGCCACTTCTTGACTCCAGATATCTGGTGTTTGCCTTCCCCAGAGATCCCCATGAGCCATGGGACTGGAAAGCCATGGAATCCCTCTCCAGTTTGCAACCCCAAATCTCTGCCACCTAATGACGGAATTACCAGGATATTAATGTGGTTCAACCCTGTTCTGGAGGAAATATACCTAGGATTACAATTACATATTAAAAAACCCAAATAAATAAATAAATCATACAAAATGGGTTCATTCATTAATTTTCCCCCCAAAACTGGCTGAATCAATATGGTCATATAATATACCTAATTCAGCTACTATTTGAGAAAATCTTATATTTGCGACCAAATCAGCATGACCCACACATTTCACAATGGAAAAAAATCCATTTGGCTGGCCAGCTATAAGAATAGAGTTATTTTACTAAATTTCTCCATTAGTATTTGCTTTGTATACACTGCATTTTTATCTTGTTATTGCTGTGTAAATTTTTTGTCAGGTAAGTAGATAATGCAATATACATTTCCAAAACAAATCAACGCAGAATGAATGCCTGAAAATACTTTCTTTCCACAGTAGAATGAAACTAACTTTACACCTGAGGGACAGAGTAGCAGTGAAAACCTTTCCCCAAAAGGTTAAACATACTGTACGATGGATACAAAACTAGAGAGACTAATGCCTAGAGAGATTAGAGGAATTCTCAGAAACTGAATAGGGCCTGCAGAATTTGGCACTGGGATTCATATAGGTGTTCCAAGTGGAGACCCGGCCCCTTTCTGACCGGTACTGCAGTCAATGGCCTGTTATTAAAATAGCCCCATTGTACTAGGCACTGTGCAAAAACAGAACAAAGTGTAGTCCCTGCTATGACACAGAGGCCCAATGGTGGTTCACTATTCTGTGCCAGCAGCTCTTGGCAAGCCTGACATGCTCACTATACCTAACACACTGTTGTCATGATATATATCCAAAAGGTGGCATGTAATATGTCATTGGACAACTAATAACTTATTAATATTCTTCGAAAGTGTATGTGTGAGCTGCGTACAAAAAGTAATGGATTTGTGCTAGAATTATATTCTTAAAATGTGCTTGGTAAGCAATGCATAAATGCAATCTGCCCTAGACAATGGAATGTGTATTTGCTTGGCTGGTTGTCAAGCAGAGACAATGAAAGTGCATTTACATTAAAAGGTAAACAAAGTCATCAAGCTAACAAAGGGAAAAGGTAATGACTCAACTATTACCAGCAGAGAAGAAAACAGCATGAAGTCTTCACAGACCACATGGCTTTTCTCCCTCTGGGAATACAGTTCAAATGGTTTATTGGACTATGTAGACCATGGAGCTGAACCTGAAATGATAAATAACTGAATAATTGATTGTATGCACTATTACTGTATTATAAAAGTATATCAGGTAAGGTCTTCTGTGAAAGCTAATGACAGACTGGTAATTAAAATCATTGTAGAATGTATGTATTAACACAATATACAGAATCATATATACTCACTGATATTATGCTTTAACATCTATGACCCAACAAGGGAGAGAGAGGTTCTCTCCCAGACCGAAAGGAAGGCAGCTGTCTACCTGTCTCCAATTAAATTAAACAATATGTGACAAAAATAAAATTGAAGCCCTATTAACACATGAATCAGCAAGGGGACAGAAAGTTCACAGGAAGGGAAGAACAGCATGGGGTCATGGTCTGGGGCCAAAGTAGTGAGTGTGTGAAAAAGCATTAGAAGAAGCCATCTTGGCATCCACTACTGGACAGACACAAAGAGCAGGAGCTCTTGCAAGGTGATAAAGCTGGGTCCTTCAACAGAGGAGGTTGAAGTCGCTGGGAACTGAATATAAGTAAAAAACATTGCCTAGGCAAAAGTCTTTCACTTAAGAAGAGAATGGAGACCAGCACCTTGCACTTCAGTGGAAGGTCCTGACCAAAAGAAAGTCAGCCATGGCTGGAAAGAAAAAAAGATTGATAAGAACTCTCCCTTGAACCAAGGCTGTAACTTGTTGCGTGAAGTATTAGCCACTAGAAAGTATATTTACTTTTATTTGCTTGTAACCACTTTGTCTTCATCTCTTGTACATGAACTCAGTTAAAACCTCTCTTTTTATGTCTATTTTTTGATTAAATAAACTTGCTTTATTTTTAATCTAAACAACCCAGTGCTGGGTTAGGAGAGAAGTGATTGTTAACTCCAGTTATAGTAATAAACTATGCCTTTGTCTCTCTAAAGGAGACAGAACCCTTGTTAATTCTGAGCATAGGCGCCGACTCCATGGGTGCTCCGGAATTGGAGCACCTACAGAAAAAAATTGGTGGGTGCTCAGCACCCACCAGCAGCTCCCTGTGGCCCTGCCCCGCCCCCCTGCTCCAGCTTACCTCTGCTTCCTCCGCAATCATGCCACAGCATCCTGCTTCTCCCCCCCTCCCTCCCAGTGTTTGCAGCGCAAAACAGCTGATTTGCGGGGAGGGAGGAGGAGGGGGAACGGGGCACGTTGGGGGAAGAGGCGGGGCTAGGGTGGGGATTTGGGGAAGGGATCCAATAGAGGCAGGGAGGGGTGGAGGATGGGGTTGGAATGGGGATGGGGCCAGGGGTGGGGGGGCGCAGGCACCCACCAGCGCCGGAGAAAGTTGGTACCTATGATTCCGAGTGTTCCAGGAAAGGGTTGGACACTCCAGGACAGATGTTTTGGGGGAAACCTGGGACTAGGGTCACTGTGCAAGTAGTAACCAAGGCAGGTGGAGATTACAGGGGGGCCATTGTGTTGCAGGAAGGCTGCCAGTGTCAGGGTACTGAACCAAGGCGCACAGCACACAGACACTCAGGAACTGCATCCTTGTCTGCTGGCTGTTCGTGTCCAGGCTGTGAGCCACAGCAGCAGAGCATTTAAGGCTCATAGGGTTACAGGGGAGGTGGCAATGCAACCTCTTATCAAAAGGTGGCTGTAGAGGAGCAGGGAAATCGTGGAAGATGTTGTTACGGCTGAGCTAGAGGAATGAGCTTTCTCAGAGCCCGGTCACTGTCGGGCATGCTGTACTAGCCTGTACTGATTACAGCCAGTTGGAACCGCTTAGTGGAAAGTCCCTGACCTCAGGCCACGGGAGGCGGCCCCGGGCAATTCCAGGGAGGAAAGTCCTTTTAATTATGTATGAGCTAGTTTGCTAGTGATTGATAAATAGGCGTGTACGTAGTGCTTGCTTTTGGACTTCACCCCAGGCCGAGCTTCAGGCGCTGGGTTCCACGTTTCAGTGACAGCAACGCTCGGAGTCCCCATTGCGGGTGTGTCACTTTCCCTTCAATAAAGCCTATAACGCACGGTGTGTGTCAGCCTCGTCCTTTCAGAGCACCTTGAGAGGGCCCCCGGCTCCTCTGGTACGCAACAAGTGGCGCAGCGAGCAGGGTGCTCTGAGAGACGATGCCGTTCTGGCTGAAGGTAGGGGAGGTAGGGAAGCCGTCGCTGTCCCTACAGCGCGTACCGGGGTGGCTCCAAACGGAGCGTTGGGGAGCGGTAGCGCGGATGGTGGCGGGCTGGGCGGCTCCAGCCGAATGGCCGGAATTCCAGCAGGCAGCTGGCGTCACGCCCGACCAACTGCTCGAGGGATTGCAGAGGTTGCGGGCAAACCGGCGCTCTGGGACGGAGCGGCGAGCAATGGGAGAGCTGAGTTGGCTTTTCCTTACCGCCCTCCGGGCCCAGGAGGAGGAGGTGCTCCGCCTGCAGCGGGTCCTGGAGGGAAAGCGGGCGGAATACGCAGCGATGGCCGAGGCCCGCGCCGTGGCGCAGGAGGTGGTCACCTCCCAGGCAGAGCGTGCCCAGGAGCTGGCCAGGCGCTGTGAGGTGTTAGTGGCCCGAGTAGCAAACAAGCGGTGCCTCAAGCTGGGACGCCGCCCGGTAACCACAGCGCAGGTCCGCGCTGTGACTGCAGCCCCCTCTTGGGACCCCGCGGCCTGGGATGGCCACATATGGGATTCTTCCTCCTTCTCCGAGGAGGGACCGGCATTCCCGGTAGCTCATGCCCGCCCTGTGCGGGAACTACGGGCGGAAGGCAACCAGCTACAACTGCCTATCGTCCGGACTTACAAAACAACGGAGTTACAGGAGATCGTAAAGACGTTCCGACAGGAGCCAGGTGAAAGCGTCCTAAGCTGGCTGGTCAGAGTCTGGGATAGCGCTGGGAACACCGTGCTGCTTCTCCGAATGGAGCTGCAACAGCTGGGGGTCCTGTCCCAGGATTCGCAGGTACGTGCGCAACTGTCCAACCCCCCCGCATCCACAGCAGAACGGGGCAGACCTCGAATCCCCATCTCTATACCGCTGGTTGGCAGTAGCGGTGGATGCAGCCTACCCGTCCGTGGGGGAGTTGGAGGCCCAGGTAGCGCCCTGGAAGACCATGGCTGAGGGAGTACGGGCACTACGGCAGCTGGGGATGGCCTGGGCCGTTGGGATGGGGGGCACGGAAGGGCCCGATGACATACCAGTGACCAAGTCAACCAAAGCTACCCTGTTGCGCCTGGCCCCCGATGAGCTGAAGCCCTCCCTTCTCGCCGTCGTTATGGCCGCAGACGGGAGAGTCGGAGAACTAGCCATCACCTTCATGCAGCTAGAAACCGCCCTGGCAGGGATGCGGCCTCGAGCCATCCGGGCATCCAAAGGGCAGCGGGGGAAGAGCCAGACTGGGGAGGGAGACGAGAAGGGGGAAATCCGGGTGCCGCGGAGGACCCTGTGGGCAGACCTGTTGCAGGCCGGTGTCCCGCGCGATGATATCGATGGGAAGCCTACCGCAGAGCTGTACAAGTGTTGGCTGCAATTACCACCCGCCCAACGCAGTGCCGGAGGGGACGGGGTGAAGAATGTAGAGCGCGCCAAGGCCGTTGAGCCTTTTGCCCCGATGGCCGAGTGGCAGTTACCACGCCCTTATGGAGGGGGTGGCAGGTCCCCGCCCGCGGCGTGGCAGCAGCAACGTACAGGAGGGAGGCGGGGGACCAACGCCCCTACATACCCCTAACAATCCGCTGGCCAAGGGAAGGTACGCAGCATACGTTGGCATTGCTCGATACTGGAGCTGAGGTCACCATCCTACACTCAGCACAGACCCAAGACTGAGAAGCCGTGGTAAAGGGCCTAGGAGGAGCTGAGACCCAAGCGTATGAGGTCACTGTCACGCTGACCTTGGGAAAGCGCCCCCTTTCAAGCCGCGATTCTGGCCGCAGCCATCGGGGAATACATTCTAGGCATTGATATCCTCCGGGGCCGCTCCGTGGATACGCAGTATGGCCTAATTGCCTTTGGCCATCCCCGGTATGTGAGTGCGGCGCGTATACGGGAGGTGCGGCTCTTGACCATATTGCGGGGCGCTCCGCGTTGGGAGCCAGTGAATTTGCCTGCCCTGACCGCTGTGGTCTCCAGGAAGCAGTATCGCCTTCCCGGGGGAGAGGCGGAGATCACACAAACGGTCAACGCCCTGCTGGAGGCTAATATTATCAGACCCACCTTGAGCCCCTATAATAACCCCATCTGGCCAGTGCGGAAGCCAGACGGGACATGGCGAATGACGGTGGACTACAGGGAGCTCAATAAGGTGACTCCCCCATTGGCGGCCATGGTGCGGACATGGTGACTCTGATAGAGCATATAGCGCGGCCACCATGCCTTGGCACACTGTTCTCGACCTTGCTAATGCGTTTTTTTTGATCGCCATTGCCGAGAGTGGCCAGGAACAGTTTGCCTTCTCGTGGCAAGCCCGACAGTATACTTTTTGCATATTGCCTCAGGGGTGGAAGCATTCCCCGACCATATGTCACCAGTTGGTCAGTGCTGACCTGGCCTGTGTGCAGCTCCCCCCATCGGCCCGCAGCTATCATTATATTGATGACGTTATGGTCTCGGGTCCCTCTCGGGAAGTGGTGGCTGATGCCTTGCACGCCGTTGCAACGGGCCTGGAAGCGCGAGGTTGGACCCTGAACCCGCAGAAGATACAGGGCCCTGCGCAAACGGTCGTTTTCCTAGGGATTATGTGGGTGGGGGCGGAGCGCCAACTCCCCCAGAAGGTCCAGCAGACCGTGCAGAGTTACCCAGCACCCCAGACTAAAAAGGAATTGCAGTCGTTCCTCGGCCTCCTTGGTTTTTGGCGCGCCTTTATCCCCCACCTTGCCTTTTTGATGCGGCCCCTGGAAGCCCTGGTGCGCAAGGCAACCCCATGGCAATGGGAGCGTAGCCGCCAGACCGCTTTCGAACTGTGCAAAGATGCTCTGCTTCCGCACGCTCGACTCCACGCCCCCTTGCCGGGGATCCCATTTGAGTTGGAAGTCACCACGGTGGCAGATGTGGCTTCCTGGGGGCTTTGGCAACAGGTGAGGGCCCGGCAGAAAGAGCCTATTGGCTTCTGGTCGCGGACCCTGAAGGGGGCGGAGCCAGGTTACACCCCCTTAGAAAAGCAGATTCTAGCAGTGGTATGGGCGCTACAAGACACGGAACGCATCACGGGCTCGACTCCCGTGGTAGTGCGAACCCCCATTCCCCTGGCACGCTGGGTGCGGGAGGATCCCGCCCAGGTGCAGACTGGGGTTGCCCAAGACGCCACCCACTTTAAATGGAAACATTATTTGCAACACCGTATGCTACTGGGAAGGCCCACGCTCTCCACCCCCCACGCTGTGCTCCTGGGAGCCGTTGCTTTTGAACGTGTGCCCTCCCTCGTGGACGAACTCCCCCCCCGTGGAGGATCCAGTGCTCCCCTCTCCGGTAGAGGAGGCCCCCCCCGTGGACCAGCTGCCCGCCACGGAGTTGGAGTATGTGTGGTTCACGGACGGATCAGCGGCATATGCCGCCGAAGGAACCCGACAATGGAGGGCCCTGGCATATGCCCCTTATGCAGATATCGTAGCTATGGCATGGGGAACGGCCGGGTCTAGCCAGTGGGCAGAGCTGCGAGCGGCCACCCTGGCGGTGGAGGGGTCCCCGCCCCGGGTGTACCTATACACTGATAGCTGGGTGCTTTATAAGGGCCTCCGCACCTGGGTAACCGCCTGGGAGGCGAAGGGATGGGAATTGGCTGGCAGGCCCCTGTGGGGGGCGGAGCTATGGCAGCAGCTCCTAGAGTATGCTAAGCAGGCCCCCCTGGCCGTGCGGCATGTGGATGCTCACACCAAGGCCGATACTACAGTGGCGCAGTGGAATGCGGCTGCAGACGATATGGCACGCAGTGCGATTATACAAGTAGCGGAGCACTACCCTGTGAAGGGGGGGCCACAGGGGGGCTCACGCGACTCAATACACAGCAGGGCATTTCGTTGCCGCTAGCAGCATGCCACACTGTTCACGCTAGCTGCCCGGTTTGTTCTCGTGTAACACCTCTTGCCCTCCCAGGCCCCACGGGCAAGATTTATCGAGCCACCAGTCCCTGCCAAGACTGGCAGGTGGATTACATAGGCCCCCTGCCAGAGGAGCGGCGCTGGCAATATGCCATGACAGCAGTGGATACTTATACCGGGCTGCTGTTTGTGCATCCAAGTGCCACCGCGGCGGCGGCCACGACGTTGGCCGCCTTGCAACAGTTATGTTCGCGTTATGGAATCCCACGCTCGTTGCAGAGCGACCAGGGGACCCACTTCACAGCCCAGGTAATTAGGACATGGGCTGGAGACGTCGGCGTGGACTGGCACTATCATCTTCCTTACACGCCGACAGCCAGTGGCCTTGTTGAACGCCTCAATGGGCTTCTCAAGGACCAAATTTGCCGCCTTACACCCACCCATACGCTGCCCGGTTGGTCGGGAGTACTAGAACAAGCCGTCTGGCTGCTAAATAATCGCCTACTCAGCAGAGGCCAGACACCATTTCAACGACTGACAATAGCTCCCCAAGCACCGTCGAAGTTAAGAATAAGCCTGAGATACACACCGGGGATCGTTGATCCCACGCAAGGAGTGGTAGCATTGCATGCCCCTCTCCCGAAGTTGTGCAGGCAGGGCAGACAGTAATACCTTGGCCCACCCAAGCGCAATTGTGGTGTGATCCCCTGTGCCTTTTTTGTGTTCTACCGCTAGTTGGGGGAATGCAGAGCTACCCCCCATATTGGCTGAGCTTGGAGCGGTCTTTGAATTTCATTTCTTGGTCTAATGTAGGTTCAGAGCCAGTGCAATGGGAACAAGGGGAGGCATTATGTAAACTTGTCCCCTTACCGCCTGCAGGTATAGAGAAACAAGCTCCAAGCGACACAGCATGGCACGTCCTGGCGAGCGTATGGTGGACGATACCGCAACGCGACCCACAAGCCGCCGTGGTTCTGGCAACAGGAGAAGGCTGGGCCCATATCCTGCCGGAGGGAGAGGACTACCCCCGTATGGCTTCACTTTACCACTTATCGCAGCGCTCCTTGTAAGGGGAGGTGCTGCCATAGGCATTCCATCCCCGGCCTGGTGGCGCATAATTATCATGCTATTGCGCACCTTGCCTGTACTGTAGCGAAGGCTTTGAATTTAACCTCCACGGTTCTTGCATTGCTAACCCAGGAAATGGGGGAGGTTCGTAGGGGAGTGTTGCAGAATAGGATGGCTGTTGATTATTTGTTGCTGCGACATGGCCATTCTTGCTTCGATTTTTTGGGTATGTGCTGCTTTAATATTACAGATGCAGGAGCCACGATTTATGCCGACCTACAACGCCTCCGTCACCTGGCGGGGGGCATCCGTCAACAACAAGATGAATCCTGGCTGTTGTCCTGGTTGCTTTCATTACGTGGATGGATTGCTCATTTTGTACAGGGCCTTGTAGTGGCCCTTTTATGTATTTGTAGTTTGTTTTGTTTATATTTGTGCTGTTTGTTGTCGCAATCCGATACGAAGTTATGGCTTTGAATGGCCAATTGTCGGTCCACGGCCATCTTGTCCTGTTAAAAGGACGAGGCAGCCTCCATCTTGGACCAGGTTCTTGTTGTATAGGAGAGGGCAGAGACTCAATCCTGCCCAGCAACACTGACTGTGTATGCTCTCCTGTGTTTTTGTTTTTTTTCTCTCTCCTGCTGGGCCATCTAAAGGTCAGGCTAGTTCTGTGTGTGAAGGCCTGATTCTGCCCGGCAACCTGTTTTTTTTGGGTCGGTCGTCTGGAGGTCAGGTTAATTCTGCCCAGTGACTCACTTTCCCGCTCTTTTTGGACCCAGTCATCTAAGGGTCAAGTTTGTTTACTTGTCAACTCCAGTGTGCCGTGTGCAAATCCTGCCGACGTGGGGTGGCAACAGCTCGAAGCCTGAAGGGAGGAGGGACCAGGGAGCCAATCAGATGTTGACACGAGTGAGTGAGACCCTTTCTATAAAACTAGGTTTCCCCCCAAAATCTGTGTGGAGCATCCGTGTGTTAGCTGAAGGACCTGATCACTCGTTCGGCCAGGGTCTCCTCCCGGTAAAGTGCACTCGTGTCGTATCGTTTGGATTCGTTGTCGTTTGGACTCAATCCCTGTCAGCTCGTCATGCTTCTGGTGTCTGTTCTGCTGGTCAGCTGCGCCTGGAGTGCGGTATTTGCTTATCTGACAGTTCGCTTCTTTAGCCTCTTATTTTTTCCCCTCCCTAACTTGGTACCAAATATCTACTCAGGATATCAGGATTGTATTAGTGAGCTCAAAATTGCACAATTGCTTAGCTAGCTTGTATAATTGTTTTAGTTGTTAATTGAATTGTTAATTGCAAACTGTTTTATGTGTGTGAATCACTGCTCTGTCTTTGTCTGGAGTGAATGAATCTGGGAGCTGTCTCCACCTGGGGATTAGCTGACCAAGGGGTTCCTGTCCCCGTGGTCTGAATGAGTGGAATCTGCCCAGCTGCAGCCGCACCACATTCTGGGTTACCCTTAGTGTGAAAGCAAGGGTGGCTGAGGCAGCGGCCCGTGGGTCTCTTTCTCGGTGTTGCACCGGGCACCGCTCTGACGAACCCGATTCCCATCTTGTGTGATTGGTGTGTCTGCCTATTTGGTGTGGTGTGGTGAGCAGTACAAAGTGTATTATTACTGTGTTTTGGGGTGTGTTTGTACTTTTGATACCATCCCAGCCAAAGTTGCCTACTCCCCCAGCCCAAGTTGTAATTATCCCCCAAATAAACGCAGCCACTTGGCTTTTCACTGTTATTCTGGTCCTGCCTGTTTTTCCTCACTGAATACCAAGCTTTAACGAACCGCAATCTATTTCGGTCATTTGTGTGGCCGTAGCTGCTGTTGTATGGCTCGCACGCTTGTGGAGGCATCGGGATCCCTAGAGGCGCTGTAGAAAGCGAGGAGAGGAATGTAGAGGAGCAGGGAAATCGTGGAAGATGTTGTTACGGCTGAGCTAGAGGAATGAGCTTTCTCAGCGCCCGGTCACTGTCGGGCATGCTGTACTAGCCTGTACTGATTACAGCCAGTTGGAACCGCTTAGTGGAAAGTCCCTGGCCTCAGGCCACGGGAGGCGGCCCCGGGCGATTCCAGGGGAAACTCCCTTTTTAATTATGTATGAGCTAGTTTGCTAGTGATTGATAAATAGGCGTGTACTTGGTGCTTGCTTTTGGACTTCACCCCAGGCCGAGCTTCAGGGCGCTGGGTTCCCCGTTTCAGTGACAGCAACGCTCAGAGTCCCCATTGCGGGTGTGTCACTTTCCCTTCAATAAAGCCTATAACGCACGGTGTGTGTCAGCCTCGTCCTTTCAGAGCACCTTGAGAGGACCCCCGGCTCCTCTGGTACGCAACAGTGGCAATACAAAATTTTGCCTGAAAGCTACAGGCATGACTGCTGTGCCAGTTTTTAAATAATCATAAATCATTTTACAGGAGAACAGGTGAAAGGAATGATGGATGCAACTTTTAATATGTTTGTTTCAAAGCAGCTGACTCCACAGAGCACTTGCCGAAACGCAATACTTGCTGAAACATTTTAATGGGGCTGAAGTCTGCCTTCACTTACACCCCTTCAATTGCACTGCACATCAGTAGCATTTGTAAGGGAAGGCAGAATTTGTGTCTATCATCAATATGATAAAAGATTACCTTACCTAATAAATACTGGTTCAAACCATTTGGGGACCTTTTCAGTCAGTCAGTTGTTTAACTTGTTTATGTATTGTTCTTTGGAAAACTAAGCAAGTTTCTCTAAATTTTATGAACCATTAAAATGGCATCACTTTCATCTAGTTAGACTTTTGTAATTAATAAGCTACGACAAGCATTGCCTCAAGCACAATTTATCGTTGTTCCAGTCTCTGTTCAAATTATATTCAAAACAGTTGGCACAGAGTATTGCTGAAAGGGTGAAAAAGGTTGCTCAACCCAGTCTCCCACACCCATAGTTTGTGATAAGTCTCGTTCTCAGAATGAAAATTTATTTTTATATAAATATGTACAGAAGTTGACCTTGTTGAATTCAAAGAAGTATTTTATTAGCCTCTAATAGATGACTACTTGAATACACTAATAGATTATGTCTATGTTTACTCTTATTGATGCCCATACAAAGGAGTCATTCCATGACATTTCAATGGGCAGCGCTTTTATGCGAGAAGTGCCCATCTCTCTCTGTGATTCATATGTGTTACTGAACCAAAAAGGCAACAATGACTAAAATGTGGTTTCTCACCTACTTATAACTGTTGCTCTTCAAAAAATGTTGCAATTGTCCATTACATTTGTGTATGTGTATGTGTGTGAGAGAGAGAGGCACACCACGACCAGAGCTGAAAAGTTTCACAGGCAGTAACCAAAGGAGCAGACACATGTGCACCCCGGTGTTCCTTGCGCTCTGAGACAAGGGTATACAAGCCATAGCCAGCCCACCCTTCCTTCAGTTCCTTCGTACCAGACTCAGATGATAGATTCTGATGTGTTGGGAAAGAAGGGTAGGTTGTGTAATGGACATATGCAACACATCTCAAACAGCCACAACTACAACAATGTGAGTAACTCTTTTTATTGCCTAGAGTGATTGCATATGTCCATTACACTAGATCAATAGTTTTCAAACTTTTTCCATTTGCACCAGCAGACTGCAAGTGCCAGTTTGTAGGGGAAACTCTGGCCCTCTGGGCAGGGCTGAGCCACAAACAGTCTATAGCCCAGCACCTTCTGGATGGGGCTGACAGTAATTAACAGTCTATAAGGGAACTGTGGCTCCCTGGGGCAGGGCAGAGCACAAATAGTTTATCAGCTCTAGGCCCTTTAGGCAGGTGTAGAGCAAACAAAGCAGTCTGGCATTCTGGCTCAGGTAGACATCTTGGGTAGATGAATGCAGGCCTCTTGGGCCTCAGGTGGGGAGGCTGCCACTGCAGGGGTGGCGTGGTAGGACAATGTGGGCCCACCTGACTCCACCATGTTCTAGCCCAGGGCCCTATCTGTGGCAGAGAGTTCCACCACTGGGTCAGTGGGGAATCCCACAACACACTGCCTCACACTCTGGCAGCCAGTACCAGGCCAGAATCTGATTCCCCTAGGCTACTTCCTACCACAGTCTGGGTGTAGGGTCCTGCAGTCCAAAAGTCCTCCATCTCCTCAGGGTACATAGCCACTGGCAGTCCCCACAGTTCCTCAGGGAATCCATCTGATGGCGGTCCTGGCAGTGCCTCTGGGCATTGGGCTGTCTCCTTCAGCCACAGCTCCACTTGGGGCCTTGTTTGGGATTCTGTTGAGATTCCAGCTCCCTGGAAGAGCCATCTTCTCCCTCTGGTGCTCCAGCCCCAACTGAGCACTGGGGCTCTCTTTTTATACTTCCTGTCCCACCTTGGGACTTCCGTGAGGGGGGCAGGGCGGATTTAGCTCCACCCTCCAAGGGGGAGTATAGTGGTCCTTCCCTCTGCTGTTCAGAGCGAGGCCACTCTGCCTCACTACATACACCTAAAAATTTTCAAATGGAGGTGTGGACCCCTTCGGAAATTCAATCTGTGGTCTGCAGACCTCTACCATAGAAGTCTTTGACTGAAAACTGACTGAACAGAATTCAACCATAACTATGGCATGTGCTCGGCCCAGCATTTGACACAGCATGAGAAAGGGCGCTAAATTGTGGGCTTCAATAGTCACACCACCACTTTAGGTTTTGAATGTTAGGTGGGGGTATTCACATACTTTTGATTAATCAGAAAAACAGAATGCCTTTTCTGTGATCTGAAACTTTATTTTCACAGTCACCTTTCATGAACCCTTTAGACATAGTCTGTGGACCTCCAGGTGTTCACAGACCACAGGTTGAAAATGACTAACACCACTACCTGGGAGAGCAACTTTCCTTGATGTAGCTAGCTGTAAAGTGCCTGATTTGTGGGGATTTGTCCTCCATAAACTCCACCTGCAGAAGACTACCTCCGTACCAGGGCCTCATGGGCTGAAGAGGACAAGGTGTTTGGAAGAAGCAGATTAGAACCCTCCTAAGGATGGTCTTGCACTGTTGATGTTGGAGGCCTGCCTGAAGCACAGGCAATGCCAATCCTCAACACCAACACTGAGTAGTCTATCAGTTCCATGTGGAGAAACTTCCTCCATCAAGAGTAGGTTTCTGTAATGTAGCAGTTGCCCGGTACTGACTTTGGATGATCTTTTGTGACCGGGTGGGAAGACTTCTCTTCTCAGTGACTGATTTCTGTAGTGAAGTAGATGAGGATCTAGATGCCAGAGGCATCCTGCATGTTACCCAGTAGGGCCTATAATAGGCTTGGTATGGTACCAGAGGCCAATTGTGGCACTGCATTCTCTCAATCTGCTTTTGTCTGAACTAGTCCTACAAGAGCAGGGATGATCCCTTGGGGAAGCTCTGGATTCCATGAAGTGGGAGACTTCAGACTCTGAGGAAGAGTGTGAGTACTCCAAAGGCCAGAGTGGAACAGTACCACCAGGCATTGCAAGAGATCAGTCCTGGGATCTATGATGGGTCTGTAGTTTCAGTGATAACATCGGGGGCTTCCTATTTATCAGCACTGTGCACTGCAGTGGAGGGGTTGTCATTGGTTTTGGAGCTGCCATCAAGATTACTGGAAGCAGAACTAGACCTGATGTTATTGCCAGCGTCGATGATCCTGATGTGGAAATCAACATGCAATGGGCCTGATGTATTAATTTAGATGGACTATATGGGCTAAAGGTGTTAACATAACCCAGTCATGGTCCAACACTAAACAGTGTTAAACAAGCTTCGGGATTTAGTATGCAGAGACCTTAGCCTGCTTAGCAACATGACAAATACACCATTAAAAGTCCTTTTAACCTTTTTATTAAAGATAAAGAACAGAAGGAAAAACAGTTAATACATTTCAAATCTTTTAAGTAAGGCTTTCATTTAAACAACATTTTTGTTCCCTTTCCCTTTAGATGGAACTCCCCCCCACCCCTTGTCTGACAGTCTCTTCAACAGTATTCAAGATGAATAATAACTGTCATCCCAGGTGTGGTTTGGGATTCAGCTGGAACCATCAGAGGTGGGAAGGTCATCTGGGTACCTCTATTTCTGGCCCATTCTGGTCAGGACACCTCTCAGGATCAGAATGAAGAAGGTCTGGGGTCCCTGAAAATGGTAGGGGTGGCAGCAGGGCCGGCTCTAGACACCAGCGCGCCAAGCGCACGTGTGGGATGGCATTTTCCCAGCAGGGTGGTAGGCGGCTCCGATGGACCTGCCGCAGTCATGCCTGCGGGAGGTCCACCAGAGCCGCCAGACCAGCGGACCTCCCGCAGGCATGACTGCGGAGGGTCCGTTGGTCCCGCGGCTCGGGTGGACCTCTCGCAGGCATGACTGCGCAGGTCCACCGGAGCCGCGGACCAGCGGACCCTCCGCAGGCACGCCCCCAGAGCCGTAGGACCAGCGCCCGGCAGCGCGCGTCCCTGCGGCATGCTTGGGGCGGCCGGATTACTAGAGCCGCCCCTGGGTGGCAGCCATGATGGTAAAATTCATTCCGGTAGCCTTTTGTTTTCTTGCTGTTCTTTAAACTTTCCCCACAGAATCTCTCTTTAAGGACTCAAAAGTGAGTGATGGATGGAATAGCCCATCCCTTCATCATTTTGTCCACCAGTTAGGCTCCACATTTCCTGCTTTTAACAACACAAGAACGGCCATACTGGGTCGGACCAAAGGTCCATCTAGCCCAGTATCCTGTCTTCTGACAGTGGCCAACGCCAGGTGCCCTAGAGAGAATGAACAGAATAGGAAATCATCAAGTGATCCATCCCCTGTCGCCCATTCCCAGGTTCTGGAAAACAGAGGCTAGGACACCATCCCTGCCCATCCTGGCTAATAGCCATTGATGGACTATCCTCCATGAATGTATCTAGTTCTTTTTTGAACCCTGTTATTGTCTTGGCCTTCACATCCTCTGGCAAGGAGTTCCACAGGTTGACTCTGTGTTGTGTGAAAAAAATACTTCCTTTTGTTTGTTTTAAAACTGCTGCCTATTAATTTCATTTGGTGGCCCCTAGTTCCTGTGTTATGAAAAGGAGTAAACAACACTTCCTTATTTACTTTCTCCATACCAGTCATGATTTTATAAACCTCTATCATATCCCCACTCCCCATTATCTCTTTTCCAAGCTGAAAAGTCCCAGTCTTATTAATCTCTCCTTATATGGAAGCTGTTCCAAACCCATAATCATTTTTGTCCCTCCTTTTCTGAACCTTTTCCAATTCCAATATATCTTTTTTGAGATGGGGCGACCACATCTGCATGCAGTATTCAAGATGTGGGTGTACCATGGATTTATATAGTGGCAATATGATTTTTTTGTCTTATTATGTATCCCTTTCTTAATGATTCCCAACATTCTGTTTGTTTTTTTGACTGACGCTGCACATTGAGTGGATGTTTTCAGAGAACTAACAGGTAATGATCTAGTGATCTCTCTCCTGCCATCCATCTCCCCCCTCTGACAAACAGAGGCTAGAGACACCATTCCTTACCCATCCTGGCTAATAGCCATTAATGGACTTAAATTTAAGGAGGTTATCTAGTTCTCTTTTAAACCCTGTTATAGTCCTAGACTTCACAACCTCCTCAGGCAAGGAGTTCCACAGGTTGACTGTGCACTTTAATTGTTTTAAACCTGCTGCCCATTAATTTCATTTCTTTTAAACCTGCTGGCCCTTAGTTCTTATATTATGGGAACAAGTAAATAACTTTTCCTTATTCACTTTCTCCGCACCACTCATGATTTTATGGTCACTATTTCCAAGCGGTCCTGTTATAGTTACCAGATCCTGGCTCCACTCAGGACTAAATTGAGAATTGCCTCTCCCCTTGTGGGCTCCTGTACCAGCTTCTCGAAGAAGCAGTCATTTAAAGTATCAAGAAACTGTGTGTCTTCATTTCATCCTGAGATGACATGTACCCCGTCAACATGGGGATAATTGAAATATCCCACTATTATTGAGTTCTTTATTTTGATAGCCTCTCTAATGTCCTTTAGCATTTCATCTTCACTATCACTCTCCTGGTCAGGTGGGGGATAATAGATCCCTACTGTTATATTCTTAACAGAGCATGGAATTACTATCCATAGAGATTCTATAGAACATGTGGATTCATTTAAGATTTTTTACTTCATTTGATTCTACATTTTCTTTCACATATAGTGCCACCACCCAACCCCCCCTCCACGACCTGTTCTGTCCTTCTGATATATTTTGTACCCTGGAATGATTGTGTCCCATTGATTGTTCTCACTCCACCAGGTTTCTGTGATGCCAATTATATCAATATCCTCCTTTAACATGAGGCACTCTAGTTCACCCATCTTATTATTTAGACTTCTAGCATTTGTGTACAAGCACTTTAAAAACTTGTCACTGTTTATTTGTCTGCCCTTTTCTGATGTGTAAGATTCTTTTTTATGTAAATGTTTCTCATCTGATCTGGCCCATACTTTATCCTCTTCCATCCTCTCCTTCTGACTGAACCCTAGAAAATCTCTACAAGAAGTCTCTGTCCAATCCACTTGCTCATTTGCAGCAATCGGCTCCCACTCCCGCACCCCCTGCCATCTCTCAGATTAAAAACTGCTCTGCAACCGTTTTTATGTTAAGTGCCAGCAGTCTGATCCACTTTGGTTTAGGTGGAGCCCATCCTTCCTATATAGGCTCCCCCTATCCCAAGTTTCCCCAGTTCCAAATAAATCTAAACCCCTCCTCCCTACACCATCGTCTCATCCACGCATTGAGACTCTGAAGCTCTGCCTGCCTACCTGGCCCTGCGCGTGGAACTGGGAGCATTTCTGAGAATGCCACCACAGAGGTCCTGGATTTCAGTCTCTTTCCTAGCAGCCTAAATTTGGCCTCCAGGACGTCTCTTATACCCTTCCCTATGTCATTGGTACCTACATGTATCACGACCACCGGCTCCTCCCCAGCACTACACATAAGTCTGTCTAGATGCCTTGAGAGATCCGCAACCATCGCACCAGGCAGGCAAGTCACCATATGGTTCTCCCGTCATCACAAACCCAGCTATCTCCCATTACTAACACCTGCCTTTTCCTAATGACTGGAGTTCCTTCCCCTGGAGAGAACCTCAGTGCGAGAGGATACCCCAACATCATCTGGAAGGAGGGTCCCAACTTTGAGAAGGTTTCCCTCTGCTCCCGTTGACTGCTTTCCTTCCCTGAGCCTTTCATCCTCCTTAACAGCACAGGGGCTGTCTGACCACAGGTAGGACAAATCTACAGTGTCCCGGAAAGCCTCATCAACATATCTCTCTGCCTCTCTTAGCTCCTCCAGTTCCGCCACCCTGGCCTCCAAAGCCCGTACGTGGTCTCTAAGGGCCAGGAGCTCCTTGCCCAAATGCACACATATGCCACCCGCCCACAGGGTAGGTAATCATACATGCTACACTAAGTGCAATAAACAGGATAGCCCCCACTCTCCTGCTAGGCTTCTGCCTGCATTGTCCCCTACAGCTACATAGGTTAATGATAGGGATTTTTTTTTAAATCAAGAAGTTCTGATTATAGTTTAGTTTAAAGGTTTTAAAGAATGGCAAGTGTACCTCACCCCTTCCCACTCCCTTCCAAACTCCCTCTCGAAACTCCCTATTAGCGGCCCCTGGTCGCTGACTCACTGCTTTATAAAGCTCTGGCCTTCCTGATAGCCCCGTTGCCTGACTAAGGCTCAGCTAATGAACAGAGGCTTCTAGATTTCAAACCTTGTTTAGAAGCTCACAGCTTCCAACTGCCAGCCACAGCACACAGTCCTTCAAACAGACAGACAAACACAAGATGTTCATCTATGTGTCTGCCAATTTTGTTCTTTACTATAGTTTCAACCAGTTTGCTTGGTACTTAAGTCAGGCTTACTGGTCTATAATTGCCAAGGTCACCTCTGGAGCTCTTTTTAAAAATTGGTGTCACATTAGCTATCCTCCAGTCATTTGGTATGGAAGCTGATTTAAATGATAAGTTACAAACCACAGTTACTAGTTCTGCAGTTTCACATTTGAGTTCCTTCAGAAACCTTAGATGACTACCATCTGGTCCTGGTGACTTATTACTGTTTAGTTTATCAATCTGTTCCAAAACCTCTTCTAATGACATCTCAATCTGGGACAGTTCCTCGATTTGTCACCTAAATAGAATGGCTCATGTTTGGGGATCTTCTGAAACTGTAAGCAATTTAAAGTGTGACAATACTTTTCTATAGCTTTCCAGCAGCATACACAGTGATCAACGGCTAAGCTAAATATGATAATGTACAGTTGAAAGGTCATAAGTCAAGGCTAGTAGGCTTAAAATAATACCTCTATTTGTTTTGCAAGATGAGTGTGCATGCAAGTTCTTGATAGACATTCCTGATCCCTGCATAAAGATTTCCACCACTCCCCCCGTGTCCAACATTCCACAGTAAATTAAGTACAATTTGTGGGATAACGTTCAGCTTTTCCTCATGTGTCAAGTATTGGCAATTTCTGAAGGCAGGATACCAGACTTTATGGACCAAATGCTATTTATATAACACTTCTTCTTACCCCTCTTTTGTGCTTTTCTGTTCTATTACTGTAAGCAGGAGTTGTATTCAAGGTCACAAAATCTTGCTTCCTGAGCACTTCAAGAAACATGATTCTAGTACATGTAAGTCAGCAAAATTTTCACAAAAATTGGACTGAAACAACTTCACATGCACACCCCAACACCTAATCACAGCAAAATAACAAATTGGATAGATCTTGGAGCTCGACTGAATGACACAAGCTAAGGATCTAGTCCAATATTCCAGATTTGGTATTATAACATTCATATGAAGATTCAGTTTATATTCAACGTAAGGAAAGCTGAGGTCAAAACAACAAGTCTGTCAATTGTCTAGGCATTCCTTATGTGCCTATCAAAGGCCTCAATCCAATAATTTTTTACATCCACTTTTCTTTCAGCCAGATGTTTCTTCCCACTGATAGTATGCACAAAAAGACTCAATAAATATCAAATTATTTCCATAGTCTTTGAATATAAATATTGTTTAAACTGTTTACCTTTCTTGCTTCTCTTATCATCTTCCTAATAGTTTCCTTTATTGTGAAAGGCTGTATTCGTGGTGGATGAAAAAGTAGATCAACATTTGTACCTCCAGACGTTCCAGGCATCAGATAGGGCCAGCCCAAGTCAAGGTTTGGAGCTTCCACATCAGATTCAATAGGCCAATAAGTACCAGAAGAAGAGGTATCATCAACTGCATTGTCAGAGGAATAAACTGTGTTTTGAGGAAGTTTCTGAACAGTGTTCAAAATATAATTAATTTCTTCTTCTGCTAGGAACTCTGAACATCTCTCTTTGGAAAGAAATTCTTGGTAGGCTTCTAAACCTCCTTCAATTAAAGCATCAATAGCTACACGATACCATTCCTTGTAATGAGGTTCAATGAAATTTTCTGATCTGCATTCATCATGTAAAGATGAAAGCATAGATGATGTTTCCATTTTCACCAATATTTAATGACAAACCTTTTAAATTTCCATTCATGCACCAATGAAATGTACCTGAGAGGAAATTGAAAGAAAACAGTTAATGTTTTTGGCAATTTTAATTATAATACTTTAACCTTCCCTTCCACCATCTAAGGATTTCAAAGTGCTTTGAAAAATTCATTAAGTAAGCTTCACAAACCTAAGCCAAGTGGTATTATTCTCTCCTTTTTCAGATGGGCAAACTGAGGCACTTGTGAGTTAAGTGATTTGGTGAGGTTCATATGTAGAGTCTGTGGCAGGGCTGGCAATACATCCCAGATTTCCTGATTCCTAGTCTTGTAGTATAAACAGCACATGTTCTGTGTGTGGAGAATGAATATGTAAATTTCCTCCAGTCAATTGTTTCAATACTCTGTGCTTGTTGGACCATTCCTAAAAGTGTAAAAACCCCGGCCCTGATTCCTGCTTCTTTATGCTCTAGTCTCTCATATTCCTCCCTTGTACACATACCTTTTCTCAGGCTTCTCTGAAACCACAGCCTTTGATGTCCTTGTCTTTATCTACCTTTTTATTCACCATGCTGATCTAATCCTCTTGCTGCTTTAAGCAAAGCCGGCCTACCTCACTTTCATGAGTTACTTGAAAGAGAGTTTTCTCCTCCCACATCTTGAATCAGCAATCTGTTTTCTAGTTCCACCCTGCTCTGCCTCTGGAGCGGCTGCTTTTATCTTCCTGTTAATTTAAAACAGCAATAATAATAATAAAAAAAAATCCAGAGTTTTTCATTGCTTACATAAATGTTCTTTTTTCAATTAAACCAGAAGAGGGGTTGTGGCTGCTGCCACAGAGAAAGGGAGTAGGTACAAGGGCAGTTAAGTACATACAGAATAGAGGGCCAAGTTCTCCTCTCATTTACAGGCATACAACTCCACTGAACGTCTACAGTTTACTTACAGTCTTTGGCCTAGGGAGGTAAGCTATAACTTGGAAACCCGTGAGAGCAGCATGCAAGTGTTCAGGTAGAACAGAAAGCAGGTACATGGCAGAACCTTCTCAACCCCCTTGGTAACAACATAATGTGACTCAGAGAAAGATAACCAAAGGAGAGTAGAGGGAGTTAGGACAACAGCTATTGAGTGCAGAGTAATTTAGGACACAGATACCTAACGTGTTGCTAGAAAATTAACCTGAAAACCCTTTGTTGGAAGCCTATTTAATGATATTTTGCAGTAATGCATTATTTATGTAAATAATAAATGTACATGTTATGCTGAACTTATTTATTGAGCACAAAGTATTTTATTTATATGTAGATCTTCCTAATGTTTTTGCAAGAAGTGCAATGTTTATTTACTTTAGTAATCTACATTGGAAATAGCCTAAATAATACAAAATGCAACTGAAAATGGCTTCCAAATACCACTTAAATTAAGCCTAATGAAATAAAAATTAAAAGCTCCTGTAGCACACTGTACTAACTTAACTGTAAAATCCAATGTTCAAATAGTATTTATTTTCAATTCGGGATAGTAATCCAAGTAATATTTGTGTCTACAGATTTGTTGGTCTTACAACTAAATTCCTTCTAAGGGAGGAAAGATCAGCTGGATAAAGGAGGATGAAATAGGGGTGAAAAATTAAACCAAGACTGCTGTTGAGGAGATTGCAAATTCTGAAGCTTAAAAGAAATGGGAAAAGGCCAATCTGAGGCTGGCATCTGCCAGACACATGAAGGATTCAATTTGAATTCTGTCTCTGGGGCAACAGAAGGAGAGATCACTACCCAAAATATTATGCTTTTGAGCCTGGATATATATCAATGAGACAATGCACAAACATCTCCCTATATCCCTCACCTCTATCATATATGATGCTTGTGGATTTTATGGCTGTTATTGGAACAATACATCTTTAAACCAATTATTCCTATTATCAAAGCTGTGGACAATACACAAAAGCCTTGCTCAGCCAGTTGCTAAACAGAATAGATGTTTTATGACACTGCATTCCCTACCTATGTAGTGCCTTTCCTACCAAAGGATCCAAAATGATTTTACAGTCAGAGGAAAAGTAGAATTTAATAGGAAAAGTTGAACATCATTATTTCGGTAGGATAGAAAATTAAACTTTGTTGGCACAAATATGAAAACTACCAAATGCTGATTGACCTTTAGGAAACTAAACCTGTGGTAGAGCTGGAAAAGTTTCTGTAAAACAAATAGGAGAAAGACCCAACCAACAGCAATTGTATAGGTGCTCAGTAGGTGCAAAGAGGTGCAGAACAACCCACTATTTACTTCAGGTGGGAAGCAAAGAAGTGGTAAAAGCTGGAGTGAGTTCTACTTGCATCCTTGCCTCCAAGAAATTTCAGGCCCTACAGTAAGCCTGGGGGAAAGGACCCAATGGCACATATCCCAATCAGCAGAGCAGCTGTGACCATGGAGCCCTTCAGAACATTGCTTTCAGTGGGCTTAGCCAGCTGCAGGCATGTTACCTGCTGAGTGAACTCACTGACAGTGGAGGTGATGAGCTGCCCCAAGACATGACCAAAACCACTGTGGTGGTGTTAGTGGTGGCGTGCCAAGGTGGCAGGCTCCACTCCATGTGGCCCGGCCTGGCTATTTGGCCAGTTCACTACTTGGGTGGGTGTGGCGAGGGGACAGGCTCAGAGCAGGCCTGCGGCAGGCAAGCCCGGGCTTGGAGGAGCACAGAGTGAACCCACAGTGGGGTGTGCGTACAGGGCAGGTCCCGCCCGCTACAGCCAAGCTTGGATCCCACAAGGTCTGGCCGTTTCTGCTCAGACAAAGCCCAGTTCCTGGGCACGTTTTTCCCAACAAGTCTGCAGCTCAGAGTGAAGGGGGGGGAAAGCCTGCAGCACTCAGCCTCTGCTATAGCTCTGCCCCCAACCCCCTGGCCCCAAAGCTGCCCCCTTCACACCCCTAACGGCCCACCTCCCATTGCCCTATCCCCGCTGATCACCCAGCAACTCGCTCCCCCTGCCGCAGCCCGCTCCTTTGCTCCCTGGGCCCGGCGGGCTCGCCAAACCCGGGCGGCGTGGCTGGGGACTGCCGGGAAGGGGCGGGCGGGCGGGCGAGCCGGACAAACTAGCCGGGCCGTCGGGCAGGGTCTCGCCAGCGCCGCCCCTCAGCCCAGCAAGGGCTGGCGGCAGCGGAGCAACCCGGGTGGGGGCAGGGAGCCGAGCCCCGCTGCCCCCGGCCCTGCAGAGGGCAAGGAAAGACCCCACTTACGGTGCCAAGCCCCCCCACGTGTGGAAATTGCCTCAAAGCGGGTCTAGGGAGCTTTTCCCAGCCCGATCCCGAGCGCCTGTTACCCCGGCGAGAGTCGCGGCGGAGCGCAGCCGGCCGCAGGTATTTCCCGGTGCTCTCAGAAGCGCGCTGGGTGGGGCACCAAGTTGGGACATGCCAGGAGAGTCACACCAAAGCCTTCTCAGCAGCGGGGCAAGGAGCCATGGGAACGGCCAAACCCCGCCCTGGGCACAGTACTGGGCCGGGCCGCTGGCACCGGCTACGTTGGGGAAAGGCGGCTCCCCCTGACTTGGTGCCTGGCACAGGGCGGGCTGGGGGCAATGAGGAAGCAGAAAGCTTGCCGCGCGCCAAAGTGCCTGCAGGCTCGAGCGAGGCAAACGGGGCACATGCAGCCCTGCTTTAAGGAGCAGGCACACAGACATGGGGGAAAGGAAATCTACTAGTGCACCTGCGCTCAGGAAACTCAGACGGTGCATGAAAAAAAAAAATCAAAGCTAGAAGGAGTTGAGTAAACTTTTCCATTCATCGACCGCTCGCTTTAGACTTTGAAAGCGCAGAGTCTGTTTCTGGGACAAAGAGGTTTTCAAGCGGCTGCCAAGAAGATGAAAGGAAATGCAGCCTTCCATTGGAAGACTGATTCCTAGATGGAAAGTTGTATTTAAATTTAAACTATTTACTTACTTAAAGTTAATTTTGGAGCTCGCTCTAATGCGCTGTTGTTGTGTTTTGGGAGGCTGTTGGCTAATGGTTTAGAGAAAGGGAATAGGCATTAGGACATCCGGGATACATCTAGCCTGCAAACAGAGTACCTCATCTCAGCGACCATGTCACCTGGTTTGGGCCCAGGAGGCTGGGGCTGTGGAGTTAAAAATAGCAGTGGAGAGGTTTGGACTGGATCCTGGGCTGTGTGATCTTCTCCTATTGCAGATGTGGAGCCTTAGCCCAGCTGTCTACACTGGCATGTTTAGCCCCACAATCAGAGCTCCAGTTGGCTGACTCAGATAAAAGACTGGTGGCTGACATAGCCCTTGTCTCTATTCCTAGCTATGCCCTTGACTCTCTAGTAAGTCACCTGGACCCAAATCTTCAAAAAGTATTTTAGGCACCTAATTCCTATTTCATAGAGTCATTCTCACATGCTCTGGCCCAATGGCTAGTTAAGTATTTATTCTTAGTGGAACAATTATTGGGCCAGAAAGAGTGGGAATGACTCATCCAGTGGTTAGGGCACCCACGTGGGAGGTGGGGACCCCAGGTCCTTGCTTCTATCACTTTCATTATTGATCCACAGTGGAACAGCTTCATTAGGAAAGACTGAGGGAGCCCCACATCAGAACATCACATAGCTCTGTAGCTGGAGCACTCTGCTGAATGATTTAACGAAAGGGAGCTAGTAGTTTAGAGAACATGGTTTAGAGCACTCACCTGGCATGTGGGAGGCACCTGTTGAAATCCTTTCTGCCCTTCTAGAAAAGGAGGTGTGTGCGTGTGTGGAAATTGAACTTGGATCTCCCACATCCCAGGTAAGTGCTCCATATACAAGAAGGGTTTTGTGGTCAGCATCACCAGCTATTTTGTGGGGAGCCAGGCAGGTACCTAATTCTTACAAGAAGCCTCTAAGCCAGTTGACTCCAGGGGTATGTCTACACTGCAAAGAAACCTGCAGCTGGCTCATGCCAGCCGACTCAGGCTTGGGGGCTGTATCATCGCTGTAGTTTACATAGCAATGATACAGCCCCCAAGCCTGAGTCGGCTGGCATGAGCCACCTCTACATGTCTTGTTGCTGTGTAGACCATACCCTGAGCAGCTGCTTCCCACTGGGCGATTATTAAGCACCTATGTAAGAGAGGGGTGTGGCTTAGGCCAGTCCCCTTTCATTAACTAGCTTAGGGCTACTGCCTTTGGCAGCTTCCTGCCTAGCATGCTTGCTTTTGCAGTCTAATATGTGAATCTCTTGACATTCATTTTTCTGAGAGGGTAGGCACCTGACTCAGCCTAATGGATCACAGTGGTGCTCCTGTGATTTTCTAGGCACCTAAAAGTTGTATGTTGCAGTGCTGGGCCTTTGTGCTCTTCCCTTAGTTAATCACAAAGGGTGGGATTCACAATATTGAAGACGTGTATATAACACCTATACAGCTGGGTTACAAGGCTAATTATTGTCTGTAAAGTATTTTGAGATCCTTGTTTGAAAGGCTTTCAAAAAATAAACGAGACTTTATTCTCAATATTTGAGAGAGAAACATCCATGAGTGTTAGAGTTACATGCATGTTTATGAAAAAACAACTTTTTAATTGTAAATACATTAAATAAAACAAAAGAAAAATTATCTTGTTAAGTCTTTGCCCTCATTATATTTTGTAGTATAGAGTGCAAGCAGGCCTTTCCTTGGTTGTAAAGCTGATATGTCACTTTGACCCGAATATTTTATCTGCAATATTTCATCTTGCCTACCTTGAAGTGCAAGTTTTCCCTCCAAACTTGTAACGCCCAGTATTAAACGCAAGGCATATCATGATGAGCTCTGAGGTTGCCACATCTTCTAAGCTAAGCAACGTTCAGCTGACAGTTTCTACCTAGACAAGATAATGGGGTAAAAGCGATAAAGATATTAACCTAATTTTTATCCAAATAAACACCAAAGATTAGGTCCCAAAGAAGTGGATAACAGCCAGTAAGTGTTGCTGAATATTCAGTGTTGGTGTAGCTGTGTTGGTCCCAGGATGTTGGAGAGACAAGGTGGGTGAAGTAATATATTTTATGGGACCAAGTTGTATTGGTAAGAGACAAGATTTTGATCTTACACAGAGCTCTTTTTCAGATCTTGCACTATTACTAATAGCCGTAGGACCACTTGAACCCAAATTGTGCTCTCAGTTACACCTGAATGAATGTTTCATCCATTTTTCTTGATAAAAATTGAAGTTATTTAATATTTAGCCCTTATACAGCAATTTTGATCTTATGATCATTTGTGGTAAGGAAGGTAGAATGCTTTTCTATGGACAATCTTTCAATAGCAATATGGTGCCAAGCAAATTTTTTAAACACCATCTATATTTTCCAAGTTTATATGGGGGGAGGGGTGTACTAACACTCTTTTCTACACCAACTAAATTGCTTGGACTTCCCTTTCTTTATACATGTAAATATTACTAAGGCTTCTCTTAAGAGATGTTAATCATTGATTACAGGCACAGCATAACAAGAAGCAGTTCTAGATGTCCATTAACTTTTCTTGATAAAGTGATCTGGAGATGAAAAAATAAAGGTTAGGTGCCTTATGCCACAGGCCTATTACTAAAGCATCAGTTAGGGGCAAGTTTTTAATCAGTAAATATTGATTTTACTCTACACATACAATTACTTCCATCGATAATAATCCAAATGTACAGATAGGCAAAGAAAGAAAAATACTGCTTGGGACCTGAGAGTTGGTTTTAAAATATTTTATATATTTTGACAGTGATTGATAATTTGTGTTTTAATGGTTATAAACCTTTAGCTTTTGAATCTCAATGTCTACTGTGAGCAATTTTTATTGTCTGCCTCTCCCATAATTGCCTACAACTGTGAAAATGTAAATCAATACAAATAAAAAGCTTAAAAATATACAATTTATAATTGTCAAAAGAAAAAGAAAAATTCTTCCACACTTAGTTGAGTATCTTTCTTACATATTTGTACAATTCCTAGCACAATGGGACTCTGTTCCAGTACTGGGGTTCTTAGGTGCTACTGCAATACGTAAAATAATAATAATGAAACTAAATCAGCTTCCATCTCCACTGCCACATGTCTGATAATGAAGAGTTCAATCATACAGAATTGGTAGCAGACACCCGAAATGAAACATTTTGGAGCAAACGTACAAACAATGACATCAGTTGCAATTTGCCAGTGGTCCTAGTGGACCTGTTCTGTTCATTCCTTCTGGGGTACCTGGCATTGGCCAATGTCGAAAGACAGGATACTGGGCTAGATGCAGGGCCAGTGAAACCATTTAGGCTACCTAGGCAGTAGCCTAGAGTGCTGGGATTTGGGGAGGGCGCCATTTTCTTCGGCCACCCCGGTTGCTGCCGGCATTTAGGCGGAGGGAGCTTGGGCAGGGGAGTGTGGGGAGGGCCGCCTGCAGCAAGTAAGGGGGGGAGGCGGCACACAGGGGGAACTCCCCACTCCAGCTCACCCCTGCCCCGCTTCCTCCCCGAGCACGCCGTGGCTGCTTCACTTCTCCCACCTCCCAGGCTTGCCGTGCCAATCAGCTTAGGCACCACAAGCCTGGGAGGCGGGAGAAGTGAAGCAGCAACCTCGTGCTCGGGGTGCTCCTGCTCGTGTGAGGAACAGGGGTGAGTTGGGGCAGGAGGGGCGCCTCAGGGCGGAGGTGGGGAGCTGCTGCAAGGGGGGCGCCTCAGGGCAGAGGGGGGTAGCTGCCACGGGAGGGGTGCCTCAGGGTGGGGGCATGAGGGGGGCGCAAGGTGGAAGTTTCACCTAGGGTGCGAAACATCCTTGCACCGACCCTAGCTAGATGGACCTTTGGTCTGACCGGTATGGCTGTTCTTATGTTCTAAAGAACTTTATAGGTAGGCAAAAATAGCATTCCAGATGAAAGTGGAGGAGGAAGGGAAGTAAACTACTTCCAGATCTGCACATGGTTCATTTTCAAAGTTACAGCAGTGTCTCTGCTGGGGCAGTTTTGGTGTATATAGGAACCAACTCTTGGCATGGAATTCATCCTGATTCTGATGCACCGTCTGCCAAAGGGATGGAGGGGAGATGGATTGTGCCCTTCCAATCCTGGGACTTCTTGGGGCCAGTTTGGCTCCCAGCACTGGGTAGGGGGACCTGGAGACTGCCTGAACTTATGCCCCACTGCCGGAGACCTCTCATGAGTCTTGTGGGGCACAAGTTGTTGTTCTCCACAACCTCTTCCAAATGTTACAAACCCAATTTTGTGGTCAGTATATGTATTTTTTTTTGTAATTTAAATTTGGGACTGGACTAAGGGCTTTGAGGTGCTCTGGCTGTCAGTGCTAACTGGCAGCAATACAAGGATAAAGAACCCTTTTAGAAATGCATGAGAAAGAAACAACCTGTCTCAAGTAATCAAATCTTATACACAGACCTGCAGCATGAAAAAATATTTTCACCTGTAATGATATCAATGTTCTTGACCTGAATGCAATTGCTAGGAACAGCAGGGTGACTGTTTCATATACAAATTTTTCCCATGCACAGCCAAAGCAGTTATGCCCCAAGCTTCAGTTACAAGCTGGAAAAAGTGCTATTGACTATTTCATTGTTGTTAAAACTCTCTAGGACTACAATAGCTGGATAGGCCACACAAATGATGCATGCAGGGATGGTCTCTAGGCCAAGTGGCCCCATAGTGTGTTAAAGTACAGACACCTGAGTTTGTGAATTTGTGTTTGCTGGCACAGTCATGCCCCTGAGATGACCTACCCTTGAGCAGTACAGCCACTGAGTGGCCAGCCATTCAATAAGGGTTTAGGTGACAAGCTGTTCTGAAAACCCCATCAGCATCCAAACATATGCCAAGCCCCCACTGGAAAAGCAAGAGGCCACCTGCACTAGTGCAAGCTTTTGAAAAATTCCAAAATGAGGTTTCTGTGTTAACTACAAAATAGAGATAGGCACAAATAAGACAGGGTGGGGTAGACAATGTGGAGAATAGTTTTGCATCTCACAGTCTTGTGCCATGTAAATCCATGGTCCTAGTTGTACAATAGACTAATAAAATGGATTGAGAACACAAGGTGTACTTGATGGCAGCAAGGTCTCTGGGTTCTGTTGCACTCAAATGTAGAAATTCTGTACCAGCTTCATTTAAGTTAATAGAGACTTAATTGTTTTAGTGTATGCGAATAATTTTGTAGTAGTGTGTCAGAACTGGTAGAGGGGCAGAGGAGGATAAATCTGTACTACTGTTGGAAAGCTTAAGGAACTTGATAAAATAAGGACACGTATTTGCCCATGTCAGCTTTTGCTTATCAGCTGCTTGTTTGGCTCCCCAAGTGTATGCAGTTGTTTTCCCATATATGGTTCCAAAATATATAGTACAAAGGGTCAACAGATGTACCTTGTTTTCCCCTCAAAATGATAAATGTATCCATAACAGATGTGTCTTGTATCCCCCTTAAAATGATGTGTGTATCCTGTGTATCTTATTATCTCCTACAGCTGCATTTGCAGGTTCTGTAGGTCAGCAAAGTGACATAGAAGGATGTAAGCTAAGTTGTTTGTTACTGGTTATAAAAAGGGGCCTGTTCGGCCTGTAAGGTGTGTCTCTTTCTCTGGCACTAGCCGAGAGGAGCACCCGCTCAGCTGACCGATCAATAAAGGGAGTGGTACCCGTCTTCCTGTCCTCTGTGCCTCCTTGGTGTAATTAGGTAAGCTCCGGGGGGAAACGAGCCCTTTTGGCTAACAACTGGCGACTCTGCCGGGACTTCTTTCCCTGTAGGGGGCGCTGACCGGTGGTTGAGGATGACTCTGGAGAGTGGCCACCTCGGGCTGTTGGTTTGCTCGAGCTCCGGTTCGCCGCAATCGACCGGGACGGCTGCGCCCCCTCTATAGAGAGCTCCAAACGACACGGAGGCAAGACGGTACCAGAAGAGGGGGAAGTCCAACTGCCGGACGCGGCCACTCCGGGCGGTAAGTGCATTTACCTCCTGGGTTCGAGGGATAACGCCCCCGAAGTGTGGGTTGGACCCTTTAGGTGATTCATGTAAGGGAAGGTATCGTAGGTGGATGAATGTTTTGTGGTCATGAGGAATAAAGCAAGCAGTGGCTAATGAATAATTCCACTAACTCCACTAGTCCGTGGGCCGTGCTGAACAATTACTGAAACTTAGAACAGCCCCAGGGCCTGCTTTTATTCCTGGTAGGGGTACTTTTATTTTTTTATACCAGCGTGAGTGACTGTTACCGGAAGACGCCCAGAGTACCCTGTGAAGCGAAAGCTCGTGACCAGGACTACTCTAACGCAAGCCCGGTAACTAGTGGATCTTTAGGAGATCCGACCCACGGTGGGCTGACTCGGCCTGGCATTGTCTGGCGAGGAAGCTATCTGGGTCTAGGAGCATGTGAACCCATCTTCCCTCCCCGTTCCTTTCCGTGTGGGCTACTGACAGTCTGATCATCTCACTGGACGCAATCAGAGTAAGCGGCGCCGTCTCCCAGAGACTAGCCGACGCTCTTTGCTGAAGGGAGGTGTAGGAGAGTCGTGGTCTTCCTCGTTAGTCTCTCCTGTGTGAGTACTCTGTAGGGAGAGATCCTTAGTTTATGAGCCGCTAGCGCAGACAGGGCACCCTCCCTGTGTGTGTGAGTGGAAAATGGGTAAGGGACAGTCTAAATATTCCACCTCACCCCCTAAGGGTATTACATGTACATACATTATGGTCTTAAAACCTGCAGGTATTTAGAGAATTGGAATTTTTATACGTGTGAAAAATCTACCTAAATAATGCCCATTAAAAGGTACCTTCAATCTAGATAAGATCATACATCTCAGAGGAGCTTTTAATTACCAAAGAAAAGCCTCTGACTCGGTGTGAGCAATTTGTCTAGGAACGGGTTAATTTAGAATTCAGCTTGGCCCAGAGATAAAGAGAAAGTTGCTCTACGTTTAAGGTCAAGAATCAATGCAGACTATGCTAAGTATAAAGAAAAACTGCTTTCGGCCCCAGCTGGCTGTGGAAAATAGAGACAGAGGCAAACCAAAGGCAGTACAAGTTATAGAACTGAGATTACATTTGCAAAGCCTAACTGTCCAGGGAGATCCAACAGCCTTTGCAACCCCGGAACCGGTGTGGCTTGGTGACACTGGAGAAGCCACAGGCAGCTGACCTGGACTGGAATCTCTGAAAGAGACACCACAGGAGATTCCAGGGTGTAAAAAAACAGCTCTCCCAAGAGCGGAAGCATGTTGGAAATTCTGAACAAGCTGTATACAGGATAATCTCCCGTCCACCTATACCCCTTCTCTGAATGTTATATACAGACGTGGCCAGTCTGGACATGTGTGAGTATTAAAGTGGCTTAAGGCTTGGCGCATTCATATTTTTCCTGAGTGATGTGGGAGCGTTCCCAACACTCTCCATTGTTGTTTTATTATTTTTAATGAAGCTTTAAAATTTGGTTATATGGTGTGTTTTCTCTATCCTCCCCCACCGTCCTGCAGTGTCAGTTTGATCACCTGACATGAGGGATAAATTGATAACAGAGATTTGTCACAGTTTGGTGAGCAATTGAGAATGGGGGAGCCCTGCAGAATTTATACCATCTATTTGTTTTATCCTTGTTATTTTATGTTTGTTTTGTTCGGTACTGTTGGTGTTATATGTTGAGGATTGCATAATTAAAGGTGTGCCCACTCTCAGCTGCAGTAACTCTGAGAATTGGAGAAGGGTTTAGTATTCCTCTCTCCACCCTGGTTGACCGGGAAGGGTGGCAGGTGGATCTACCCCCAGTCGTAGCAGGACTGGGCATTACAGTAGTTGATGAGAAGGAAAAATGTGTACTTGATAACTAGAATTAAGCAATTAAGAGCATAGATCATGAACCAGGCAGCAACTCAAACCTGCGCCAGGGCAAGTTGCAGGCCTTGAGACAGGACTTCCAGTTAAAAAAAGGAAGCCCTGGCTAAGCAAGTACCAGTCCTTCAGGGACTTGTTAAAATTTAACCATTTGTGCTCAGCATACGCCGTAACAGCAGTGTGTTTGCTACAAGAGGAAATTAAACAGTTAAACGCTAGTGGGCCATGCGTTTTGCCCAGGAGGCAAGCCTCACAAGGGAGGACTCGGGTAGTCTTGTGAGTAAACTGTTTTAGGGAAAAGACCAGAAGGGTGGGGGCTAGCTGAGAAGCCCACCCTCCTAGCTAAACTGATAGTGGAACAAGTTGGTGCCCATGGAAGGGACGGTTCAGCAAGAAAAGCAGGATCGGGCCCAGGCGGGCAGGCAACAGACAGAGAAATTGGAAAACAGATTGGAAACTTTTGAGGGTGCAGTGGAAGGAAGGAGTAAGTAAGTATAAGCATGGGGATTTCAAATACTCAGGAGGATATTTGGAATGGTGATTTAAGGGAGATAAGCAAGTGATTTAAGGGAAGAGCAAGTGAATTAAGGGAGCGTGAAGAGTTAACTCTGTAGTTGCTGGAGGGAACAGCAGTTGAACTTTGTAAAAATGCTAAAGAGAAAAGTTCTTGGTGTCTTTAAAATGTTTGTAAATAGATTCAGGCAAAGAAATTATTAAATTGTAATCATTTGGCTATGAACAATTTTGTTAAATTAGCTGAAAAATGTATACAGTGCTATGTAATTAAAATTGTATTAGGCTCTAAGGGCACTGTAAGTGGTGATGTTTTCTTTTAGTGTTTAAAAGCAGGAGTTAAAAGTAAAAAGCAAGCCAGAAAGCATCTGTATTAATGCAAATTATCTAACTGCTAAGGTAGAAGCCACTGAAACCTGGGCTGCCTATGAAACACATAAGAAAATATGGGGTAATTCCCCTGTTTTGCCTGAAATCAACAAGGGTATTTGTATATTTTAAGCAATGATTGACTGCCCAGAAGGGGTAGACCTCCGTCTTTGTCTTTCAGATAATTAGAGAAGACTGATGCCAGCTGAACAGCATTCAACATACCATGATTTACATGGGATGGTCTGGTTTGAAATCAAGCGGAAGGGTTGGATTGTAATGCAAATATTTGTTTTGTTCCACTTAGAATACAAAGTGTTTGGATATATCAGAAAAATGTGATATATTAAAGTCTAATACAGTCTCTTAAGTAAGAAAAAAATTTTATTGGCCAAGTTTTTTTAATTGAAAATTGTTATTAAAATTTGCATACCAACAGTCTTTGGAAGCAAGGACATGAAAAGTTAACCCACTTCCCATATTGTACATGGGATCCTTCTGGCTACCTCAGATTTCTAGCCAGAGGGCTGGGGATGGTGGGAAGCTATTGGATTAGAGGTTGTATTGAATGAACTCAAAGTGGGTGTGCTTGTCCTGGCTTGTTGTTCCAAAGTTCTGTAATAAGGTTATTTTAGTGAAAGGGTATATGTGCATATATTAAATAATAAGACTAATGTACTGTATACCGGCAATGTGTATGTGTTCATTGTTAACAAAAGGTGTATAAGTAAAAAGTAAAAGTTTCCTTTGTAGGTTAACAGAAGCCAAAAAGGGGAAAAGGAAAAAGAATGAGTTAACTGAGAAAAACTTTAACTAGCAAGCTCAGTCCAAAAATGAGACACTGACTTTGTTCAAGGACACTGCTCACAGTTAAAACTTGGCTGATAACCCAGAAAAGGGGGGCTTGAATGTGCCCAAGCAGCTGTAAAGTCTACACATCACTGACAGGCACTAATAAAGTGTGTTAGGTTTTTTTTTTTGTTTTTTTTTTTACAGGTAAAGAAGTGCTACCCAAAGACCCTAGCAGCCCTGCCACTCCTTGGAACCAGGAGACTGAATCAATGTAAAGGTCCACCAACGAAAGACTGCTTTGGCTCCATGCTGGAAAGGCCCTTATTGAGTCCCGCTGAGTATCAACACCGCTGTGAAGTGCCAAAGACTGAATGCTTGGACCCATGATTCTCACTGCAAAAAGACCCCTCCACCTCAGGAGAATTCTCCTACTGATGATTAGCCTATTCCTTCTTCTAGCTCCACTGTGCCTTCTGGACAGCAGGGAAACAGGACAAGGTGACGTGCTGGTTAACCTCTCCCTTGTCCACGGACAGACCTACTGTGCCTTTGAATTTTCTAAAAGAAGCAAAACCATTACAGGGTGATGTGCTGGTGACCTCTCCCCTGTAGGGTGCTGAACCACGACTGTTTCGGGAAAGGAGAAGAAACACTCACTCCACTGACATTGCCAAAGTCCAGGAATTCCTGACTAAAAAGGACATTAAGAACTGACCCTGGTGAAGAAACAAAGAATTATACACTGGCAGGAAGAAATCGGTGGGACCCATGCTTGGGAATGTGGTATTAATTGGATTTTGGGGTTTATTCTACAGGCTGCGCCCTGTGTTTTGGATAAATCCTTCAGCATGTATTGCCCTCCCTAATTGGATTTTAAATGACATTGCCCTTATCCAGTTTTTAGATCACTTCTACATACCCAGATTGCTCACAAGGGGCTGCCATTAGATTAGCACAACGAAGAGCCTGGGTTATTTTCTCTGGAAAAAGAGGGAATTGACCAGATCCCTGTGGGCTGGGGCCAATAGTGCAGCAGCCATTTGAAATATTCTTAAAAGCTAAAAACATGATAAGAAATTGGGCCAACTAGAAAGGGCCACTAGCCTTATTTTTGAAGCTCCGCTAACCCAAGTACAGGCTGGAGTTGGTAAGTTACATGTCATTTCCGCCCTTAGTTCTATGACCCAGAAGTTGCTGACAGAGATGGTATTGAATATCACTGAGGCTGGGAAGGCATTGCAGTGGGATCTGGTATGTATAGAAATTCAGGATTTCCTGAATGACCAGCTGATGGCCATTTGGAGTGATCTTGAGCACCAGACTTGGCCCACTGCCCTTACAGAAGTGCCATCTGATCTGTGGTCATGGAGACATACTTGGACACTTTCTGGGTGGAAGTGTGAACATTTATAGTGCTCCTTCCAAGCATTTTGGACCGGTTAGGGTGGGTGTGGGCTCCCACATACCAAATCTTGCTGGGTCCATGGGAAGGATGGATGTGGAACTAAATACCCCCTCATTAATAACCCCAGCTCCTTAGAGTTTAATTGCTTTTTGGCCTTAAAGTGTGAGAAAACTCAGCCAAAAGGTTTGTTGAGTATTCTCAAAGGGGGGGAGAACTGTTGTCTGCACTTAGGGAAAGCAGCCACCGCAGAGCCAATGTGCCCTTCCTTGTGCAGTTGACTGGAAGGGAGCAGGGTAAGCCTCAACTCCATTCATCCAATGCCTCCAATAGAATAGTTTATGCCCACAAGTGTTCCATGACAGAATTCTATCTGTCACCACGTTTACTCCCTTCCAAGAGCAAGGGGAAGATTACAAGTCACCCACCGCAATTTCTGTCCAAGGCTGCCCCATGGTAATAGACTGCTCCTTGCTACAGGCTAGATTATCACTTCTGATAAAATATCTAAGTGTTTTTTTATTTTTTTCAGATTAGGACTTGAGAATTGTTTTCCAACAAAGGTTGTAATGAAGTATTCCAATACCCTTATTCACATTGGGTAGCTTTTTACTCCATAGACTGTCCCATGAACATCAAATGGGATCCTTTGATGAGTAAGGGCAATGTTTATAGGGGTTTAAGAATCTGCACCTATATTTGTTACAAGTCTAGTAATTTACTATACCACATTATCAATTGTAAAGGAAATAAAAAATTCTGTTCTATTCTATAAAGGTTTTATATCTTTCCCATCACTGTAGGATGTGCATGCCTTCCATGAATGTATTAAGGTAGTTCATTCCATCTCCAGAGGGAGAATTATGTGATTAGTAGTTTGTTTTGGTAGGTAGGGTTTTTTTTATTTTTTTTTGAGGGGGTGTTGCAGGGGGGATAGCAGTGTATACTTTTTTTTTTAAAGTACTATGCATGTTAATAGACAAGGCAAGCTTGAAGTAGTACATCTTGCTCTTTGAGCAGCTGGTGGTGAGATGTGAGGATCCATAGTCTCTGTGCGAGTTCATTTCACAGCTTTGGCCTACTACATGTGGAAAAGTCTATATGCTGCTGTAATGGTCCTTTTTGGGGAGTGTGGCCTAGTGGTTATGGCTGCAACTCCTGCCTGCCAAGGGGGTTGTGGGAAGGGAAGCCTGGGCCCTTCTACCCCACCAGGCTCCAAACCAGGGCCCTTTGGGCTATGTCCTCCCTGGGCCTCATCCTCTTGTCCACCCACCTGGGGTCAGCTTAGTCCAAGGCTTTCCCCGGTGAAGGAAACTTAAACCACAATAAATAAGGGGAGTTACTAAAGTCCAAGGTCCACAGGATACTTCCCTCTGTTTCTGGGGTGGGTCCTCCTTCCCTCAGGGCAGGCTCCTTGAGGCAGCTGTGTCAAAGGGCTTGGCTACACTTGAGAGTTACAGCACTGGTGGTGGCGCTGCAACTCACTCCCCATCCACACTGGCAAGGCACATACAGCGCTGTATCTCCCTGGCTACAGTGCTGGTTGTACTCCACCTCGATGAGAGTAATAAAGAGAACAGCGCTGCTCTTGCACCGCTGGGGTGCCAGTGTAAACAGTGATTAATCTTACTACGCTGTAACTGACCTCCGGAAGCTCCCCATAATGCTTTTAAGTAAAGATAACACTCTTTGTTTTGTTGTGAACTCGGGGCGCCCGGAGCTACTTATCTAAAAAACAAACACAGCTACTGTTTGCTCGAGCAGAGGCAGGCAGGGGGATGAATGTCCACAGCTAGTGTCAGCCTTATCAGTGTCAGCCTAAAGACTGACACTGATAAGATTAATTTCTTATAGAGGAGAGAAGCAGCGGGGGTGGGGGGGTCCGTTTTGGAGCAGCTGCTTATCTGGTCTGTGAGGAAAAAAACAAAGAGGGCTATTTGCATTTAGTGAATGAGAGAGGGGTGGGGGAAAGGGTCAGGACTTGCAAGCCAGGGAGCTGACACAGTGTCAGTTCCAAAAATCCACTCTCTCCCTGTCACACTCCACTCCACCCCACCCCCCTCTTTTGAAAAGGATGTTGCAGCCACTTGAATGCTGGGATAGCTGCCCATAGTGCACCACTCCCAACATCGCTGCAAATGTGGTCATACTGCAGCGCTTTCCCTACACAGCTGTACGAAGACAGCTTTAACTCCCAACGCTGTACAGCTGCAAGTGTAGCCAAACCCAGAGTCTTACACTTCCCTCTGCTCTGCTGGAGCTGTGGATCTGCTCACCTCCAGCTCTGCCACCCAAATGAACTAATTCCCTGCCTTTTAATTCCTCCAGCACAGAGAGCATTTGCTGCAGGTGTGGTAGGGTGAGGCTGGCTGAGACTGGTTCTTATGAGCTTGAAATTATTTCAGTGCAAAACCTTCCATGTTGTCTGCTACACTGTTCTAAAGATGGAAGTGATAACTTATTTTTCCTTTACTCTTAATGTTTCTACCAGCACCATGCATGAAATAGCTGATTAAACTATTACTTCAGATTAAACATTTCAGTGCAACTAATGAAATTAATCTTATCAGTGTCAGCCTAAAGACTCAAATCAAATGAATATGGTTAGAGAGAAAACAAATGTCTTTTTAAAGTATTTTAAAACCACATTTCCCGAGCACCGACCTTTCAAACTCCCACATCTCATGGATTTCTGGATTTAGGTAACACCCTTATTAATGTAAGTAAGTAAGGTAGAGCTTTCTTTTGGTCCAAAAGCGTAGAAACATTTAGGACCAGTTTCTACACTAAGATGCAAATACAAAATTTCCACTGACTTTTACGAGCGCCTCTCTTCTGTAATGGAGAGCAAAGTTTTAGTAACAGATATAAAAACTTTTGTTTTAAACGTGTTGCCCATTAATTTCATTTGGTGGCCCCTAGTTCTTACATTATGGGAACAAGTAAATAACTTTTCCTTATTCACTTTCTCCATACCACTCGTGTTTTTATATACCTCTATCATATCCTCCCTTTGTCTCCTCTCTTCCAAGCTGAAAAATCCTAGTCTCTTTAATCTCCCTTCATATGGGACCCATTCCAAACCCCTAATCATTTTAGTTGCCCTTCTCTGAACCTTTTCTAATGCTAGTATATCTTTTTTGAGATGAGACCACCACATCTGTACGCAGCATTCAAGATGTGGGCGTACCATGGATTTTTCCTCTCCCCCCCCCCCGCCCTTCTCAGGATTGGGCACTATCACCTTAACAACTGGCAGAAAATGAAATGAACCTTAAGACAGCTTTTCTTAAATATGTTTTCCCAACAGCCAAGGACAAGAAAGAAAGGGCACAGTCTTTTTGTTATGCGAGCGTACAGTGCCTAGAACAATAGGGCACTGCCTGGAACCTTAGGCACTGCTATTCTTAAATATGTTTTCCCAACAGCCAAGGACAAGAAAGAAAGGGCACAGTCTTTTTGTTATGCGAGCGTACAGTGCCTAGAACAATAGGGCACTGCCTGGAACCTTAGGCACTGCTAAATAATAATTAGTTTAGCAAAAAATCAGCAGGTGAGAGTTGTTTTCAGTTTTCGTTTCTTAGCCATGTGCATCCAATTCTTCAATGCGGGGGGGGGGGGGTGTCAAGATTTCAGGAGGAAAAGGAAGTCAGGAGAAGTTATGCCAGTGACTTCAAGAGAACTAGGATTTCACCCTATTGCCTTAATTTAAAATCTCATCCAAGTTGTAGCAGTCATGTCAGTAGAAACATGATTATTTTATAAACAGCTATCAATTTAGCACATACGACTTAGTTTTAATATAAGCCTGTGACAGAATTGCTCCTGGGCTCCCAGCAAGCCACTGCTTGGGTGTACAAAACAAAGAGATCTTTCTTTGGCTGTCACCTCCTTAAGGCAGGACACCACATGCAGCAGTTTCACCCAGCAACAACAACAACCAGCAAAGCACTGGTAGCAAATCACCCACTTGTCCAAGGTCAGACCTACCTTCCCTTGGGGAGGCTTTGACAGACAGTAATCTCTTGACAGCACTTCACCCCAGCCAGACTTCTCTCACTGAGTGGGAGTTAGAGATCTGCTCTCCCTCCTAGGTAGATTCCAGCTGAGTTGTGCTCTCCCTTTTTACTCCTCCCTCCAAGCCTGACACCTACTGCAGGTGGGGCTGATTGAGCCCACAGCAGCTTGTTAACCCTTTCCTGGTCGGTGTGGGGTTTATGTATCCAATCACAAAATCATTACCAGTTTAGTAGGAAAAAGTAAATTTGTTTACTTCTACTTGCATGAAGTTGTGTTTCTCCCTCCCTCCCCCCGCCCCAAAATCCTCCATTTTGGCTTCATTGCACAATGATATTGCAGCTGTTTTTGTGCTCTGATGGCTGTGAAGGTAGTTAACTTGTCATGGCACCCTTCATTTTTCATTCAATTTTACAAATCAAATTCAGAAATCATTATGATCAGTAAAACTAGGCAAAAGTGAATGGGGCCTGATAAATGATTTGGCAGAAGTGATATTCAGTTAAATAAAGACTCAAATCTTCCTCCAGGTTTCTGGATCTTAGCTTCTGTCTTCAGAAATACAAGCCGATTTGCCCGATTCCTCCGAATTGGGCCCCGCCCCTAAGAGGGCCCGCGCTGGAAGCAAAGCTCTGCGTCTCCCGGAAGCAGCAGCTGTTGCTAGGCAACTAGAGACGCTGGCCGGCTGAGGCAGAGGTGGCCCCTGGCTGTACTTGCAGGTCGGGGGGGGGGAGAAGACAGGAATCTCTGCAGTGGACCTCACTCAGCTGAGCAGCTGCTGGGGCTTCCAGCGGTGTGTTTGTCCCTGTGATTCCCCGGAGGGTTGTAATATTGGGCTGGTTTTGTGGTTTACGTGGTGTTGCTGTTTGAGGGTGAGTTGGTGCCTGCCTGTGTCTGTTTCAAAACTAAAGTCGGGATCATGTAACCCAGGAAAAAAGCCCCGAGCCTAGTGCTGTGAACTCCAGGTGAGAGAGAGGGAGGTTTGGAGGGGGAAATCAAATACATCAAGAGGGGAGAATGTGAAATGTCTGCAACACGGCAGGCTGAGACTTATCTCCCCCCTCCCCCCCCACTGGAGGGGAAACTGAGGCACGGAGTGATCAGATTCCCCTCTCCAAATTATTTGCAAAGGAGGAGGACGGGGGCTCCTATCCAAACCAGTTCCCTTCCCATCAACTCTGCATTCCCTGCTGCAAGACTGCTGTAGGGGCTGAATATTTCCATTAAACCATGGCTCCTTCATTTGCCCTGCAACAATGAAATAGACCGGCTTGGTGGGGGGGAATAGCCCCCCCCAAAGCTTTGTGAATATTAAGGGTTTTTTGGGGGGGGGCATGATAATATTCTAGATCAATCAAATGCCCAGCTCAGCTTTGTAGCCATCCAGCAGCTTTAGGGCAGGGAAGGTAGGTGCTCTTGGTGCAGAGTGGTCACAAAACAGGGGTGAATTTAGCGGGGGGTTGAGGGGTCCGCTTGAAATCCCACCCGATGCAGCCACACAGAATCATTGGCAGCGCTGGGAGAGGCCAGGAGTGGAAGCAGGTGCCCTGTGGCTGGGGGGACATTTGCCCTCAGTCCTGGGCTCTGGGATGGACTAGGCTGGGTGGTGGGTTCAGTCTAGTCTTCCAGCCTGTTGCTCTCACTGGGGTTTGTGGTTTTTATCTGGCTCCACCAAAAAGATCAAACAAGCCCAGGAGAAAAGGGGAGTGAGAGAGGCGGGAAGGAGTTTGTAAGGGGTTTAAGTGACCCATCAGGGAAAGAGTAAAACCAGAGTTTGACTGGGTTTCCCCCCAGCCACCACTCCTGCAAACACTGGGCAAGGGGCAGCTCCATCCCCCACTGAGGCTATGGTGAGGGACAACAGGGGAGGAAGGAAGCCACATGGCAGTCCCTTCCCCCCAGCACCCCCCCCCAGCCCCCAAACTCTGTCCCAAAGCCTGCACCCACCCCTCCACATGCCCTCCCAGAGCATGCACCCCTCCACCCTTCCTGCACCCCACCCTGTGCCCCAGCCCGGAGCTTGCACCCACCCCTCCGCACGCCCTCCCAGAGCATGCACCCCTCCACCCTTCCTGCACCCCACCCCGTGCCCCAGCCCGGAGCCTGCACCCAGCACCCAAACTCCGTCCCACTCAGCCTGGGCAAAGCTCCTTGGTCTGGCTCCCAGCCCCTCTCCAAGGGTTGCAGCTGTCTGGAGGTGCTGCCTTCCACACCTTCCTCAGTCACACCTCATTCATTCAACAGGGCCATTGATTACAGAGTCTTTATTATCACTTCAAAAAGTTTTTTTTCCTCCTGCTAATGATAGCTCATCTCAATTGATTAGACTTTTCCTGTTGTTATGCATACTTCCACCTTTTCATGTCCTCTGTATGTATAAATATCTCCTGTCTGTGTGTTCCATTCTATGCATCCGAAGAAGTGAGCTCTAGCTCACGACAGCTCATGCTAAAATAAATTTGTTAGTCTCTAAGGTGCCACAAGTACTCCTGTTCTTTTTGCGGATACAGACTAACACGGCTGCTACTCTGAAAAGTGGAGAGAAGATCTTATTCTACTTCTAGCAAAAAGACATTTTTCTTTTACCTTAATTACACTACCTTTGGGGCCTGCTATAACATATTACCAAGGTTCAATACAAAGTCATGTAAAAGTTATACAAAAATGCATAACGCAGAGATTTATCTACAACTGCATTGGTTGACTGCTGTGTGCAGTAATATAGTGACCCCTGGGTCTTTGAATAAGGCTATATACTGGGGGGGGTGCAGCAGCAAGTCAGGGGCGAGCAGGTGGGCAAGCAGCAAGTGGGCAAAGAGGCGAGCAGTGAGCCAGCAGGGGGTTTAGGGGCGGGTATGGGGGTTTCTGGCGGGGGGGGGAGAAAGTGAAAAGAGGCGAGTGGTGGGTGGAGGACTGACTAGGAGGGATGCAGCAAGTCAGTGCGGGACTAGGGGGTGAAGAGGGGTGTGATGGTGGGGCTGAGCGGGGAGGGGGTGGGTCCTATTTTACTGCTGTGATCTGGTCACCCTATGTGTGCCAGGTTTCAGAGTAGCAGCTGTGTTAGTCTGTATCTGCAAAAAGAACAGGAGTACTTGTGGCACCTTAGAGACTAACACATTTATTTCAGTATAAGCTTTCATGGGCTACAGCCCACTTCTTCGGATGCATAGAATGGAATACTTCTTTTTGCCTATATGTGCCGTTTCTCCCGCCTCCCCCTCAAACCTTCCTCTTTGGCCCACAGCTGTTTTGATTGGGTGGCGCTGAGGAAGGAGGGTTTGTTTCTGCGGGGTGGGCGGCACTGGGGAGGGCAGTGTTTCCACGGGGCCGGGCGGTGCTGGGGGGAAGCAGGGGGCATAAAATAGACATTATTGAAGAAAATCAGTTGTACAACTATCAAAACAAATTATTTTCCTAATATGAAAGTGAAAATCTATAATTAATATTCTTTTATAATGTGGTGACTTCTATCAATATGGGCAAGAGATCAAGAGATATTGGTAGAAAGTACCCAAGTGGGAGTAAGAAAAGAGCCATATACAATATTATGTAGTAATATATAATTTTGTTATTATGTATCTAGTCATGGAAAGTAAATAATACATGTAAATAATACATGTAAGAAATGAAAGTTGGTTTTTTTTAAGTGTTTTTTTTTAAGTCATCCCTGACGGGGCCCCGTCAAAACTGTTCGAATTGGGCCCCGCACTTCCTAAAGCCGGCCCTGCTTAGCAATAAATGGAAAACTCATCGAGCAGACAGTACAGCCACTCTACTGGGCTCCAACTAGTTAGGAGATGCCTTTGAAATAAGCAGAAGAACTGGAATATAGAATGGGATGAACTATTCCCTATCAGACAATGTTCCTGTTTTTGAATGAAAAACCAAGAGTGGCAAGTCGGTATTAAGTGAAAGCTCTCTTATGTTCTTGGGGAGATCATGGGGGAGCTCAAAGAGCAGTTTAAATTATGAGAGGAAAATCAGAAAGTGTGTTAAAGGAAGCATTGTTGGCAGAAGCACAGCAAGTTGAGACCTTGGAGGCAATAGATGTGGAGGATTATGGAAATAGGTGGTATCAGTGAATGCTGGAAGCAAAGGGTAGAGCACAAAGGAAACTTGTTTGGAGATATTCCAAGGAGACAGCTGCAAACAAAAATTTGAGTTTGGGTCTCTGAACTGTAGTCATATTATTTGTGACTATTTGAAAGACTGCAGGTGTTCATGAAACTGTCAGTGAATCCCACAAATTTTAGGTTAAGTGCTTATTCATCTGAAGATTTATTATGAGAAGGGGAGGGTTATGTACCTTTGTGAGATGCTAACCACAGCTGTGTAACTCCTTTAGGAGACATGCTGCTGGAGGAGCAATGTAGAAAACTGGACCTTCTAGAGGACCGAGAATTCCTTTTCCATGGGTCCCTGGGATTGAAGAGTTCAAAGGTTGCTGCCCTTATCTTCTCAGAGTTCCACAGAGGTGGCAATTTGACAGATTCTCTGCAAGCTGAACCTCAGTTTCCTGACTCTGCTAATCTCTTCCCATGGATTGTCCACAGAAAAGTACAATTTGGCCCGAAAGTGATATTAGAGTAATTAAAAATTCTTCATTGTGAAATAAATCAATATAGTGAATGTGAATGGAGTGAGGAAAAAAACATGACATCAGTTAGCAGTCACCAGTGCTATTAACAAAGTCTCTACTATACCATAGAAAACAGTAAATCCAGACTACTGTGTTTAATTGTGAGGCTGGCATAATAAGGCTAGGAGAACCCTAGGAGTGTGGGAAAGCAGACAGGTTTAGCACGTTTTGCTGCTGTCTCAACCAGGGGCGGCTCTAGGCACCAGCAAAGCAAGCTGTTGCCTAGGGCGGCCAAATCTAGGGGGCGGCAGGCTGGGCCGGTGGACCTGCCGCAGTCATGCCTGCGGGAGGTCCACCGGAGCCGCGGACGACCGGACCTGCCGCAGGCATGACTGCGGAGGGGGCACTCGTCCCGCGGCTCGGCTGGACCTCCCGCAGGCATGACTGCGGCAGCTCAAGCGGAGCCGCCAGACCCGCGAACCGTCCGCAGCCGTGCCCGCGGGAGGTTCGCTGTTCCCGCGGCTCCGGTGGAGCTCCCGCAGTCATGCCTGCGGCAGGTCCGCTCGTCCCGGGGCTCCGGTGGACCTGCCGCGGGAGCTCAACCGGAGCCGCGGGAAGAGGGGACCCGCCGCGGGACCGAGGAAGGGCGGCGCAGCACACCGCGCTGCCTGGGGCAGCCTAATTTCTAGAGCCGCCCCTGGTCTCAACATCCCTGAGGTAAGCATGGACAATGCTGGGCTTGCCCTGCTGTGGTTTCATTGCAGTTACAAAAGAGATGTAAAGTGACTGGTTTCCTATTGAGGGAAGTGTGTGGGGGGAAACAAACACCTGCCCACACAGTTATTCATCTAGAGAAGCCTCCAGCAAGTGTCTTTCTCAATTTATATAAATGAGCAACTGCCCAAGGGAATTATGGTTGAAAGCTGTTCCAAAGTTTCTTTCCTGCCTATTGGAATGAACTCAGACAGAAGACCGATATCAGTTATTTATTCACTTATTTGGTTCAGGATTTTCTGCAGACACAAGTTCATTATTATGTCTACATTTTCTGAGGAAGAGATAGCTAGATACCAGTCAAACCTATCTGTCCCCTGCCCTCCACCCCTAAAGTGAGAGGTAGATTAACAGTTTTGGACTTTTGCCAGTTAAGATTTTTTATGTATCAGAGGGGGAGCTGTGTTAGTCTGGATCTGTAAAAGCAGCAAAGAGTCCTGTGGCACCTTATAGACTAACAGACGTTTTGCAGCATGAGCTCTCGTGGGTGAATGCCCACTTCGTCGGATGCAAGGTTTTTTTATGCATTTCCTCGCGCAGGAACAAACAGGTTAATGAAGTCTTCATATCTCTGTTCTATGTAGCAGGGGTGGCCAAACCGCAACTCACGAACCGCATGTGGTTAAAGTGCAGCTCGTTGACCCCAGGGGCGGCTCTAGAAATCCGGCTGCCCCAAGCAGCGCGGAGCGCTGCGCCGCCCTTCCCCGGTCCCGCGGCGGGTCCCCTCTTCCCGCGGCTCCGGTTGAGCTCCCGCCGGCATGCCGGCGGCAGGTCCACCGGAGCCCGGGACGAGCGGACCTGCCGCAGTCATGCTGCGGAGCTCAACCGAGCCGCTGGAAGACGGGACCCGCCGCAGCCATGCCTGCGGCAGGTTCGCCATCCCGGCTCCGTGGACCTGCCGCAGGCATGCCGGCGGGAGCTCCACCGGAGCCAAATGCCGCCCCCCCGGGAAACGGCCGCCCCAAGCGCCTGCTTGGCGCGCTGGTGTCTAGAGCCGCCCCTGGTTGACCCTCCCGGCAAACTCCACCTACCAGACTAGGGGATGGAGCTCAGGGCTTCTGCCCTTGTGGCCAGGTGGTGGGGCTAAGGCTTTAGCCCTGCAGGGTGCACCTGCCAGGGCTGGGGTTTCAGCAGGAGAGGGGCTGAAGCCCGGTGCCCCGGCTCTCAAACTTCTGAAGATTGTCTTTATGGGGCTCAGAGATTCAGTAAATTTGGCCACCCTGATATATAGCTTATGCAGTGATAGGCCTACTAGGTTCAGCTGATATGTAAAACAGGCTTTATACAGTGGATTGTCATAAAGGTTTGTGGCTAGAGTATTCCCCGCAGCCAGCCAGCAGAGTAGTAGTAAAGTTGAGCATCCCTGTCACCCCTCTATTATGCAGGAGAAATTGGCTGGAGGATCACTAAGTCCCATCCAAATAGTCACAGAGCCCCTGCTGAGCTGAGTGAAAGAGATGCAAAGATCTTTTATAGAGAATTTCTTCCTCTACTCCAAATCCCCGTGTACCAGAACCATTCCACAGTTCTAATGCTCGGCAGGATATGCATGCCCAGGAAGGGGTAGGGCAGGATTGGTGCCTATACAGGTCATTTTAAAGACTCCATTGTCATCTTTTTAAGTGTTACCACAAGTGATGAGCTGCTAGAATGTTAATAACCAGTTCCCTACCGGGTCTTTGGCGGCACTTCAGCGGCGGGTCCTTCATTCGCTCTGGGTTTTCGGCGGCATTTCGGTGGTGGGTCCTTCAGTGCCGCCGAAGACCTGGAGCGAGTGAATGACCCACTGCCAAAGCGCTGACGACAACCCTGTAGGGAACCGGTTATTAAGCACCGCCCGGTGAGTACAAGCCTGAGACCCCCCACCCTAACTGTCCCCAGGGCCCCACCCCCTACCCAACTCGCCCCACTCCCTGTCCCCTGACTGCCCCGACCCCATCCACCCCACCCCAACAGATCCCTGGAACTCCCACACCTACCTAACCCCCCCCCATGCCCCATCGCCTGACCACCCCCCCACAGAACCACCCCCCCCTCCAACCACTCCGTGGCCCGTATCCAACCCCTCGTCCCAGCCCCCGCCCCCCCCCCCGCCCCGCCCCTTACCATGCTGTTCAGGGCAGCATGGATGGATGCCACATGGCCCACTGGACCTCGCAGCCCCACCCCCTTACCAAGCCGCTAAGCAGCAGGAGCTGCAGAGCTGCCCAGGAGCGGTCTAGAGCGCCAGCGCCAGGCTCTGCGAGAGGGTGGAAGGCGGGGGAGGGGCTGGGGAGCCTCCCCAGCCGGGAGCTCAGGTGGGCCGGACAGGACGGTCCCGCGGGCTGGAGTTTGCCCATCCCTTTAACAACTGGTTCTAAACCGGCTTCTAAATTTAACAACCGGTTCACGTGAATCGGCTCCATCTCACCACTGAATGTTTTAAAGACATCCATAAAAAAATTGATTTAAAAAACAAAGTTGTTTTAAAGTCAGTTTCCCCTCCCTAATATTTTGGGAATTTCTGCACCAGCTTAATGGTTTTTGCAGATTATTATATTGAAAATTTTAAATGGCTATGAAAAACAAATTATTTTAAAGGCACTGCATACTGCAAAGAACAGTGCTTTGGGGCATGAATATATGTTGCTTGCATATCTCCTCAAATAATGCCATTGTTCTGTAACTTTCATAAAGTTTCACTGTTATGAAATTAGTTGCTTTTATTGATTTTATTGGGATTCTGGATTTCACCATGCATGCATTTCAATGGAACATGATCTAGAAACAACATTATATACAAGTGTTGCATACTGTACAATAGTTTAGATGATTTAATATATTAGTGGTGTAGCCTACTGATCATTCAGTTAAAATTATGCAAGCCCCAGAAGTCATTAATGGTGAATCTTCAGCAGACAATTCTGTGGATAGGCCAATTTTGAAATAGAAGCTAAATATATTTAAGCCCTAAGGCTTAACAGTGAAGGTTGTGCAACTGTCCAAGGTGCTCAGTCTCTCTGAAACTGCTACTTTGGGGGACATCAGTTTTTGCTCATGATTGCTGCTAGTCTCTCAGCTTTCAAAACCTCATTGTTTCACATGCCATAGCTTTAAATTATCAATAACAAGCATTCAAAAATATGGTTTATGGGAAATTACTCTGAAAAAACCTATACAATATTTGAGTGATATGCTTTAGGACAGCTTACAGAACTTAATAGAAGAATTATTATTTAGAATTCTATATAATATTCCCTATGAAGCTTAATAGGATTTTTCCATTAAATTTTGTATTGTTAAAATAGCTTCCTTCCCAGCCAGATACAAGTTGAAATCCAAGGAGAGAATGATGGTTGCTTGCTACACTGAGACCCCATTTCAGGCTGGCAAACAGTATTGTTGCTGACACTGAAGAAAGCTAAAACACTAGTGTGATTTCTTTAAATCCACCAGCTAAATTCTACCCTTGGTAAGATATCTGGGTAGAAATACTAGACAAGTGCTAAACTTTACCTGTTATGGGCTATGTAGCTTTCCTTCATTTATTATTCACCCATTAGTAGATCTGGCTATGGGACAGGTTACTACATACACACTAAGGAAATACATAATATGTTTGAACGGTAGCTTGCCCAGCTATGCTGGCTTAGGATGCCACATTCTGTTTGTTGCACACAGAAAAGTTAGGCTATACTGTATCTACACTACAACTACACCACTGAAGCGTAGACACTTGCTACAGTGATGAATGGGTTTTTTCCATTACTGAAGTAATCCACCCCTTCAAGAGGCAGTAGCTAGGCTGACTGAAAAATTCTTCCATCAACCTAGCAGCATTCATACTGTTAGGTTGGCTTAACTACATCTCTCAGGGGGGTGAATTTTGTATACCCCAAGCAACATAGTCAGGTCAACTTAGGTTTTAGGTGTAGACCAGGCTTCCGTATATTCTTCAAGTCTCCCAGAAGGTTATCCCACCTGGGACTAGGAGCATGTAAGACAACTGTTCAGAGCCATTAGAAAGTGGTTCCCTGATGAATGTGTCATTTCTCCTGTAGTGGACTCTCTCTCTCTCTCAAGGCATGTCATCAGCCTTCTCTCCACAAGTTTCTTTCCTAAACCGAGCAGTAAGGACTACACCATCTAAGCAGCATACACCAAATATATATCAATACACTGAAAAGTGTATCACTCTCCTATTCTTCATCTGTCATGCAACTTAGGGTGTGTCTGTCATGCTAGTTCTGGCTTGCACAAGCCAAGAACTGAAGACGTAACTTTCACTTAGTTGATGTCATAAATAAATAGATCAGGGTTAAGGTCTCTTTTACCTGGAAAGGGTTAACAAGCTCAGTAACCTGAGAAACACCTGACCAGAGGACCAATCAAGGAACAGGATAATTTCAAATCTCTGTGGAGGGAAGCCTTTGTCTGTGTTCCTTGTTGGCTCTGAGTGCTCTCTTTGGATCTAAGAGAGGCCAGTCATGTCTCCAAGTTCTCCTGGAGTAGTTTCTACTATTCAATAGTGAGTATTAATTAGAAAGGTGGATCAGTCTTATAATTTGATTTCTACATTTGCAAATGAAAAGTTTTGTTTCTTTTTATTCAGTCGTGAATAGAAAGGGTAGCAAAAGTGAACCAAGCAATACAGTTCACTGAATACAGAGGGGTGTGGCCAGCACCAGAAAGCACAAAGACATGGAGAAGCAACAGGCCAGAGAGGCTAACCACAAGAGGGAGCTGGAGAAACAAGAAGCTGACCACAAAGCCAAAGAGGCAGCCAAAGAGGCTGAGCACAGAAAACAAATGGAGTTAAAAGACAAAGACCTGGAATTAGCAAGAGCCAACCCACATGTTCCAGCCAACCCTAACAATCCTTCTCCAGGCACTGTTCCCCATCCCAAGAAATTTCCCACCTACATGGCAGGTGAGGACACTGAGGCCTTCTTAAAAAATTTTAAAAGGACCTGCCATGGGTACAGCATCCCTGAAGACCAGTACAAGGTCTGGTCAGGAAAGTGGACTTTTGCTGTCTATGACAATTATTCCATCCCCATGCTACTGGGGGAAAACTTGGCCAACCATGTGCAGCTGGCCAAGAGGGGGGGAGTGGTCACCCGCAGCCAGGCCAAACAAGCAGGCACTCCCATCCCTGTTCCTGAGCCATCCACCAGGACCCCGTCTGTGTTACCAAAGACCCAGACAGAGGTGGTGGAACCGAATCCCATGCCAACAACTACAGCAGCCATAGTACATCCAGTCCCAGGACCGGAACTGGAAGAGCAACCAGCGGCAGAACCAGCGCCAGCACTGACGCCAGCGCTTGCAACTCCACCGCCAGGGGGCGCCAACGGGCCTGAACTGGCAGAAGCAGCAGACAACTCTACCCAAGAGGCTCAGCCAGAGCCTGAAATATCACCTTGTGCACCAGCGGAGAGCGGTTCACAGTCAACGGAAACAACCTCATCACCTACATCGCTTCCAGAGGGACCCAGCCCAAGTCCACAGTCTACGGAGGAACTGGTGTCTCCAGCCTCAAGGGAACAGTTCCAGACTGAGCAGGAAGCTGATGACAGCCTTAAGACAGCTTGGGCGGCGGCACGGAGCAACCCACCGCCTCTCAGCTATTCTAATCGATCCCAGTTTGTTGTAAAACAAGGACTTTTATATAACAAGATTCTTTCTGGTGGACACCAGAAAGGCCAGATTCCTCAAACAGTTGGTAGTTCCAACTAAGTACCGGGACAAGCTCTTAAGCTTGGGCCATGACATCCCAGTGGTCATTCTGGGGTGAACAGAACCAAAGACAGGTTGGGGAAGTCCTTCCACTGGGAGGGGATGGGCAAGGACGTTGCCAAGTATGTCCGGTCAAATGCATAAAAAGTGTTCTTCAATGTCAAATACCTTGTTGTTTACATACTTAGTAGTATATGTAATAGTGCATGTGTTTTGTTAATCTGTTTATTTTAAAGTTCTAAAAGGAAATCACCGCCAGTGGTTCCCACTGTCTGCGATTTGGGGGGCGTGTCATAAATAAACAGATCAGGGTTAAGGTCTCTTTTACCTGGAAAGGGTTAACAAGCTCAGTAACCTGAGAAACACCTGACCAGAGGACCAATCAAGGAACAGGATAATTTCAAATCTCTGTGGAGGGAAGCCTTTGTCTGTGTTCCTTGTTGGCTCTGAGTGCTCTCTTTGGATCTAAGAGAGGCCAGTCATGTCTCCAAGTTGTCCTGGAGTAGTTTCTACTATTCAATAGTGAGTATTAATTAGAAAGGCGGATTAGTCTTATAATTTGATTTCTACATTTGCAATTGTGTGTTGCTGAAGGAATTTCTTTAATTCTGTACATTGCTTTTACTGAGAAAGAAGGGGAGGGGGAATTCTCTCCAGAGATTGATAAGTTTAGACCTGTATATTGTTCCATCTTGGTTACAGAGACAGTGACTTTCTTTTTTATTCTTTAATAAATTCTTGTCTATTAAGGACTTGGTTGGTCTTTCCTTGGGTGGATTCTCAGGGAAAGGAGAGGAGGGAGGTATCCCTCTGTAGTTGGATCCCAGTATCTCTCCTTGGAAAAGGGAGGGGAGAGGAAGCAGGGGGGGAATGGTTTATTTCTCCTGGGTGTAAGAACTCCATGGATTTGGGGCTCTTGGGATCCCCAAGGATTTTGGGGAAGGACTGTGTCCCAATCCACGTACCTGATTGGGTGGTGGCAGCTTTTACTAGATCTAAACTAGGATTTTAGTTTAGAGATAAATTTCATGCAGGTCCCCATATTGGAACCCAACAGCTCTAAGTGGGGGTGAGACCTATGACAGTTGATATGCCACATGCCACTAAATACTGCACCCCTCTCACAATACCTGCAAACAAGTGAATGGGAACAATGATTGAATAAGGGATCTTCACACAGTGGAAGCACTCTCTAAGTAGTTATGGCATACTACAACAAAATGACCAAAAGTCCACATGGATTTAAGGGTTTTTGTTGCTCTGGAAGCATAGGCAGAGGCAGTTTTTCCTACTATGGCCTCCCCTGTCCAAGACCCTGTGTTTTATAATTTGCCTACCCAGGGGTAGGCCAATCCATGTCCTGTAATCATGGACGCACAATGGTTGTAGCACTGAGATGGAATGGGAGAAGTCAGGTTATGTGGTAGGACAGTGTATAATATTAGATTTGCAGGTGATATTGACCTCATAGCATTGACGACTGAGGATTTACAGAGAATAACTGACAAGGTAGACCAGTATCAGTGGGGCTGTAGCTATCTTTAGAAATCTCACATTGGTACCTTCTTTGTGTTTTGTCAAATCTGCAGTGAACGTGTTCTTAAAATGAACAACATGTGCTGGGTCATCATCCGAGACTGCTGTAACCATGAAATATATGGCAGAATGCAGGTAAAACAGAGCAGGGAACATACACTTCTCCCCCAAGCAGTTCAATCACATTTTTTTAATGAGTGTCATCAGCATGAAAGCATATCCTCAGAAATGGCGGCCAAAGCTTGAAGGGGCATACGAATGTTTAGCATATCTGGCACATAAATACCTTGCAATACCAGCTACAAAAGTGCCATAGAAATGCCTGTTCTTGCTTTCTGATGACATTGTAAATAAGAAGAGGGCAGTATTATCTCCTTTAAATGTAAACAAACTTGTTTGTCTTAGCGATTGGCTGAACAAGAAGTAGGACTGAGTGGACTTGTAGGATCTGAAGTTTTACATTGTTTTGTAAAAAATCAACATTTGTAAGTTGCATTTTCACGATAAAGGGATTGCACTATAGTACCTGAATGAGGTGAATTGAAAATAAAATTTTTGTTTATCATTTTTACAGTGCAAATATTTGTAATAAAAATATACACTTAGTTGAATTACAACAGCGAATACAATATATTTGAAACTGTAGAAAAAAATTGAAAATATTTAATAAATTTCAGTTGGTATTCAATAGTGCAATTAAAACTGCAATTAATTGCAATTCATTTTTTTAAATTGTGATTAATTTGAGTTAATCGTGAGTTAATTGTGATTAATCAACAGCCCTAGTACATAACAAATGTTTTCAATCCTTTTCTTATTGGCACCTTCTTATGTTTGATTTATTTCAAGGATTGTATTTCATTATTAGCCCCTACTGCCCCCTTGTAAACACCAGGCAAATCTTATGTTGACTTCATTAATGAAGTCTTCATATATCTGTTATACGTAGCTGGTTCTGCTGGAGAATGGTTTTCTTTGTTTCCCTGACTCAGCAGGGCTGTTACTGCTCCTTGCAGGCCTCTCCACCAGTGTGCAGAATCCTGGTGTCACGCTGTCTGGAGTGGCTCACGGTCATGAGTGCCAAGCTTGGGGCGGACTGTCAAGAAGCAGGGCAAAACCCCCAAATTCATTGTATGTTCTATTATTAGATACCACCAGTAACAAGTGTGAACTCCTAAAGCACTGTAACAGTCTTACGAGGGAGTCACAGACAGTCCCCTTGGGTATTCCAGTCTATCTTGCTGCCTAGGCAAGCTGGACTTTGTGATAGATGGTTTCCTACACCAAAAAAAAAAAATCACATTAATATTCAGATAACGCCCAGTCCAAAAGGTAGGGTGGCCAACTTTCTACTCGCACAACACTGAACACCCTTGCCCTGCCCCGCCCCTGCCACCTCTGAGGCCCCCCACTCCCTCCATCCCCCCTCCCTCTGTCACTTGCTCATTTTCACCAGGCTGGCTTAGGGGACTGGGGTGCAAGAGGGGGTGAGGGCTCCAGCTGGGAGTGCGGACTCCAGGGTGGGGCCAGAAATTAGGAGTTCAGAGTGCAGGAGGGGGCTCTAGGTTGAGGCAGTGCATTGGGATGTGGGAGGGGGGTGAGGGGTCAGGCTGGGGGTGTGGGCTCTTGGATGGGTCCAGGGATGAGGGGTTTGAGCTGCAGGAGAGGGGCTTCAGGCTGGAGGGTGGGGCCCGGGAAGGGGTCAGTGTGCAAGAGGTGCAGGCTCCCGGCGGCGCTTTCTGGGAAGCAGTGGCACGTCCCCACTCTGGCTCCCATGCGGAGGAGCAGCCAGGCAGCTCCGTGCACTGCCCCATCCGCAGGCACTGCCCCCACAGCTCCCAACCAGTTCCCTGACTCCAGACAGGCTTCTCACTGAGCTATAAGCCAGAGATATGCTCTCCTTCCTGTTCAGGGCCTAACTGGGTCAGGTTCAGCCGTTTTAACTCCTCTCTCAAGGCTTGACACCTACTACAAGTGTAGCAGAGTGAGGCTGATTGCACCCATCGGCTCTCATTAACTCCTTCAGACACAGTGGTGTTGCTACACTCCATTACAGTTACCCAAACTACAAAATATTATACTTCCAAAAAAATGTGCAACCTGGGAACAATGTTTTTGGCTAGAGTGCAGCACCACTGGACAGTAGAGCTCATTAATATAAAAGTATTTTGATGTGTTCAGAATAAGAATAAGTGGAACAAATTTTGCTTGGTTCCATGGGAGCAGAATACACATAGTTTCTAAAACAGAATATGGAGCAGCTTGTGATCTAAAGCCAGGAGTCATGGCACATTTTTAGAAGAGTGAGTAGGAAACAAAACTCACAGCTCCTGAAGTCCTAATCATAATACATTCTGGTTCACATTTTCCAAGAAAAATATAACATATAATATAATATTATTAGAAAGGAGGTGGACAGCCACCATTACCAGGGTACAGACATGGGGGCAGGATCAACAGCAGGTCACACACAGAGTGCAGTCACTAGGCACCCGGGTCACTCTGGGAGGTGTCTGCTGCCCCAGGTCAGTCTGGGAGGTGTATGCTGCCCCAGGGTCCGAGCGCCTGGCATCCACAAATGGCAAGGCAGGCTGCCCTTACCATGCCCTTCCACCCTAGCCATGAACCTCTCCGATGCCCTGAGCCCCAGCCAGAGCCATCATCCCCCTACACCTACTCACCCTTCCCACACACCCCTCACCCCTTCCTGCAAACCCACCCCTTCCTGCACACCCTCCTGTAACCGTCCTCCCCCCAGAGACCGCTGTAGGAGCAGGAGCCTGTCAGTCCTCGAGTGTAGAAGCGGTCTGTACATCACTGCACACCGTACCCACCACAGTCTGTGTCCCTGTTTGAACCCTTTAACGCGAATTCGTTAGTAAAGAAAACTTTATTAAAAATGTTCCAATAACTTTATTTTTAAACGTCTGTTGGAAGGGGGGAAACCTGGTGAACGGGGTATGTAACCGCTGAAAAAAGTCAATAGTAACTGAAACAGGGGCAGGTTCAGCTTCTCTGTAAAGAGACTGGACAGTCATAGGTTACCCTGCTCTCTGAGGAACCTAGCTTTCAAAGCCTCCCGGATGCACAGTGCTTCCTGCTGGGCTCTTCTAATCGCACGGGTGTCTGGCTGAGCGTAATCAGCAGCCAGGCGATTTGCCTCAACCTCCCATCCCCCCATAAAGGTCTCCCCCTTGCTCTCACAGAGATTGTGGAGCACACAGCAAGCTGCAATAACAATGGGGATATTGGTTTCGCTGAGATCCGAGCGAGTCAGTAAGCTCCTCCATCTCCCCTTGAGACGTCCGAAAGCACACTCCAACACCATTCTGCACTTGCTCAGCCGGTAGTTGAAGAGCTCCTTGTCACTGTCCAGGGCGCCTGTATAGGGCTTCATGAGCCAGGGCATTAGCGGGTAGGCTGGGTCCCCGAGGATCACTGTAGGCATCTCCACATCCCCAACAGTTATTTTGTGGTCCGGGAAGAAACTACCTTCCTGCAGGCGTCTAAACAGACAAGAGTTCCTGAAAACACGTGCGTCATGAACCTTGCCCGGCCACCCGACGTAGATGTTGGTAAAACGTCCCCTATGGTCCACCAGTGCTTGCAGCACCATTGAAAAGTAGCCCTTTCGGTTAATATACTGGCTGGCCTGGTGGGCCGGTCCCAGGATAAGGATGTGAGTGCCATCTATAGCCCCACCGCAGTTTGGGAATCCCATCGCGGCGAAGCCATCTATGATGACCTGGACGTTTCCCAGGGTCACTACCTTTGAGAGCAGTAGCTCAACGATTGCGTGGGCTACTTGCATCACAGCAACCCCCACGGTAGATTTGCCCACGCCAAAGTGGTTCGCTACTGACCGGTAGCTGTCTGGCGTTGCAAGTTTCCAGAGGGCTATGGCCACTCGCTTCTGCACAGTCAGGGCTGCTCGCATCCGGGTGTCCTGGCGGTTCAGGGCAGGGGCCAGCAAGTCACACAGTTCAAGGAAAGTGCCCTTACGCATCCTGAAGTTTCGCAGCCACTGTGATTCATCCCAGACCTGCAGCACTATGCGGTCCCACCAGTCCGTGCTTGTTTCCCGGGCCCAGAATCGCCGTCCCATAGCATGAACGTGACCCATTGCCACCATGATTTCTGCGGCGCGGGATCCCGTGCTTTGTGAGAGGTCTGAGCCACTCTGACACTTCATGTCCTCACCGCGCTGCTGGAGCCTCCTCGCCCGATTTCTCAGCAGCTGACTGTGGAAGAGGTGGACGATAAGGTGCGAGGAGTTGACAACGGCCATAAGTGCAGCGATGATCGCAGCGGGCTCCATGCTCGCAGTGCTGTGGCGTCCGCGCTGTCACTGACCAGAAAAGTGCAGTAACAGATTTCCCGCCGGCGCTTTCAGGGAGAGAGGGCGGGAGTGACGGTTGAATGACGACAGTTACCCAAAACCACCCTCGACACATTTTTCCCCCAGCAGGCATTGGGGGCTCTACCCAGCATTCCAATGGGAAGCGGGGACTGCGGGAACTGTGGGATAGCTGCCCAGAATGCACCACTTCCAATGTCGACGCTTGCCCCGTTAGTGTGGACTCACAAAGTCGAATTAGTGTCCTTAGTGTGGATACACAAATTCGAATTCATAAGGTCGAATCCACAAATTCGACCTAAGTTAAATCGAACTACTCTTGTAGTGTAGACATACTCTAAGAGGGACCAGACATCAATCCACGCTCTTCAAGTCTTCTGAACCAGTCTCTCATATTTCAAACTTGTAAGTAACAGCCAGGCCAGGTGTGTTAGGTTTATTTTTGTTTTCTCAACTTGTAAATGTTCCTTTTTGCTGAGAGGATTTTACCTCTGTTTGCTGTAACCTTGAACCTAAGGCTAGAGGGGGTTCCTTTGAGCTCTTTGAATCTGATTACCCTGTAAAGTTATTTTCCATCCTGATTTTACAGAGATGATTTTTACCTTTCTTTCTTTAATTAAAAGCCTTCTTTTTAAGAACCTGATTGATTTTTCCTTGGTTTTAAGAACCAAGGGTTTGGATCGGTGTTCACCAGGGAATTGGTGGAAAGGGTTACAGTATTGGGAGGGAGATATTCGGGGGTGGGGGGAAGGTAGACAGAGATTCCCAAAGAACTCTTAAATGATTTGGGTGGTGGCAGCAAAACCAGATCTAAGCTGGTAATTAAGCTTAAAGGGTCTCATGCAGGTCCCCACATCTGTACCCTAAAGTTCAGAGTGGGGAAGGAACTTTAACAATAGGGATGCCGTGAGTATTATTTGTGTGTGTGTATGTGCTTATTCAGCTTGTTTAGAATGCAGTTTAACTTCAGCTGAAAATCAGTCTGACAACAAAGCAAGCATGAATCAAACCAGAAGCAGCAATGCTTTTGCAGTTTGCTGTCCAGTAAGGCTAGGAATTTGGGGAGGCAGAGAATGGAGAAATACAGAAAACAATAGGAGTACTTAGAGACTAACAAATTTATTAGAGCATAAGCTTTTGTGGGCTACAGCCCACTTCATCGGATGCATAGAATGGAACACAGAGAAAGAGGCTATTTATACATACAGAGAACATGAAAAGGTGGAAGTAGCCATACCAACCATAAGAGGCCAATCAATTGAGATGAGTTATCAGCAGGAGGGGAAAAAAACAACCTTTGAAGCAATAATCGAGATGACAATGTCCTGTTGGAAGAGTTTTCTACCACCAGAGAGGAATTTTGGTGGATTGGGGCATATATTTGAACAGCACAATTCTTACTCATTTATTTTCTTGAGCTGATGATGTTCATTACTGGGTTGTAGCCACGTCTAAAGCAAAGAAGTAAAAACTGAAGAAAATGTCCTCATAAATAGGAAATGTTTGCAGATGCTACACCACGGTAAGCGCTGTGGCGCTTCATAGTCTTGGGATGCCCTGTTTGTGAGTTAACTGAGTGCTAATTGTTTGCAACTAAATGCCTTGTTTCTTTCTTTAAAAGGAAAAAAAACAAACAAAACCCCAACACTCCTACAATTTAACTAAACTTCCCCACTTTTCATAGCCTAAAAACAAGCAGTGTCCCCCAGGGCTAGTTTGAGGCCGGACTAGAAGGTGCTGCCCTTCCTGAATTCTGCAGGATTGTCCAGATTTCAACAGTTGGCCACACATTGTGCCAGTGTTTTTCACATTTTCAAGCAGTGTTACAACCTGACATTCTGCCCTGCCAGAGTTCATGCTCCTCACTGAGGGCATTGAGGAGGGGACGTTTCACCCTGCAGTGCCAGGGCTCCCCAGAGGATTCAGGGGGCCTGGGGCAAAGCAATGTTGGGGGCCCCTTCCCTAAAAAAAAAGTTGCAATACTATAGAATACTATATTCTTGTGGAGGCCCCTGCAGGGTCTGGGGCAAATTGCCACACTTGCCCCCTGTGCAGTGCCACTTAGGGAGTGGGTGTTATGCCCCTCCCACTGGGGCTGCTGTGAGAAGAAGCAGGAGCCTTGTGCCTTGCAGAGGCCTGGGGGAGTGATGTGTGTGTGTGTCACAGCCTTCATTGTGGGAATGCTGTGTGGAGGAGAGGGGGCTCATGCCCCTCAATGGCATGGGGGGCATTGTGTGTGGGGGGAACTCATGTACCTTAGTGAGACAGTTCTGGGGGGCAGGTGGACCAAGCCCTGTGGTGTCCCTAGGGGGTTCATGCCCTCGAGGGGACTGTTGGGGGGAGGGCACCCATGCTCTGCAGTGTTGAAGTGGTCCATGCTTCTGTGGGGAGGCCCACTGTGGGGGCAGGGAGTCTGTCAGGGGTGCCATGCCCCTTGGGGGTGCTGTGGGGGGAGATATACACCTATCTCTTAGAACAGGAGCGACCCTGAAAGGCCACTGAGTCCAGCCCCCTGCCTTCACTAGCAGGACCACGTACTGATTTTTGCCCCACATCCCTAAGTGGCCCCCTCAAGGATTGAGCTCACAAGCCTGGGCTTAGCAGGCCAATGCGCAAACCACTGAGCTCTCCCTCCTGCCCAAGAGGGGCCCATACCCTGCCATGTCAGGTGGTACATGCCCCCTGGGGGGGCACTGTGGGGGCAGGGAGCCCATGCTCTACAGTGTCAGGGTACCAGGCATCTTGGGGGAGGGGCACACCCTGCAGTGTCAGGGGTCCAAGCCCCTTGGGGGCTGCTGTGGAGGGAGGGGCTCACCCCCTGCAGTGTCAGGGGTGCAAGCTCATTGGGGGGGTGCTGTGGAGGGAGGGGCTCACCCCCTGCAGTGTCAGGTATCCAACCCCCTTTGTGGGGTTGGTGTGAGGGGAAGGGCCCATGTCCTGCAGTGTCAGGGTCCATGTCCATGCTGTGGGGGAGGGGTTCACACCCTGCAGTGTCGGGGAGGTCTAAGCCCTTGGCGGGTGGGGGTGCTGTGGGGAGGGGTTCACACCCTGCAGTGTCGAGGGCAGGGAGGGGGAAAGGTCTAAGTCCCTGGAGGGGGGGGTGCTGTGGGGGAGGGGCTCATGCCCTGCAGTGGAGGGGGGATCTAAGCCCCTGGCGGGGGGGGGTGCTGTTGAGGGAGGGGCTCACCCCCCCCTTGTCCTGCAGTGCCTGGGTCTGTGTCCATGCTGTGGGGGAGGAGTTCACACCCTGCAGTGTGGGGGGGTGTGTGTGGAAGGTCTATGCCCCTGGCGGGGGAGAGGGGGCTGAAGGGGAGGGGCTCATGCCTTGCAGTGGCGGGGGGGGAAGGTCTAAGCCCCTGGCGGGGGGGCTGTGGGGGAGGGGCTCACACCCCGCAGCGTCGGGGGGTTACAAGCCGCCCCAGCCCGCGGAATCCCGCCAGGGACGCCCCGCCCCCTGGGAGCGGAGCCCGGTGCACGCAGCGCTCAGGTGGGGGTGGGGCACCGCTCCACCCTCTCCAGCTCGGAGTGTGCAGCCAGCAAAGCAATCCTACGAAATGGAGGCGGGGCCTCCCTGAATCGGGGGCTCTGATTGGCTGTTCTCTGCTTATCTTTCCCATCTCTGGGCTCTGATTGGTCTGTTTCCCTGTCATGCCCCCACTTTCTGTTCTGTGCTCTGATTGGCCGCTCGGTCCCCAGTGCCCGCCCAACTCCCTTGCGCAGGGGGAACGCGCGGCGCGGCTGTTGTCGGGGCAGGGCGGTTGAGGGGAACGGTTTTAACCGCCATTTGGGGCTCTACAGTTAGTGAGCCCGGAGGGGGGAGGGGCGTTTGGCGGAGCAGCCCCAGTGCGGGGCTCAGCAGCGCCTGACTGTGGCTGGGTTTGGGGGGTGGCGCTGCTCGGGGAGTTGGGGTGTGGGAGCTGCCAGGCGCTGCCTTCCCCATAGGAATTGGGGGCTGGCAGGCTAAAGCTGCCTGTCCCATGGGGGGGGGGGGAAGAGCTGTCTGCCCCTGGGAACCGAGAGGCCTGGAGCTGCCTTTCCTGTATGAACTGGGGGAGTGTGGGGGGAACTGGCAGGGGAGTTATATGGGAGCCATGGTGTGGTTTCCCCAGGCATTGAAATTAGGAGGCGATATCAGGACCAATGAGATATATAAAAGAGATATGAATAAAGTAAATGTTTTGTTAGGATTATGCAAATTTAACATAAGAATAATGCAAGTTACATCAAAACATGTAACAGGTCTAGATTTCTAAAAAAATATACTTTTAAAAAAAAGTATTGAGTTTAAATTGACTTTTGAAAAGTAAGCCATCGTGGGATAAGAGGGCAGTCCTCTCATGGATCAGCAACTGGTTAAAAGATGGGAAACAAAGGGTAGGAATAAATTATCAGTTTTCAGAATGGAGAGTGATAAATAGTGGTATCCTTGAGGGGTCAGTACTGGGACCAGTACTGTTCAACATTCATCTGGATAAATGGGTAAACAGTGAGGTGGCAAAATTTGAAGATGATACAAAACTATTTAAGATAGTTAAGTCCCAGGCAGACTGCAAAGAGCTACAAAGGGATCTCACAAAACTGGGTGACTGGGCAACAAAAATGGCAGATGAAATTTAATGTTGATAAATGCAAAGTAATGCACATTGGAAAACAATCTCAACTATACATACAAAATGAAGGAGTCTGAATTAGCCGTTAACACTCAAGAAAGATCTTGGAGTCATTATGGACAGTTCTCTGAAAACATCCACTCAATGTGCAGCAGCAGTCACAAAAGCAACCAATGTTGGGAATCATTAAGAAAGGGATAGATAATGAGACAGAAAATATCTTATTGCCCCTATAAAAATCCATGGTACATGCATACCTTGAATAGTGCGTGCAGATCTGCTCACCCATCCTAAAAATATATATATGGGAATTGGAAAAGGTACAGAGATGGGCAACTAAAATGATCAGCGGTATGAAACAAGAGGAGAGATTAAAATGACTGGGAATTTTCAGCTTAGAAAAGAGATGACTAATGGGGATATGATAGAGGTCTACAAAATCTTGACTGGTGTGAAGAAAGTGAATAAGGAAATTGTATTTAATCCTTCACATAACACAAGAACAAGCAGTCACCCAGTGAAATTAATAGGCAGCAGGTTTTTTAAAAAATGAAAGGAAGTACTTCTTCACACAATATAAAGTCAACCCAGGGAACTCTTTGCCAGGGGATGGTGTGAAGACCAAAACTATAACAGGATTATAAAAAGAACTAGATAATAATGGCAAATAATTCATTTTAAAAATCTTGGCCTACTAGGAAACATGTTTATATAAGTTTCCATTCCCAGTCATTCCCAAATCTAGCATTCTGGAGCAAAGTGACTAAAATATAGTCCAACAAACAAATGTTTATTTAACATGCCCCTCACTTTTCCCTCCACTCCACTCACCGGTGTTGTCCTTGGTCAGTGGAGACTCAGAGTTCAGAGGTGCTTTCACATGAATACACCATCCAGGTGGAGGACAAGAAGGCACCTTGCTTGTTCCTCCAGCTGCTCACTGTTCGCTCTGGCCACGGCTGTTCGTTGTGCCACCGGTCACTCCACTGCTCTGTTG